>NW_027526203.1:211146185-211589632 GCF_048455015.1 Haemaphysalis longicornis | reverse complement strand
CCCAGCGATTGTAGAAAAAGTTATCGAAATCCTGACTCCCCTCATAATAACACAAATCCAGACGCATCTACAAGGCCTCACAGTGAACAAGGAAGCCCACCATGCTTAAACAAATTGTAATATGGCAGTGGAACTGCCGAAGTTTCCGGAACAAGAAAGGAGCGTTACACCAGTACCTACCACGCACAACTCCTGCAAGATTTACAAAACATATACATCCCAGCACGACAACAACCTGCCTACAAAGAGTATGAAGGACCCACCAAGAATGACATCGATGAACCATTTACGTTGCTTGAACTTCAAAGGGCCATTCACAGAATGAGAAGAAATAAAGCTCCAGGGCCTGATCAACTAACAACAGCCCAAATTAGGAACCTTTCTGAAGCAGATCAGGAATTTCTGCTCGAAACCATCAATGAGGCATGGGTACTAGGCACAGTGCCAACTGAATGGAAGAGTGCGAATGTCACCTTCATCCCAAAACCTGGAAAAGACATCTCCATACAGCAACTTAGGCCCATCTCCCTGACCTCGAATGCTGGAAAGATCATGGAACGAATGGTACTGGACAGGCTACAGCAGCACATAGAACAACAAAACATTCTGCCACACAATATCATTGGATATAGAGCTCACCTATTCACGCAGGATGCCTTACTTGTATTATACGATGAAACATATGAGGTTAGCATAGCTCAGCTCAAAGCAATTCTGGCCATAGACCTGAAGAAGGCTTTTGATAATGTGGCACATGATGCAATGCTAGAAGAATTAGCCAAGACTGGTTGTGGGCAACGCATGTACAATTATGTCAGAAGTTTCCTCGAGGGTCGAATGTACACATTGCACCTAGGAGAAATCAAATCACAGCAATTGCAACACCCACAACAGGGAATCCCACAGGGCTCCGTACTTTCACCAACACTCTTCAACCTTGCTATGCTCAGGATACACAGAGCCTTACAAATAATTGGAAATATCGGACACATGATATACGCCGATGATATTACATTGTGGGTTAAAACAGGCTCACCAGGCGACATACAGGCTACGTTACGACAGGCAGTCGATAACATGAGTAAGGCAGCAGAAGAAATTGGACTACAGTGCTCACCGGAAAAGTCGTAGCTTCTTCTCATACATAACCCAAGATGGAAGCCTCCACCCATTGTCATTAAAAACGGAAACGTCTCAATTCCTTGCAAAAAGCTAATCAGGGTACTTGGACACTACATTCAAAGCGACGGGGGAGGCCATGCCACAACTCAGCACATACGTCGGCAAGGAGAACAAGTCCTGAACATGATGCGCAGAATCACGAACAGACAAAATGGACTCAGGGAACACGACCTCCTACGACTACGGGATGCACTTTTTATTTCACGAATAAGGTACCATGCAGCATACACCAACTTCACTAAAACCCAGGAAGAAAGAATCAACGCTCTCATTAGGAAGGCGACGAAGATTGCGCTAGGCATTCCGATCAATGCCAGCACCAAGCGACTTCTTGAGACAGGAACGCACAATACGCTGGAGGAGATCGTAGCCGTCCACAGGTACAACCAACACCTCAGACTCCAAGCAACGGTTCCAGGGCAACAGATACTTCAGTGTCTAGGGTACACACCCCAGCAGCCTATTTTACGACTGGAACGTCTCAGCCCACGCACGGCCAACCTACTCAAAGTTGCACCCATACCAAGACACATGCATTGCCAACGAAACAAGGTCAGAAGGAGCATTCGAGCCAAATACCTCGATAAACGAGCAGCTGCGGACCAATTCAACAACCACGTATACACAGATGCAGCAGTAACAGACACAGCAGCAAGCATAGCGTATGCTGACCTCAAAGGAAAATTGGAGTACCAGCAGTGCATCCCCTTATGAAACCCATCTGGGCTGAACTCACCGCCATCGCCACCGCCATTGACCACACATCCAGCCCCACGAAGCACACGTACATATACACTGACTCAAAAAGCGCCTGTCACCAACTCCTAAGCATGGAACTGCCACAAGCCATAGCTACGGCCATCAACAACAGCATCAAGGGATCCGTAACAGTGTACTGGATACCTGGGCACGAAGGAATGGCAGGCAACGAAAAAGCTAATCAGCTGGCCCGAGAAGCCGCAGCCCGGGCTCCTGCCAACTTCGAACCAACTCAAACGCTCATGGTCCCAACAGTACCTAAATTGAAGGACTACTCCACGGGAAGGAGGGAACTGCCACAGCTCTCTGACACGCTCACAAGACACCAAGCAACCCTAATAAGACAAGCACAAACGGACACCTTGGACACTCCAGCTAGACTACACAAGATATGGGGAGATCCTGACACATCACCCCCTACTTGCTCTACATGTAACGTCATACTCGACCAAGATCACATACTCTGGAACTGCACAACCATACACAACACTACAAACACACCCAACAAAGGATGGCTGACCGCAACAAGCACCACCGAAGAGCAAAGGCAACTGGCGGCGTACATCAGGCAGCGGCTTGAAGACGTCACCAGAGGTTCTCTAGAATGTGAGGACTAAACAGGCCTGCGTGCATATTTTTAATAAAAGCTTTTCTCTCTCTCTCTCTCTCTCTCTCTCTCTCTCTCTCTCTCTCTCTCTCTCTCTCTTTCTCTCTCTCTCTCTCTCTCTCTCTCTCTCTCTCTCTCTCTCTCTCTCTCTCTCTCTCTCTCTCTCTCCTTTCGCCACCTTAAAAACACCCTTTGACGTTTTCGAAACGGCAGACGAATGCACATATCAGTAAGAAAAGTGCAAGCTGTCGGAGCAATGTTCATAACACGTTTCACGCTCAAGCGGTGACAACGGCGACAATGTTTCGTGGAACTAAACTAGCGTATTATCTCGCAACGGCCGCTGATTAGTGTGTTTATAGGGGAAATCCGCAAGCAGAGGTAACTATGTCATTGCTTACTGCCAAACAGGTGCACGTATTAGTTTTTTTATCGTGTGCAGCACGCGTCTTGCGCCGCGCGTAACGTGAACAAGCGGATGACGTGAAAGCGCCATCCACACTAGGAGCGGTTCATCTCGCCACCTCCAGGGGCCGACTGTGTTCGATCTCGGGCGACTAGGTTTCAGAGAACGCATATTCGGACCACTCGAATTGTCTTCATTGCCAGATTGTTTGTTGAAATATAAAAAACGCGATTATTATTTCAGCTATTATGATTGCCTATATTATGATTATTATGATTGCCGTTCAACTTTACAATTAAGCCAATTTCACCAGGTACCTGTGGGATACTAGCCTAAACACCAACGTACTCTAAGCAAACGATGACGCCGTATGCATATGAAACACCATTCCGGTTCAGTACTTTCAAGCAGTAGGCTGAGCTTCAACTATACATATATACAGGGTGTCCCAGCTATCATGCACCGAGATTTAAAAAAAAAAGCAATGGCGATACTCGAAGAAAACCTACTGCATAATGTTTGCAGTACTGTGCAGTGGACAGCATTTTTTTAGTTAATGAGACTTAACTAATAATTGTAATTAATTATCTAACTCCAGAATTACTGTCCTAATCACTGAAGGGTCAATGAGGCACTTGTAGGTACCCACGAGGGGCATCTAACTGCAGTATTTTCTGCCAGGAACTAATTGCGTACTCATTTATTCTGACTGATAAAGAAAACCAGCGAAATATGAAAAATACCACGCGACGACGCTTCCGCGCGCATGGCAGCGTCCCCAAATAAGCTGATTGAAAGCAACTTGCAACTGCTTCGCCTGTCACCCGCCCGAAGAGACAGCGCATCACCTTGATAATGGCATGCATGGAAGGAGCAGCAACAGCAAGATTCTCGGGGCGCGTGTGCAGATAAGGCACAAACTCGGTCGCGATTGCTTCTTGCTTTCTTTTGTTTATTTCATTCTGGCTAACTCAGAGGCACCCTGTTTGAGGGCATTGCTTTACGATGCGCGCGGAGGCGCCGTAACGTGGTATTTTTCATATTTCGCGGGTTTTCGTTATCAGTCAGAATAAATGAGTACGCCATTAGTTCGTGGCTGAAAATACTGCAGTTAGATGCCCCTCGTGGCCTCATTGACACTTTAGTGATTAGGACAGTACTTCTCGAGTTAGATAATTAATGACAATTAATTTAAAAAATTACTGCCCGCTTCTCCACAGTACTGCAAACATTATGCACTAGGTTTTTTTCGAGTTACGCCATTACGCGTTTTTTAAACCTTGGTGCATGATAGCTGGGACACCCTGTGTATCCAAAGCCTCCAATTTCGCAATGCATTCGAGATTGGCTGACCATGCTGATCCTACTGCCAATTTGAAATGTGTGGACAGCCTCCAAGAGGACTAGGATGACCGTCATATATGTTATATTGAGAATTGTAGAATTTCGCGTACTTCTGAGAATTTTTTGGCATTGTTATTCATATGGGTTCATTTTCCGGGTTAAAAATTTGGGGACGGTAGTTGTTGGGGGCTGAAATGTTGCTGCTACTTTGAAATCCGCCATCCAGGAAGAAATCTGGTTGTGCTCATGTCTTGTAGAATTTTTTAAATGCAGAGCATTTCAGTAACTCACGATGTCACCCGCGTTGACGTCCGTAGTCCGCATCGCTCCCCCTACACTATATACAAAAATAATACTTACCGGCGCCAGGTTTCGATCCCACGACTCTGCGGGCGGAACGCAAGGTACATGGTGCTTTACCCACTGCGCCACAAAGCCAACACAGAATGAAAGGTTACGCACGCGCCTTATATCCTTGACTCATTCAACCGTCGGCCACAGGTGCGCCCTCTCCCCCGCGTCCTCCTCGCCTTCTCTCCGCTCGCAACACCCTCTCTCGCCGCGTTCGGTTCGGGCGCACAACAGGTGGGGACGTGCGCAACACCCTCTCTCGCCGCGTTGGGTTCGCGCTGAGCAACAATCGGTTCGCGCGCAAGAACAGGTGGGGGCGCTCGCATCGCGCTCTCTCGTCGCGGTCGGTTCGCGCTTAAAGCGCTGGACACATGTACGATTTGTACACGCGATTCGCATGCGACTGATCGTCACGACTGTCACCACGACTAGTCGTACGCGTGAATTTGAGACACATGACCCGATGCGTGCATGCGATGCGTCGTCGGCGTCGCTCCGCCCACCGTTTTTGCTCCATGGTCAACTACGACGATCGCTAAGCTCAATTTGTAGATTCCGCACATTTGTTCACAAGAAATGGATGAAGCAGGCAATCGTGAAGCGTTTCCTGCCTTCGGAAACAGTTCGCGCACACGCCGGCCGCGCCTGCCAGCTCGGACACTCAGCGGCTCGAACCGGCGCAGACCACGGTAGCAACCGCTTGTCGCTGCTCTTCTGAATCAATCTGGTCGTTAAAATGAAGTTCCACATGCGAGAAAGTAGGTGTTAGTGTGGTGAAAAATTGTGCTTGGGATTGTTATCAGGGCTTATTTTAAAAGCGGCGATCAGATATCTGCCGCGATGCAAGCGCGGCGGACGGTGCGCCGACCGGTCGAGAGATGGCAATACCTGCGCGGAAACATCGAAACAGGCTACGCAGATGTTCAACTACGACGATCGCTGAGCTGAATTTGTAGATTCCGCGCGTTTGTTCGCAAGAAATTGATAAAGCAGGCAATCGCGAAGTGTTTTCTGCCTTCGGAAACAGTCCGCGCACACGCCGGTCGCGCCTGCCAGCTCGGCACACTCAGCGGCTCGAACCGGCGCAGACCACGGTAGCAACCGCGCTTGTCGCTGCTCTTCTGAATCAATCTGATCGTTAAAAAGAAGTAGCTTATGCGAGAAAAGGGATGATAGTGTGGTGGAAAGTTGTGTTACGGATTGTCATTCGCAGTTACACAGATAGCGGCAATCAAATATCCGCCAGGATGCTAAGCCTAGAGTTTCCAACACCCGAGCCGACCAGAGCAACGCACGCCGGTTGCGGGGTGTTGGGGCTCAGCGGGCTCTCATTGGCTGTGGCCTCACGACGATTGCAACGATGGCACGACTGCATCTGGCTTGCCAGACGCACGTCGTGAGCCTCCTCCGACCAGCGATCGACGCCAAAACGGGTCCTAACGATCAATCGTAACGATCAGTCGCATGCGAATCGCGTGTACCAGTCGTACATGTGTCCAGCGCTTAAACCCCATATGTCGTTCGCGCGCGCTCCGGTCGCTAACATCTGTGGCGTGATCGTGACGTCAACATCACGCGTTCGTGTGGTGGCGTGATTTCGGCGCTATAACACTCTCTCGCGAGGGGCATTGGATTGGATTCGATTGGATTGGCTTGGATTGCCTTGGCTTGGATTGGTTTGGATTTGGATTCGATTGGATTAAAGCGGATTGTGTTGGATTGTATTGCGTCATAGCCGCGCCACGTTGCGTCATAGCCGCTCCACGTTGCGTCATAGCCGCGGCAGGGGGTTCACGTCACGTTTCACCATCGACTTCATCGACAATGTCTACGCTGGAAGACAACAATTACAACAACAACCAATACGTAATCTATACGACTTGCAGGCGCGCCCCCCGCGGAAATGCTCTGCATTTGATCGTGCCCCTCGCGAGGGGGATGTTTGGCCTGCCTTTGTCCGCCCTCGCGCCTGTCTCTCCCGCCCTGGCTAAGGTGTTTGCATTAGAAACGCTCATGGTATACATAAGAGACAGTCAGAATTGCTAAACCTGGAATCCAGGACTATAACTTCAAAACTTGCGACTAAACTTTATTGCCAGAGATACCGAAATGTGCATTCGTTATGGGCAAGACATAATTGGGCGTTCATAAGAATCCGTAGTTTTTTTTGTTCATTAAAAACAGAAACAGGATACGTTGAAATCCAAGAAGTTTTGCAACAGGCGTTTGCGCGCACACACTCACTCACGCGAGCACGTACGCGCATATACGCAATAAAATGGAAATAGCGCGAAAACGAGGTGTCGAACTGGGCCAGTAATGTGCACGACTTTTGGAGACGTATATCGCCTTCAGCTTCAATACGCTTCAAATTGTAATAGAATAATAGCGCCAGTGAAGCAGTTGGAGTCTGGTGGCGCCAAGATGTAATTTCGTTTCGAGTCGGTGCTTTTGTTCTGGCAGTTCTCTTCAAACATCGAACTGGAACTGTCCAAGTTCACTTTGTGGCAAGTTTTTCTAGTTTTCCATTGAACATAAATAATAGTTTAGTACGGAAATAAATCTCTGCGGTGGGATTTTTGGCCTTGATGTAGGAATTCCTCTAATCTTTTTTCTAGTCAGCGCTATTTTACTTTATAAGAAGAATTTCCTCTCAGGCGGCAACTCCACTTTGGCATCATAACTACGTTTCTGGCCGACCAATTTCCTGGAAGAAATTGGGTTTAACCCAATTATTCGCGATTTCGTTCGGGAGAGAAACATCGGGCTTCAGGAAAACGAAGGACCATAGTGGTCGGTTCCTCTTAGCGGACAAAATTGCACGTGTGAAATTTGTTTCAGGAGCCTAATACTGCTCGGCCTCCGGAACGCCAGGCGGCCTCCGAAGAAATGGCGTCACGTAGTCCGCTTAAAAACTCTAGATCCTTCTTATCTAGGGGGCTGGACGGGATTCAACTTGCACGGCCACTCGTGAGGTCATTCTCCGGTTAACCTCTCGTGGGGCCAAGGAGAGGCCGCTGCTACGTCTACACGACTTGCATCACGGAAACTGGGGATATATGAATTCGTTAGGGAGCGCGCAGACATCGGGAAGCCGGGGATATTTGCAACCAGCGGGCGATCGTTGCCTCGAGTAATACGGGGACGCGCGGACAAAGATGACTAATTAGTTTTAGCGTTGCGGCTAGCGTACGCGGCGGGTACCAGGACCCATAGAGTTTCTCAACACTACCTAAAGTGGAAACTGTCGCTGCAATCGCACGCCGCCATGGGAATTGTGGGTACCCAAAGAATCGGATAGGCAGCAAGTGGCTAGTGCAAAGGGCTACGGATTAACTTGTCGGCTCTGAAGTGTTTGTTTTAGTTCTGTTTTCGGCATGCTTTTTCGTTTTCGGCCTGCCACTTTCTGGCATTTCATGGCTATCACAGATATGTCTAAATAACAACGTGGTTACCACTTAGCACATGTGCTCGCGTTAGCGGGGAGTTTCTCACGATGAAAGGGTGACAACATGCAGCGAGGTGACAAGTGATGCGGAAAATGTAACTCAATAGGTAAAACAAACAGCTAGATAGTGTGGGCGAGAGCGACAAGCGAAAAATATTAATATAATGCCGCCAATGTCCTCCGTCATTGTCGCTCGTCGCTACAGTTCACTGTATTGTCGCTGCCGCCCGCTTGTGGGCTGCTTCTGGCCGCCAAAGAGCGAGCGAGGGCCCCAGCGCCCTGTGTATGTGGCTTGCCGCTTTAGCCCGGCCACACTATCCGTTCGCTGTACCCATTGAATTACGATTTTTGCGTCGCTCTTTGCCGTCGCTGCTGGTGTTTACCCTTTGAAGCATGCACTGACAGGCGCAATGAGGCAATATACATGACGACTCGGCAAGCCGGTATTTATTTTCTATTTGAAACATTAATGCAATTTCATTTTGCGCGCGTGCTTGAGGACTTACTTGCGGTAATAGACTTCACCTAGAGCTTTATTTATATCTGCTTGGACAAAACAAACAAATACAACACGAAGACATCACTGTTGCATCTCTAAAGCTGTTGCATCTGCTTCGCCTAGCAAGAGTTAAGCAGACGAAATAATACACTGCAGTATTGAGAAGAAGCATGAACACAGTTTAAGATCATCTAAATAATTCATTTTCAGCTAAATATCACACAAAAAAACGAAGAATACAGCATCTAGTTTGTAGTGTGTAATAATTTATAAATAGTACGGGACGGCCCGCTGTATCTAGCGGCGTGGGCAAAATACAGGGCTCCTGCTATTTTAAATGCAGAGCATTTCTTTAACTCACGATGTCACCCGGCGTTGTCGGCGTGCCTCGGCGTCCGCAACAGCCGTTCCAGGTGCGCCCTCTCCCCACTCCTCCTCTCCCGCATCACGCTACCCTCCTCGCTCTCAACTACAGGTCCGCACCCCTCCCCCTACACTATATAAAAAAAAATAACTTACCGGCGCCTGGTTTCGATCCCACGACCCTGCGGGCGGAACGCAAGGTACATGGTGCTCTACCCACTGCGCCACAAAGCCGACACAGAATGGAAGGCTACGAACGCGCCTTATATCCTTGACTCATTCAAACTACGTCAAGAAGCTGCTGATACAACGCATTCACTACCTGTGGGCGGAACGCGAGGTACATGGTGCTCTTCCCACTGCGCCACAAAACCGACACAGAATGAAAGGCTACGAACGCGCCTTATATCCTTGACTCATTCAAACTACGTCAAGAAGCTGCTGATACAACGAATTCACTACCACCAACTCCCCAAACACTAAACGTTAACGCAATACACCCATCCCCTATGCGACGCATTTACTCGAGTCCCCCTCGCGGGGAGATGGGCCCTTTTTTAACTTCAGCAGCACCGTCTTTTCCTTTGTAACCAACAGAATTATTTCTCAAACTAAGCACTCTAACAGAGCAATTTTAGACAAAGTAAAACTTGTTAATGACGGCACTTTTGGCAGCATTTTTTGAACAAGAACTTCATTTGCTTCGCCACAAAGTCGTTGCCGGCTATGCCAAGCCGAACTTCCGACCGAACTACCGGGTATGGCGGCGCCCATGGAGACACGGGGCGCTTTCGCAGAATCACTTAGACACAAGCGCCAGATTCCGCTCTAGGTAATCTAGTGAGAAACTCTATGCCAGGACCCGACTGGGCATGTGCGTATTCATTCCGACGGGGGGTATCTACGCGGAAAAGTGAGAGCACTGATTTATCTCTCGTCAACCTCAGTTTCACCGAAACCTCACGCGCCGGCTGCGGTCGAGGTCAAACACCTTTATTTCACTTAGTCAGCTGGTTACATTCTTTGACATCACCTCAGCTTCACCCCACACGGTGAGGTTGAGGTCTGTTCGAGGTTAAGGTCGACCTCATGAGGTTGCCCACCCCTGAAGAGGCTGCTAAACAGAACGGAACGGAACGGAAGGGTTTCCGTTAGAAGTCACTCCGCACCGAATTGGGCCTCGTATTTTTTGGAGAGCGGACCCTCCCCCCATCCTTCGGGGCCCGCTTTGGCAGCACACACACACAGAGAGGAAAACAAGCTGAACTACCGGTTATCCGGGGAGCGTGTTGCGCAAGTTCCCAGAGTATTTATTTGCCACAAGCGCGGCGTCTCCTGAATGGATTTGTGTCATAAGCCCCGTCCGTGTACATGGACGCGACGGGGGCGGGGTGAGTTGAGTGGCGGGTTCAGCTTACCTCGACGCCTCCGAGTTTATATGAACCCCGTCCAAAGAATCGAGGTGAGGGGAGCGGCGGGGTTCACGGAAAAAGGGCTACCGTATTTTCACGATTCTAACGCGCACCCTCTTTTGCTAAAAAGTAGCCCAATAATCGTGTGCGCGTTAAAATCGGGCTCAAAACCGAAATAGGCTTTAAAGCGGCCAGCAGTATTGCCATGCGCAACGGACACGAAGTACCCGCAAAATCCAACTCAATCCAATAAAAACAATCCGTCAACACCACGTGTAGAATTTCGGCGCACTGATTTCTCAATGGCATGCCGCATACCCTGGTCAGCTGTTGCACAACTTTTTGTGCTTCTGCTTAGCCCCTAACGCTTAGAAATATGAAGCTCAAGGCACTTGAAATCGCAAGCAGCTTCAGTGTTCCCCGCTATAACTTTATTTCCAGCAGCAGATGGATAAGCAACCTTGTGAAGCACAATTCATTTTTCGCTTCCAGAGCTGCATACGCCAAATAAAATCTCGCCCTTCCAGGTACATGGTGTCATATCTTTTCCATCTGCGCAGTACCGTCAGTGTCACATTTTTTTTTCTTTCGAATTTTCCTGCGCGATGTTACCCGCGCGTTACGATTGGGGGCGCGTTAGAACCGCGCAAATACGGTATTCTGCTCCCCGCGGCCCGCCCACTCAGCCCGACGAGCGAGCTAACCCACCCCCTGCCCCTCCGAGTTGACTGGACTCGCCGCGACGGCTCTCTGACCCACCCCCTCCGCTTATACATGGGGGTGTCGAGTCCAAAAAACCTGTTTATTTCGACTCAACGCGCCCTCGTCGGGTCAATGTAAACGGGGCTATATATTGATCAGTACATTAGCGAGTGCGAGTTCCGGCGTCTGTATTATTACCGTGCTGTGAAGATGTTCAGTGATCTCTGTATGTCATGGGATTTGGGAAATCCTGTCGTTTTGTATGTGGCTGTATAGTTCCGTGTTAGAATAAAAAAATAAATAAATTACACGTCGCCGAGTTGTAATGACTGCAGCTTCTGAAGCAAAGGTTCTCGATGCCAGCTGCAGAACTTCCGAACTGGCGAAAACGTTTTGCTTCCTTTGACCTTAGCGCCACGATGCAGGCATTGGAAGCACGCTGAGGAAGCGTACACGTAAAATAAACTATTGACTGACTGACTGACTGACTGACTGACTGACTGACTGACTGACTGATTGATTGATTGATTGATTGATTGATTGATTGATTGATTGATTGATTGATTGATTGATTGATTGATTGATTGATTGGTTGATTGATTGATTGATTGATTGATTGATTGATTGATTGATTGATTGGTTTAACACGCCGAAGCTACACCTGGCTATGAAGCGCGCCTTAGTGGAGGGCTCCGGGCTAATTTCGACCACATGCAGGGAATCTTAACGCGCGCCGAAATCTCGACACACTTGCGTTTTGGCTTTTCGTCTTCATTAAAGGGACAGACAGCCGATTTTTGTCGAGTATATATTCTCTATCCCAAATGAAAGGGCATCACTTAAAGCCCCTAGACGAGAAACGGTTTTGCTGATAAGGCCCTAGAATTTTTTAACTCGATATTTTTAGATCTATGAGGCGTATGTGTCCCTCCCAAAAATAATGCTGGCAACAGCATACTTTTGTCTGTATGCGAAATAAAAAACGATATTTAAAAATTTGTTCCCAGCTAAAAAAGTTTGAATCGCAGGCTTTCCTGTTCCTTTGTGTGTTTTTTTAATGCAACGGTCTATTTTGCACGAATGCGCCATCTGTTGGGATAGGCGATAGGTAGAATCTGGCTTCACGTTGTGGAGGCGGGAAGTTCGATTCTCCCCGGGCGCGACTTTTTTTTTTTTTAAGCTGCCGTTGGCGTATTTGGAAACTGAAATCAAATATTTTGGCAGAACAAACGCCCCTGACTCAGGCAGAATCGTCAAAGCTCCTTCGCTGGGTCTGTTTACTGAACGCTGCCGTTGGTTCTGGGCATGGAGGCTCAGTTAGCCACACTGAGAGGCATGCTGAGAGGCACCCAGCGACGGCGGGCGGCGTCTTTAAAAATTTCAGAATAATGTTTAGAAATACATATGCAATTTAACCTTGTACAAATACTTGTGTCAAAAGGTTTTCAATACGTAAATAAACGTTTCAGCAGTTACAGTAGCTGCTAGGTTTGCAGATCACGTGACAGGGACACATATTGTAGTGTCAAGTTTCGACACTACGAACCGCCACCCTTCCGATTGCAGGAAGTTTGCTGCCAAATTAAAATTATTTCCGCCAGTTTGTTTAGAAATCGCTTGTGGTTATCGGGCTATATAAAACGCTGGCTTTCATATGAGCTAGAGAACATATACGCGACAAAAATCGGTTGTCTGTCCCTTTAAAGAAGCGGCCACCATGGTCGAGATGGAACCCGCGCCCTTGGTATTGACAGTTGCGGTTGCAAAGCAGTGGTTTTAGAGCTCAAACTTTGTGTAATTTTTTTATAGTCGTACTGCAGGACTACGTGATAATCCTGTACGCAGAAGCCGGTGCGTCTTCAATGAAAAACGCACGAAAACTTCTACCCCGCAGTTAATTGCGTATTCACCACACACACACAAAGTGAAACTTATAACGCGGTTATGCATAGCGTCCACTTAGCCGCAAGACGTAGCATAATTTTCTTTAAGATACGAGCGCCAGATCACTAGTTGTAAACGTCTTCGTATAGTCGGCTTCGAAAAATCGAATCTACAAAATTGGATTCTCCAACACACGCCTCGAGAAAATATTCGGGGGGGCTCCGTCAAGACCTGTTTTGCATATGAAAGGAAGCTGATCTTTGCGTTCGTAGTCATAAGGCATGGGGCGAATGTGTTTTTTTTTTAAATTACCGTGTCTTGTTGGCTTCGCTAAACAAGTTAGTCTGGAGCGTTACTCTGTCTCCTCGAAACAAGTGCGATTCAGTAATGAAAGCCAAGGCCGTCATCTGCATGAATAAAATATGGTTTCCCGGAAGAGTTAGAAAAAAGCGACACCCAGCTTTCTCTCTCCTTTATTGTGTCCTATTCCCTTCCTTCGGACCATTCTTTTGGATGGGCCGACCAGGCGCCAAAGATCTGCTCAGTTCCTCCTTGCCCGATTCATGTTGCGGAGCACTTTTATGAAACTCTGTAAGGAAGCCCGGCCGTTGGCGCCGCTGGCCTCTCTCTCTCTCTCTCTCTCTCTCTATATATATATATATATATATATATATATATATATATATATATATATATATATATATATATATATATATATATATGGGTCTAGGAGAACTCGTCAAAAGTGAACTCGTCGCAGCCAACTTGTCATAGGTGAATTCGTCACATAGGGCAAGTCGTCATAGGCCATCTCGCACTAGGGAAACTCGTAACCTAGGGCAACTGGGCACTCGGCCAACTCGTCGCAATTTACGCTTTTCGTCTATCATGTTCAAATGAAAGAGTATAGCTTGTATAATTCTCATCTTAGTCGTAAACATTCTTACACTCCTCCTTCAATTCACCACCCTTAAAGTTTCCTTTGTCGCCTTCGAGGAACGCGCTAGCCAGACAGCGTATCTTATTTTTTTTCGTTGTGCAGCTAATTAAGTGAGCCTTTTATATTAGATTTAGTTTGCCCGTTCTGTGTTTTCTAATACATTTTTTTTTTATATTTTTGGTAATTAAGTGACGGCGCTGTATTGGGATTGGGATTTCGTTCTGTGGTTTAGCTTTTTAGTATTTTGATCTTTCGTTTTCATGCCTGCTGACAAACGATGATTGTCAAGCTGGGTAACTTTCGCTTTGTTAGTCTTCATATCAACTATATATGGGAGCGAAAGTCAAGGCTGGACTTAACAGTTGACCCCCCCCCCCCCCCCCCACACACACACACACACTCACACAAAAAAGTGTGAAAAATATTTTTAGAAGGAGTAGAAAAGCAAAAAAAAGAAACCGGCAGTTGTGATGAAACCGAAAAGCCAATGGACCTTTTTCCAGTACCGATCCTCCTAGCGGCCGCCACGCCGAACTAAAATTGGCAGCAATGCACGCCCACAAAACGTCGAGCTTTCGTAGAACTCGTCCACAAAAAATATCCTGGTACTGTAGCCCCTTCCGCACCAACCGGTCACCCGTGCCTTTCACGTGAATGTCACCGTAGCAGGCGTCGTTCCCGTGACTAATTCGCAGTGGTTGAAGGGCCCCTTTTTCTTTACTTTTTTTCATTTTTGTTACTCCCCCACTGGCTTGTATGTGCTTCCAGTGTCAGCCTCAAATGTATTTGCCCCTTTCCCTAGAAAGCCCTTTGTGTGTGCACTTACGAACCCACTTCGAGCTGTTGAAAGAGAAAAAATAAAAACGCGCAGCTCTGGACAGCATAGCCTCTCCCCAAACAGAAAGCTGGGGGGGGGGGGGGGGGGGGGGCGCCCTTTTGTTTATTTTGCCGGAGGCTACTGCCAAGAATGGCGGACCAGCAGCCCGCGCATGCGCAGATCGCTACTGGAAAAAGGTCCATTTCAAACACCACCTGCAAACAAAGAGGCCAACATTTTGCCCTTTTTATAGATATATACACAAGCAGGCAAAAAGCTTCAAAAGATAACGCAAAAAAAAAGAAAGAAAAGAAAACGTAACAGAAAGAAAAAGTCGACCTCCCCCCCTCCACAGAAAAAGTGACGAATATTTTTTGGAAGGACAAGAAAAAAAATAAACCTGAAAAGAAACACCTTACCCAGTAAAACACTGAATTCTTTTGGCAGCAAGAAGGGAAATAAGAAGGGGAAAGAGGAACATGTGTTAAAATAGAAAAAACCATTTCAACCACCGCCTGTAAACTAACAAAAGCAGAGGACCCCCCGAACTCTGAAGAGGTCAACCTGGCAGTAATTATAAGATTAGAAGCCACTAACTTGCTCTCCCCATTTCTTCGACACCGGCCAAAAATGGAACCGCGAGACGACTTTTCCTAGCACGAGAAGGTCAGTGCTACCACTTTTCCTAGTACGGGATCACCTAGAACGAGATGCCCTCTTTGACCAGTTTCCCTATGACCAGTTTTCCTAGGACGAGTTGGCTGCGACGAGTGGGCCGGTTCCCTATATATATATATATATATATATATATATATATATATATATATATATATATATATATATATATATATATATATATATATATATATATATATATATATATATATATATATATATATATATATATATATATATATATATATATTGTGGGGGCCAAGCCCCTCATATCGGGGCGAGGAAGCGCTAGCGACGTCCTCCTCCTTGGTGGGGCGAGGGCGATCCTCGCGCGCTTCCCTCCTCTCCCTACGACGCGACGGGGGATGCGCGCAGGAGACTCCCCGGAGAGACCGCCCTTGTGACGCGCAGCGATCACACGGTACGTAAATGCCCTTCGGCCACTTTCGGCCGTTTCTTGCATTGGCCGTTGTTCCCCACTTCCGTGGGTCACGGAACCCACCGTTAGCGCATGCCTCGATTTGCGTCAGTGCGTTTATCTAGGATGCCCGGCGAGTCTACGCGGGCATATTCCACTCATTGGTGGGTTGCCCCCGCGTCCGCGATGTGACGGCTTGCGCCGTCTGAGGTCAGCGGACGAGCGCCGATGCCGCCCGGTCGAGTCCAGTGGCTTGAAATGTGTAGCGGCCACAGAGAGCCCCCTTCCCCTGCGTCAGCGAGTGTTGCGGCCGGCCAACGCCGGCGGACGCTAACTGCTGCCCTTCTACGGGCTGGGCACACGCTGACGGGTGTATGCCCCAGGGGCTAGGTGCGTAGTGCAGTGTAGTGTTTGTATCGTGGTTGTCCGCGTAATAAACCCCTGTACTGTGAAATGTAACGCTGCCATGTGAAGTGACTGACAACGTACACTCACGGCGAGAGTCGTGGCTCGCTCTCGAACCCGTTGTGGGCAGAGTCTCTCGGCAGGGCAGTTCGGTGCTGCGCGAGAGCAGTGAGAATAACGACGGCGCGTCATTCTATTACTCTATTCTGTTCCTTAATGCTAATGGCAAGGATTAAGGATAGGAGGATGCCCACTATATATATATATATATATATATATATATATATATAGATATATATATATATATATATATATATATATATATATATATATATATATATATATATATATATATATATATATATAGAAAATAAAAGTTGGCAGTCAAGAAAACCTCGGAAAGCAAAGGGGAGGTTGTGGTGGGTCATGGAAAGAGATGAAGAATTTTTTGAGTCGAAAAGAAAGTTGTGAAAAAATGCCCGCCGGGTGGGATCCGAACCCACGACCTCCAGAATACCGGTCTGGTGCGATAACCACTACGCTACCGGCGGGGCTGTTTCCCCGGCACTTTCTCGGGCATTTATGTTAAGGTATTTTTGTTTCCTGCACTTGGGGGTGGTAGCCAGCGCCACTCGGACTACTCGGGGTGAAGGGGACCTTCTTTTTAACCCCCGGGCCGTGACTCGAGTGTCTACGACATGTCGAGAGTGGTCGACCAGCGTTGAACCCTCTTAAGCTCCCTTTGGCACCAAGACTGCCAGAACAGAGGCCCTCGCTAAGCATGTAGCGAATCAGAAAATGGGAAATGAGGGGCTCCGTGAAATAAGACAGAAAATAAAGGTTGGCAGTCAAGAAAACCTCGGAAAGCAAAGGGGAGGTTGTGGTGGGTCATGGAAAGAGATTAAATATTGTAAGGGATATAGTTGACCCTCCGGTAGTAGACCCAACGTTGTTTATTGGCAGGAGCAGAAGCAAGGCGAGCGCAGGTACAAGCGTACAGACGATGGCCGAACACACGCGCCAAGCACCTTTTTCCGTACTACTTCTTCCACTGCTACCAGCGTGCGCGCATACCGTCGTGCATAGATTGGCCACGATCGCATGGCACTCTTTCTGGATGTGGCGCATACCCGGATAAGCTGATGGCGTTACAAGAGCTGCTCGTTATCCTTGCTACAATATATATATATATATATATATATATATATATATATATATATATATATATATATATATATATATATATATATATATATATATATATATATATATATATATATATATATATATATATATAGATTGCGGGAAGGGTGGTCTTAGGTTGCCGTAACAAATAGTAAAAAATGGGTATAGCTTCTAACAAAACTGTTTAGTTGTCGACGTTTCGGCCCGATGCCGACCTTTATGAAGACAACATTTCGTATTTCTCTGCACGCATTTATAAGCTCGTCGTACAACGACGCCGAAAAAAAGAGAGAGGGGGGATTTGGGGAGAACAGCAACAACAAACACGCACTCTCGGCGAGGTGAGGTAAAGGTTTACAAAAAAGAGAAAGAGAGAGAAAAAAGAAAACAAAAACAAACCTAAACATGCAGAGGGGAGAGAAGAGTACACAACTCTTTCAAAACGCTGTCCTCTATCATTGGTCAGCCTGTAGAGAGAGTGACAAGGGTGCGCCGGCTTCAGATGGGCGCCGCTCTGCTCAAGCAAGAAAAGCGCAAAGCAGTAACAGGGAGGATCTCACACAATCTTAGATGAATGCCGCCCGCCAGTCCTGCCGGTCGGCGGAATTGTGTATGTTTTGAGCCACAGTGCGGAGATCGTACCTACACTCTTAACGAACCTTCCTATTTATTTGTAGGGTTGGCGTCACTGAAACACGTGTGCGGCTGCGACCTCTTCCTGTAAACTCTTCCCGTAAAGTCAGTGAGCATTGGAATTCCGTGCCCCCCAGTGATTGTGTGAGATCCTCCCTGTTACACCTTTGCGCTTTCCTTTCTTGAGCAGAACGGCGCCCTTCTGAAGCCGGCGGTCCCTGTCACTCTTTCTACAGGCTGACGAATGATAGAGGGCAGCGTTTTGAAAGAGTTGTGTACTCTTCTCTCCCCTCTGCATGTTTAGGTTTGTTTTAGATTTTTTTCTCTCTCTCTCTTTCTCTTTTTTGTAAACCTTTACCTCACCTCGCCGAAAGTGTGTGTTTGTTGTTGCTTTTCTCCCCAAACCCCCCTTCTCTCTTTTTTTCGGCGTCGTTGTACGATGAGCTTATTAATACGTGCAGAGAAATACGAAATGTTGTCTTGATAAAGGTCGGCATCGGACCGAAACGTTTTCAAATAAACAGTTTTGTTAGAAGCTATACCCATTTTATACTATGTATATCATATATATATATATATATATATATATATATATATATATATATATATATATATTATATACATATATATATATATATATATACATATATATATATATATATATATATATATATATATATATATATATATATATATATATATATATATATATATATATATATATATATATATATATATATATATATATATATATATATATATATAATGTGTGTGGGGGGGTGTATGTATGTATGTATGTATGTATCTATAAACTCTCTTTAAAACGAACCTGAACAGGCCGTATTATCCAAAATTCATCTTAAGCGGATGTGTTTTGCATTGGGCACGTTACAAGAGAGCAAAAGTGTTGTTTGTCTTAACCACGAAATTTATCTTAACCGAGTTGGTTTTAACGGGAGTCTACTGTATATGGAGAGCGAGGAAGGGAGAGATAGGGTCAGGACAACCTACAGTTATGAACGGCAATAAGAGGGAGTGTATTTAGGTGTCTTTAATGGATAAACAGAGGAACATTAGCGTCCTCCGCGTGGGATTCGAATGGAAAACTCCCGCCGTGGTGGTTCAGTGGCTATGGCGTTGAGCCGCTGAGCCCAAGGACGCGGGTTCGATTCTTGCCGCGGTGAGCGCTTTTCCGATGGAGGCCAAAGGAGAAAATGCCCGTATGTCGCTATTTCGTCGCACGTTGAAGATCCCTCGTGGACAGAATTAGTCTGGAGCCCTCCATTACGGCGTGCCCCACAGCTGAGGTGTAGCTTCGGCGCGTAAACCCCACAATCAAATAAAATGAAATGCAAACCCGTGTATATATACAATATATTCCGCAGCTCCTACCTTTATTTTTATGCAGCTTTATAGATATCCCCCACCCTATTTTATTGATTCTTTGTACTTTCGTTTTATACCTTAAATCTGCGTGGCCCGTAACGCCCGCCCGCCATAAAATGGTTGTAGCCGACGCATTTCGTAGTGAATCGCTGGCCTGCAGGCTCCTTAGCGTGCCGGGGTCTCATCAGCACTTTCGCCTTTTGCGTTACGGGCAATCACGTCCGTATCACGAGTGTTGCGTAACTGCATAACGCAAGCGACGACGTGATGAGGCGCTTGCACGCTATAGTGACTGCGGCTATACCGCCCTTGCTATGAAGCTGCGCGTGGCGCCGCCTCCATCACAAAGACCCCCCCCCCCCACAAGAAAAACAATCTGTTTTCTTGCAGGTGTTTTTCGGACACTGTATGTGCATCCTTCGTGTCATTCAGAGATAGACGCAAAAAAATTCCCCCGCACCTCCCCGAAGGGAATCGTGCAGAAATGCGAATGCATTGGGTTGAGTGTGTTGCGAGTAATGGCGTAATTAATGCCGAGAGTGTGAACGTAATCATTTATTCATCAGCACCTGTTTGTGTTATCGTTGTACCTGACGGCCACAATCACTGCCTTGTAATCGCTAAAGTGCACGGTCAAAGGGTCTTTGAGAAGCATACGCGCGTCACAGTTTCGCGTAAAGACCAGATCAATGCAACTCCCGTGAATGGTAGTGGGGCACGTGTCGAAGACGGCAGAGAGACAATGCATAGAGTGCCTGGTCTGCATGTACTCGACCAGCCACTCGCCACTCTTCTTGCGCACGTCAACGTTGAAGTCGCCAACCAAGACTATGAGGTCAGAGGGTTTGGAGCGCACGCGCACACTTTCCATAGCCGCGTCCAGCTGCGCGGCAACGGAGGAGCTCGGAGAGATAACACGTGCGGGCGCACGCCGACGGAGCACGACAACCACCGACTAAGAAATGCATTCGCATTTACGACGACGACGACGACGAAGGCAGAACTACGAGGCGCGCGCTCACGTGCGCTCGCGCTGGAGGAATGCAGGCGCACGCCGGCCAACGGAGCAAGACAACCTCCGGCTAATAAATGCATTCGCATTTAAAATTATCAACATCCGGGTAAAAATAAAAGCGGACCGCACCCCACGCTGGGTGCCGTCTGCTACAGAGAGAGAGAGAAAGGAAGGACGGAAAGGCCGGGAGGTTAACCAGGTGTAGAGCCCGGTTTGCTACCCTGCACTGGGGGAACGGGGTTCAGGGGATAAAATAGAGGGCGGGAGAAGAGAAAGGAATAGAAGTGGGAAGGCGCACTCTCTAGTCCCGTTTTGGGCACTACAGTCTTTAATGCAAATTCGTTTCTCTCAGGAAATATAGGCTTTCGTCGCCTTCTGTGAAGTCGATGGTGGAGACCGATGACCTCGGATAGTCACTATACTGTAAGTGGTCGATTGTCCAATCGGCTGAGCGCGGTGGAAAGCACGCTTCTCTCCGAAGAGTATTCGGGGCAGCGACACAGCACATGCTCTATAGTCTCTTCCGCCCCACAGGCCTCACAGTGGGCGCTGCTGGCCGTCCCGATGAGGAAGGAGTAGGCTTTCGTGAAGGCCACTCCCAACCACAGTCTACAAAGTAAAGTCAACTGGGGTCGAGACAACCCATACGGAAGACGGCGCTGGAGAAGGGTGACCTTGAACATTGAGACGGTCATCCGAAAAGTCCGGTCTGTTCCATTGCTTTATGGTGATTCTGCGAGCAAAGGAGCGAAGCGACCTTGCGGCATCGGTCCTTGAAAGCGGAAGCAGCATGGTGCGTCCGCTGTCGTGGCCTGTACGAGCAGCTTCATCCGCCAAGACGTTGCCGATGATTCCGCAGTTCCAGGCCGTCTGCTATAGATGCGCAAGCAATCTACAGGGTGTTGCGACGATAATTGGAACACTTTAAAAAATTTTCCTGAGCGAATCGTCGCTCTGTTCGCGCTCAAACTTCACACGAAGGTCGCATTTTGTGGTTTATTTTGTTTGATACCGCGAACAATGATGGTACTTACCTGTGTATTCTGGAAATATATAAAAACGATTTTCGCCTATGGGAAAATGGAGGCTAATTTGGACATGCGAGCCAGCGCAAGTTGATGTTGGAACGACGGAACCACCTGGGGTATGCAGAGCGAAACGCATGTTTGGGAATCACGGTAGGAAGGAGCCAAATGGTGCAGCAGACGATCAGAAAATGCACCTAGGAATGAGCTTGCAGACGATCAGAAAACCCGGTTGTCAGGCTGGCACGTCCAAATCAGCCGCCATTTCCCCATAGGCGAAAATCGCTTTTATTTATTTTCAGGATAAACAGGTAAGTACCGTCGTTGTTCCCTGTGTCAAACGAAATAGACCACAAAATGCGACCTTCGTGTGGAGTTTAAGCGGGAACAGAGCGGCAGTTCACTCAGGAAAATTTTTTTAAGTGTTCCAATTAATAAGGTAAATAATAATAAGGTAAACAACACCCCCTACCCTCCGTTCTAAGGGCCTATTTCCTTATCTATCAATGCAGCTCATTCAACGCTAGCGCTAAGCCAGCAGAACATGTTGGTGCCTCCTTGCCTGTCGGGCTTTCATAATGCAGTTGAGCAAAAACACTGAACGGATCTGACACGAAGCAGACATGCATCGGTAGTTACACCTTGCTTACTCGCGTGTTGCAATACAAGTAACTGAGTGGACACCAGCACGTATCTGAAGGACGATGTGTGTGGGATACATGCGGCTTCCATTGCTTTGGGCTATTGTAGACAGCCGAAAAGGTGACCGGGGTGCCGTCCACGTAGAGTTCGGCGGCTTGGGCACGGCCAATTTTGCAAGCGTATACGTCATTCGTCATAGCCTACCTTTACCGATGTGTTTCTTGCCGCAGGCTTCGCTGGTGCTCGCGCGTATCGGCGAACGCCGGCGCTGCTTGCTGGGCATCATTTGCCGCTTTACAGCGACAAGTGTTCATAGTTTATAAAGGGTACTTATTTTTCTCAGCGTGTGCCGAGCAAAAGTACTCCTTGTCGCCATGTGGACACCACCGTCATCACTGCGAATGTGCCGCTGAGCAACAGAGACATGTAAAAAAATGCTTTTATTAGTTTGAAATCCCTGGGTATCGAACCCAGGCCCCTCCTGTTCTAGAATAATGAATGATGTTGTTGATGATGATGCCCCCGGTGGGTTTGGCAGGCACACCCGCAAGGGGCCATTGAACGGTGCTAAAGAGTTTATGGTATCCCAGTTTCATTGATGATTTTCCACAAAATAAAATGTTAACGTGAAGAAGTGCGATGAAAACAAGTGCTATGAGGTAAGAATCATAATTACCTAATAATATATAGCTGTCTTAGCACTTCGAGCGAGCTTTCTCAGAAAGATAAGCTTGAATGAAATTACAAATCTCCTTTTTTTACGTAACCCGGATTTTCGGCCCGAAAAGACCGAAGAATTGGCACGGAGAAAGTCAGCCCCATACGGTTAATCAGCTCCTCCAACACGTCTAGCCGCTGAGAAGGGAATAGAGAAAAAAAAAGGGGTCGATTTGAATCCCACCTGGCACCATACACAGAGTTCAGTTGCGAAAAGCCCAAGAAAAGACTGGTTTTGGATGCTTAACCGAACTGAAGCTCTGGTAGCGAGATTAGCTATATGCTATCTGTCATTTCATTACCCCCGAGGCCCGCATTCCCTGGAACTCATGTCAAGCATACCTTCTTCGCATGGCCAGGAACAAAAAAAAAGTAAGTGGTACGGCGGAGGCTCAGAAGAGCAAGAGCGATGCATTTTAGAAGGAGTGAGCGTCCTGCCACCAAAACCCACACGCTAGAGTAGCAGCAAGCGAGTCGTGGAAGCCCTACATCAAGCCGAATTGAAGCTTTTACTGTCAGACAAAGAAGGTGGATTCACTGTAGCAGCCACAGCAGAGCATGCGACAACGGCAGAAGAGGTGATCGCGAAGAACTTCAAGTGCTGACAGAGGAGAAACCTAAAAAAGGCGAAGAGATAGGCCGTCCAGTTTTGTGAAACCCATCAGTTGTGAAACGCTTGCTTCCTCAATCAAGAAGGCCAAGGGTCCACACTGGAAGTGTTTCTTCAGTGCCAAGACTCAAGGACTCGCGCCCATTGAGAGTGATTGTCGCGGAAAGGGGCACTTGGCAAAACTGCTCTGGACGCTTTTTCCAGAGCTCTCTGTCAAAAACTGCCGATACAAGACCCCTTCCTGGTGAAGAATCCGAAAGCGGTCTCAGACTGTTTGGAAGCACAGCCCCTGGCTCCTCTGGAGTGCTTTTCCGTGGACCTCAACGACATGTACTATTCCCTTCATCATGCTTTCCTTCCTCATGGTACTCGGAGCTGTGAGCGAGGCCACCGATGTGTATGGAAACACAAAGTTCCTAAGTGAACATGGTATCGACACGGGGGCCTTCCTAGAAGGCATGACATTCTACTTGCGGTCAACTTTCGTGATGCACGACAACGAGCTCTACCTGCAGCGGGAAGGAGTGTGCATAGGTTCCTCTATAGCACCTGTGCTCAGTGACCTTCTACTTGCTGTCTAGGACCGCCGGTTGTAGTCCGTTCTTCCTGAGCTGCCGTAGTGAAGACATTTCATTATGTGGACAGCGTCCTGGTGCCCTTCAAGGGATGTGCAGATTCTATAATCCTCCAAGAAGACAGGATTCTGGAGGCCGTCTGGTCGGTTCTAACGACGTTCACCGTAACCAACGAGAGGGCAAAGGACAAGTTAAGTTTCTTGGACGTTCAATTGACTTTCTGGAGTAACGTGTGTTGGGAATACGCTCCACGGTCACAAAAAGGTCCCCCGAACTTCAAGTCGACCCACTCAAAGGTTGTGAGACGAGGTATATAGTTCTTGCCGCCATACAGAATGTGGTGTCCAGTTCCTGTCGTCACACGAGAGCCTGGATTTCCAAGTCAACAGGCTCAGATCGGCAGGGTATCCGGCTCCATTGCCGCGCAGCTCCGCAGGATCGGTGCTGAGAAGACTAAGTTCGGACAAGGCAACAAGGTCGGAGTAGGACGCCAGTCTTAACGTCATCCTCTACGTCAACGTCATCCCCTACGTGCACGGCATTTCGCTCGCCCTCAAGAAGATAGTAGACAAGGCAGGTGTGAGGACGGGTTTTTCCTCGCCAAACAAATTGACCACTCTGTGTGCCATGGTTAACTATCAAAACTGGCTTAAAACCACTTGCGGGAAGAATCACGCAAAACAATACGTGCGATGTGTGGATTTCGTAGTATACGGAATCCCACTTGCGTGCAAGTGTGTAGGCCAGACGGGAAGGTGCGTGAATGCACGCCTTAGAGGTCATGCTTACTCCATATGCACAAGAACTGGAAGCAATCTTGCCACACACTGCGCTAAGTGCAACTGCTATCCTACGCTTAACGAAACACGGATCTTGAAAGCGATACCGAGAAGCTCGCTCCCGCGAAATCTACAAGGCATCAGCCATTGGCATTGGGAGGATGATTGCGTGAGTTCGCCTCGGGTGGCACACCTTCAGCGGTAGATAGGCCTCCTGCGCGGCCCAGGGGGCGCTGCGAAACCTGCTTCCAGGCAGTACTTCCGGGTAGTACAAAGCTGAGCGGGTCCCAAAAGATCCCGTGTTGACAGAAGCAAAATGAGCTCGATGTTCCCGATTGTTTAGCGACATGGTCACCAGCCCAGCCTGGCGAGTCCGGTCTCTTCCGGCGATCATCTTGGCATTAGGGGGAAAAGCTTTGCAGCGCTAAATACGTTTACAGCGCCGACGAAAGTGCCGGGACGGTGACGGCGCTCTGCCACTCGCAGGTTCACCGATCGGTGGCCGCATGAAGTGAAATTTGAAGTGAAACTTCTAGTTTAAACTAATACTCTAGGTGACAAGGACTTTTCAACAACAGCTGATCAAAAAATAAGAGGGACGCAATCGGCGATGATCAGTCCGGCGGGCCGCTGGCTCGCCTGCTCCGGTGCGCCGCTCTTTTGCGTACCTGCGCACTATGCGTACACTTTCATTAAACAGTGCTCGCTTACGTCGCCGTTGCGAATACATGGTGCAGCGTTAGCTTGCCGTTTTGTTGCGTGTCTCAGTGACAAAATGCAGCGAGCGTCAGAAGCGTGAAATCTGTTTTGCGATTCCGAAATTAGTGGCCGTAAAACAGGGTGGTCGGGCGAACTGAGAGCCGCTCGCTTTCCTTGTTTGCTCTCACTTTACTTAATTACGCCCTTGCATAATATATTCCCAGTTCGCGCTTAATAGGCAAGAATGAGGGTCAGCAACGTTTTGAATTGTAGGGCCGAGTTGCATGCAGCCGACACGGCGGAGGGCTGGACGGCAAATAGGGTGGGAGGGGGAGGGGGGCTTTGAACGCAAAAAAAAGAAATAGTGAATTGCCAATAATATTTGACAATAATCTGGCGAAGTGTGAAGATGGGGGACAATTCAACTGGAAGCGACCAATTCTCTGTTCTTGTCTCGCTGCCTAACTCCATTTGAGGACAAAACTGGGGTGTCGGCGTTCAGATTGTTAGCGACGACCCCTGGACTAGAAGATAACCAACAAAGTCAGTGATGATCGTATGTAAATATGCTGGGCCACGCGCCGTGTATGTGGCTGTTATGTTATGCAAATATAGAAGTACACATCTTTGAAGGCAGCGGGCGTGCGATTTGGTGCTTGTTTTGCGTCATTTAATAGCGCTTAATTTGTTTATTTGACGCTATTGCCTCACCTACTCGCTAGTATACATGTACCCTGCCGTTCGTAAATTGTGCGGCGTAAAAGGTTACGCAAGAATCATTTAGTTTGCGAAAATACAAAAAAAATTCCCCGCATTTCCCCGAGGGGAAGAATGTGAAAGTGCGAATGCACGAGTTGAATTTGCGCGGTTCGGTAATGTTCGCGAAAGAGAGATCACACACACACACACACACACACACACAACTACAAAGAAAGAAAGATGCATTTATTCACAGACACCTATTTGTGTTGTCGTTGTACTTAATTGCTAGAGCGGATCTCAGCTTTGAAATTTCGTGTCAGTACTCCTTTAAGCGGGGTGCATTAGCCCTTCTCACGCCCGATTCCTGGCCAATCCTCCACGTGGGTATGTGCCATGCACAGACACCTATTTGTGTTGTCGTTGTACTAGATTGCTAGAGCGGATCTCAGCTTTGAAATTTCGTGTCAGTACTCCTTTAAGCGGGTGCATTAGCCCTTCTCACGCCCGGTTCCTGGCCAATCCCCCACGTGGGTATGTGCCATGTCAGCGGCCAGGCAGCGCGCGCCCATCTCCCCCCGTTGCCAAGGAAGACGAGGAGATTCCTGGCCAATCCCCCACGTGGGTATGTGCCATGTCAGCGGCCAGGCAGCGCGCGCCCATCTTCCCCCGTTGCCAAGGAAGACGAGGAGCGCGCGCACCCGCAGCTGTTGCTATGCGGACGGCGGCGGAATGCGGACGGCGGCGGACGCTTCAGGCTCGCTTAAGAAGTGCATTCGCACTTTAAAAAAAATTTCCACTCGTTTTCAAGGCGGTACCAGGCCAGTAGTGTCAGCTGAGTCGGCTGCGCAATTCTTGCGTTCGCTTGCATGCTCCCGCTGAAGCAACCTTTTGCAGTTACCAGCAACGTTCCGTGTTTATGCTACTCGTGAACTTTCCTTTGTCGCCCGCGCGCAAGAAGAAAGAACGGTAATGGTCGTCAGTAAGTGAGAACACCCGACCTGGCGATACTGTCCCACGCCGCGACGACCGCTACAGCTCGCTCAAAAGAAAGCCGATAAATCGGCTTGTTTTAGCGGATATTATTTTGTTTAGCCTCTGCAAGTACTTTAAGGGCCATTTCATACAGTATGCAGTCATTTAAAAGCGCCACAAAGTGATCAAACTAAGTACAACCAACTTTCACTCTGGCTTGTAATTAAAAACACATGGAGGGCGGCGAGGGTCGTCTGCTTTTGTACTACCCAGAGGCGCCGGCCACTAGGGGCGCTGCATGTCGCCAAAACTCCAGCGCAGGAGGCCTATAGCCTATCTTGGCACCTAAAGAGAACGAATGACTATTTTAATATAACTGCGTTCTTTTCACGTAGTTTATGGTTTTAGCGTTTCCTTTCCTCCTCGCACCGTTGGGAGATTATGCACGTGCGTGTTGTTACATTAGGGAAAGCGTCCCAGCACCGGGCTCTGTCGCCTCCCTCATGCGTGTGGTAGCGTGGTGGGAAGCGGCCAGCAAATCTTCCTTCCTTGGAGATGACGATCTTCCTTATCTTCTTTGGAGATGACGACCAGAAGCCGAGGAAAACTTAATGGTTTGCTGCATGGCGAGAGACGAGCCCAAGAAATACAGGAACAATACACTTACGGTGAGGACTCGAGCAGAGTGACAGCATTGATTGGCTGCTCCAAAACGAAGACACTTCTGTGCTTGGGGCCCCGTAGTTATAACCAAAGGGCTAACGGTCAAGCAAGTTCTCCCCCTGCTTTTTTCACACGTCGCGAACATAGTACAAACCACACAACGCTCTTTCCAGAGTTCGTGAGGGGTCGGCAGTAGCAATACCTCCTAGACTAAAGGGTGTTGGTAGTAGCGGCGCACGCTGAGTCTGAGAGAGGGGGGAGAGGAGGTCTCCTCTGCGGCGTCCGCGTCCTTCGGACAAGTCTCAACTCGCCGCATCTGCCGCCGCCGAAGTTCGAATCTCGCGACAGCGAGGCGCCCTTGCGCCGGCCGTTTTGAGGCATGTTGTGATCTGTTGGCTGTCGCTGCAAGCTTGAGTCACCGACGAGGAGAGGCGCCCACGCGGAAGGTGCACGTAGTGGTAGGCTCTGCCACAAAGCACAAGAGCGCTGCACGCAGCTTGCAGCACAGCGATGCGCTGAATCGTAATAGTGTCTATATGTAGTCTCTTCCAATAAAATTTTTCTTAGTTGTTCGTCTGCGCTTGTCGTCGTCTGTCTACTGCGTCCCAGCTTTTTGCGCTGTTTTTTCTAGTGATGAGTACTCAACCAGCCCAAAGTCAAGCCTTAGTGCTGAAACTCGGTGCCGAAACACTTCATGTGGAATGGGGTAATATGATGATTTAAGTTACATTACCTGGTATTTATACATAGCGATTGCAACTGCTAAGAATTCTATCATAAAATTTGGGCGTAATCAGGCATTCTTAATGAAAAACTCCAATCTAGGGATACCGAAAAATTCCAATCCCGTTAATCATTCGACTTCTTTTCTTTCCTCCCCCCCCCCCTCTTTTTACATGGAGTAACATGTCCGACGGATCACAAGATCAAAAGTCACCAATTGTGTACAAGTCGTGGGTAGTGAGCGAGTCGCTTTTTTTTTTGTTTTGAATTTATTGCATGTTAAAGCAAATGATATTTACAAGGGCTGTGTACAAAATTGTACTCTTAGGAGGCGTCGCAAGTCGCCTGGATGGAGTTTAGAGGAGTTCAAACGACCGCGCATACTGAAATCCACTTCTCCGCATTACTTCATTGCGTACCCAGGCACCCCTCCCAACCCCGCGGGCACGCACGCACGCAAACACGCCTTTTTATCAACGCCGTGCAATAAGAGCGTATTTATAGGTAAAGGAAAAACGATACAGGCAGCTATTTATTCAAATAAGGAGGTAAAATAGAGTATATGAAACGGCGTTGCTGCACAGTTTAAATTATTTTCGAAGGTGGCAGTCGGCAACAATTTCGCCAAAATGGGATGCCACCTACTACAAGCATGGGAGAAAGTACAGCACCGATTCCCTCCGTTTTTTTTTTTTTTATTGCTCCTTTCGAAAAGAAATGTTGTTGTAGTCATTTAGGCGCGCTAATTGCCTCGAGGTTAAATTTGTCAAATCTGTAGGATGACAGCGTTATACTAAGCATCGGCTACTGCGTGCGATATAACGAAATGTGCGTGTCCCGCATTTATGAAAGAAAAAATACAAAACAAATATTTTGAAAACGCTCTATAAACCTTTTCATTCGTTAATCTTTCACAAGATCAGGACATGTCCTGGGCTGTGTTGCGCATGCGCAGTTACATATTCCTGTCGACTGCGCCAATTATAAGGCCGCTAGCACAGCCCACTGATAAAATGGCAGCTTACAGGACGTAGAAGTTGAAAAGGTCTATATGAATCTCTTAACCGATTAAAAACTTCAAATACAGCATGCTTCCGTGATATAAGCCCCTGAATCGTAATGCCGTGAATGCTGCATGATAACACCAATAACATGATACTTAAATGTATATATCACCACACGTGATGTGGATACTTGTTCCTGGTGAGTAAACATTAGCAAGATCGCCGTCTGACCGGAAGTGAATTGGGCTCAAACAAGAGGGGAAGAAATATTTGTTCCGGATAAGCCACTGCGCGTTCCGCCCCCGCGCAAGCTAGCGCCGCATTTTTATGTCCAGCCTAGCTCGGCCAACTGCACAAGTTTTCTGCGCCAGGAACGAGAAACGTTGACAGCCGGCGCACGATGAATGCCAATGTTTCATACGACCATCGTAGGATCCCTCCAACTTTGGACTTCACAACCAATATCGGATTAGAATTTTCTCATGAACGAACCACCAACATAAAGCAAAAGACTTATCGCGCAAAATAAGAGGCAAAATGTCGTCCTCGTGCCGGAATTTGGCGCAAAACGCGAGAGATATTTCGTATGTAAGTCCGGTTTCTAAATCTCCATGCATATTAATGCGCAAGGACTCCGGAAACGTCTTTTTTTTTTTCTGCCGTGTGCGTCATTTTTTTTTTTATTCATTCTTGTCGTGTTTGCCGTTTTAAAGGAAACGCATTTTTTCTTTGTGGATTTACATATTTATGGTACCTTTTCCTTACACCAGATCTTCCTTCCCATTTCTGTTTCGTCGTCCACAACTAACCCCCCCTCCCTATCCCGCCTCTGTTTTTTTATGATCGCCGATGGTTCCAATTTCACCTAAGCGAATGGTCGGTCCACGTTGTATAAGGTGCTTACGGGGTCAATTCCATTATTGTGCTGCATGTGGTTGAATGCTGCCATACGGTTGGAGCTGCCCGTGTTTCATGTCGATATGTGTGTTTTTCGCAGACCCATCACGGCCGGTGAAATCGGATGCTTCATGAGCCACTACAACATCTGGAAAGACGTGAGCTTTGTTTGTCTCCTTCCTTTCCGCGCTCGCATCAAAGTTCTTTTTCATTCCGCACATCAACGGGACCTCCACCAAAAAAGTCCTTTGTTGTTATAATTAAAAAAAAAACTCTGGCATACCCCTTTTAATACGGGAAAGCCGAAGTTAAACTAAAGTTCAATTTTTTTACTTGTGTCGAATGAGGTGGATGCGCTGCATGCGCAAGTTCTTTAGCCGAATAATAGTTAAAAAAGGTAGCTTAGTGATCTCTGCGAAGCAGTAAAGGTGTTTGGTGCCAGTGAGCGTTTTATAAAATCTACGACATCATGGAAAGGACCCCACAAAATAGCAGCATTTCTCTTATGGAGAAAAAAAAATCACTGATTGTAAGCACATGTAAAATAATTCCTTCCGTATGAACGTGATCACTCTCTTTTGCGGGCCATAAAACAGGCTGACTGGACGTTTTGGCGGCATCTACGGCACGACATTCTGGCTTGGTTGATCAATCGCGATTGAGTCGATCCGGGGCGCTGCTACAGGGCAGTTTCAATCGCGACCGAGCTCGATCCCGCTCGAACTCAATCCTGGTTTCTCAAGCGCGATCGAGGCTTCCAGGCGCGATCGAACGAAAGCGGCGATACTGTCGTCCACGCTCAGTAATGGCACAGAAGGTGACAACTTCAACTAATGCCACAAATTGTGTCAAATAACTTACCAGATGCCTGCCGCAAGTACATTGTTAGCGCCACCTAGCGTACACGAGTGCAACCGGTGCAACTTCTCGACCGCGATTGAAACGGGCCGTGTAGCAGCGGCAGTGCGTCGAGCGCGCTTGAAAACTCGATCGCGATTCACTTCAATCGCGATTGAAAGTGCCCGTGTGACAGGGGTATAAAATCTGGAAAATTTCTTGTTACGTATAAATCAAAGCAGCGGACATGCATGGTGCCTATTATGGAGTTTATTGCTTTGCTCCGTTTTAATTTCGACGTCGTTGCGTGCATATCCTGTGACCGCTGCAGAAAGCTGTAGAGGAACCTGTGAAAGGGACGCACTACACCTCCCAAGTACAGTGTACTGGAAGATATACACTGTATCCCAAGTGTCTATTCAAATCCGCGCGCCCTCAGCACGTTCGAGGGGTTGTTGAAGTGCCCTTGCGGCGGAATAGTTTTTTGGTTAAATAGGTGGCTCTGCTGCTCTGCGCATAGAGTTTCTTACAATATATACTTACTAAGAAACTCTATGGCTCTGCGTACTTACTCGCTACGAGTCGCTAGTCTTTTTCAGTTTCGGAACTGCGCCTTCCAAAGCGGGCGCGACTATAGGCGCTGAGGGGGCGCTCCGGTCGCGAGTTGTGCTATGTCGGCGGCTGCGGCGGCAGCGTTGACGGCATAGAGTCAATAGAGTTTCATACTAACATATAGTATGAAACTCTATGGTTGACGGCGTGCGCGGCAGGTCCGATGGGTCCGCTGGGCTCAAAGTTGCGGCCGCGGTGTTGTTGTGTGTACTGTCTGCCCTACAAGTTTCTTCTTTCCGCTTGCGTTTGTCTTCACCCTCGTGCGAGAAACTTGCCTTTTCAGTGCATTCGGTTTGGGATGCTATTGAACAGTGCGGCCGCGGGTGAAAAGATTTCGTGACTCCGTCGAACATGCTGTATTTTCTTTCATGTGCTGGGCTTGGTGCAATGCCGACTTGCTTAACTCGCAGTCGGCTGTGCGGTATTTTCCGGCCCACTTTAGCACTGATGCTTGTGAGGAGGCTGGGCACATATGCATCGTGCATGAGGCACATGTTTATTCTTTACAAAATGTACCACTGTGAGGTAAAGGACGGAATGTAGCCTCATGCTAAAAAAAACTACTATTAAAACAAAACAGACTGATGAACAAAAACAAAAATTCTTAATGCTAACACAATATAACTAGAAAACACAATTTAAATCTCAATACAAAACTTCCTAACTTATCCAGGATTTTGGGTTAGCTTTACCCGCGGAACAATTTTATTTAGGCTGTGGCTAGCGTTCCGTCCAGACGGAACGGAGCGCTGTGGGTTATCCTTCAGTCCAGACGGAATACAACTGAGAGTTTAGCGTTCCGTCCAGACGGAGCCGGCGTGAAATTTGTACAGTTCCGTCCAGACGAAAGCAAAACCGGTTGATTAGACGCTGTTCTCAGTCTTCGGATAGTGCATGGTGGAACCATTTGTGGGAAATTTTATGGTTGCGGTGAGCCACTCGTCTGGGTTTTCAGCTGGGTGTTGCCTGTTAATTAGGAAGTCATTAGAAGTAGTGATGCAAAACGTTGTCAGCTGTAAGGATGGTAGGTTTGTTTTGTGTGATTTCATTTATGCTGACATTGAGTTTAGAGTCGTGTGTTTATATGCGCCGACAAAACCTGCTGAGCGATACACGTTTTTTTAAAGTATAGTGAACTACCTAGAAACCGAGAGAGTGTTAATAATAGTAGGAGACTTTAATTGCGTGTGCGAGCGTAAAGATCGCTCAAATCAGAACGCAGCTGTAGATCGCAGCGCGAAACTGCTTGCCAAAATCGTGGCAGACAGTTGTCTGGAAGATGTGGCGTTGGTAGGGGAAGAAGCGAAAACAGTACATTATACACACTTTCAGGGCGCGAGTCATGCGCGTTTAGACCGCATTTATGTCTCCGCTGAGTTGGTGCCTAGTTGTCAAGAATATAAAGTTCAAGAAGTGTCGTTCAGCGACCATTGTTTGGTAGCAGTATCCCTAGGGGAGAAAACCAAGCGTAGTCATAAGTTTAATTGGTCCTTGTGGAAAATCAACGTGAAGCTCCTTGAAGATAAAGAGTTTGTTGGTAGTGTCAAAAATTGTTGTGATAAAGAGTACGGAAAAAATTGTAATAGTAAAAGCGAAGCATGGGAGTGCTTTAAACAAAAAGTAAAACTCATGGCCATAGAAAGATCTAGCATGATAAGAAGAAGTGATACACAGGAGGAAACACTCTTACGCCGTAACCTAAAATGTTTAATTGAAGAAGAAACAAAGCGGCCGGGAATATTTATGGAGGATATAAACAAAACAAAACAGGAGCTCGAAAGGATAGATTTAGAAAAATACAAGGGAGCTGCAGTGAGAGCACGAGCGGAAAAATATCTAGCGGGTGAGCAGCCAACGAAGCGGGCCATAGCCGACGAAAAGCGTCATGCACGAAAACAAGATATTAGCGAAATCGAATGGGCAGGCGTTTTAACCAGGGACGAAGCAGGGATAGCGCAAGCTTTCACCCAATATTACCAGGAACTTTTTGCACTGAAGAATCCGACCGAAAACGGGTTTGAAACAGAGTTTTTAAATGTACTGCCGCAACTTGATAGCGAAAGTACTGAAATTATGGAAAGGGAGATCACCCGGAGCGAAATCGAAGACGCTATCGACAACTTGAACTCGGGTAAATCACCGGGACCTGATGGGATCAGTTCAGCGTTTTATAAGAAGTTTAAAGTAGAAATCGCGGGTCTCCTTCATGGGGTGATTACGGAATCTTTTGAGCTTGGCCGACTGCCTCCTTCCTTTTCCAAAGCTCACACGGTTTTGATTCCGAAGGGGGAGACACCTGAAATATTAATAAAAGTTACAGGGTACAGAGTACTACAGACCAATAACGCTAACCAACACAGATTATAAAATACTCATGAAAATCTTGGCCAGAAGATTACAAAGTGTTGTAACAGAGATAATAGGCCCGCATCAAACATGCGGAATTAAGGGCAGAACAATCTTTTCAAACATTCATGTGGCTCGAAGTATCCTCGAGTACTGCGATGCAGACCATCGCACTGTAGCTATGGTACAGGTAGACCTTGAAAAAGCTTTTGACCGCGTGTGTCATAGCGTTCTCTTTTCTATTCTGGAACATGTTAGGATCTGTTGTCACCAAAGGTATAAGGATGGCGTACAATAACTGTACCACCAACATCATAGTTAACAAGAAACTTACAGAACAGATAAGTGTTTACTCCTCCGTGAGGCAGGGATGTCCTTTGAGTCCCCTGCCATTCGCTCTCTACCTAGAGCCATTGTGTGCCAGGGTAATTGCCAGTGGCAGTATCCGAGGCTTTTGCGTGCAAGCATGCGAGATATCGTACGCGGACGATGTGGCATTCTTTTGCGCGGATAAAGAAAGCGTCAGCAACACTCTGTCTCTGACACAGAGATTTTGCGAGGTCACAGGTAGCAAGGTCAATTTGAGCAAATGTGTAGGTTTGTGGCACGGCGAATGGGATGAAACACCGTCGGTTTATGGGGGTATGCAGTGGTTCACCACGCCATCCAAGTATTTGGGCGTGCCTTTAGATCGTTATAAAGAAAACACGGCGTACTGGGGGGAGAGGGTTCAGCAGGTGCGTGCGAGCACGTTACCGTGGGGAGGTAGGCAGTTGTCCATTTTTGCGCGGGCAACCGTGTGTAACACGTTTTTAGTAGCCAGACTCTGGTACGTTATGCAGGTGTTGTCATGTGCCAGAGTCCATGTACAGAAGTTCCATCGCGTATTTGCAGTGTTTGTCTGGCAGTCTTCATTTGAGCGGACGAGCCCTAGTAATTTGTTTAGAAGAGTTGGGGATGGGGGTCTGGGGCTTACACACCTGTTTGTCAAGCAGGTAGTGTCCAGATTTTTGTATTTAAGGGACCAGTCAGACCCTTTTGTTCGTACATGCTCACAAATCCTGTTGGCCTCGGCACTACCGGATTATGTTGTGTCAACCGTAGATTACATATCGTACAGAGGGGGCGGGTACCTGCGTGAAGTGGTGTCAGCCTTTCGTTTCCTGTCGGTGCGTTTTTCACTAGAGTATCTTTCCACTGTAACCCGTAGAAGACTATCTAGAGATTTAGTGGAAACCCTGTTTCCAGAACCATTGTATCGCTCCATGTATAAGAGTAGCCACGGCACTGACGTGCTAAGGAGAGTCAAGAAAATGGCTGTTCCGGACGGGATTAAGTCTTTCTTTTTCAACTTGCATACGAGCACTCTCCCTGTCATGACATGGCAGGAAAAGAGAGGATTTTATCTGCCCTGGGGAGCTGACTGCTATCTGTGCAAGAAACCGGAGACCATAGAACATGTTTTTCTAGACTGCTGTGATGCAGTTTTCTTCTGGGATGTCCTGCAGAGAACAATTAAGAAAGATCTACCCTTGACTGCTCAAGGCATCCGCTATCTCGAGTTGCAACCAGATGTAATCCCGTACGACCTCATTTTTCTTCTAGGGTTGCACGCAATATGGCAAAGCAGGGTAGCGGTACGGCATAACGATGTAAATGCCCGATCCGTTCATGGTTATTTTATTGAAAACGTGTGCAAGGTCCGTGAAGTTTTAAAAATGTGTTTTGACGATGATGTTCTGGATTTATTTCACAAATTGATTGAAATGAGAGTGCATTGGCATGTAAATATCATTTAAAGTTGCCGTGAAGTGAAGTGATTGTTTGTTACACTGAGAATATGATGTTTTAAAGTGCTTTTGTTGAATTTTGGAATAAAGAAAAAAAAAAGGTGTAGAGGTTGCGCCTCAAATAATTGCGCTAATGTACCGGGTTCGATTCTCCACGGTCTCGATTGTTTTTTTTTTTCTTTGTTTTTTTTGCGTGGTTGTGCCAACGTTTTGTAACAGCTAACTTCTCGCCCACTTTACAATTGACGTGGTGAGAGCAGTCGGTCTTGATTTTGCACTCAACCGGCCGCTCCGCTACCGCTCACTAGAGCCAAGGCCGACGTATCCATCGCCAGAGTTCCGATCATTTGTAGTTCGTAATAGTGATTACTAAGTAACGGTTATTCTGGCTAGTCAATGAGCGGAAGCGGTTCGTTCGGCTGGGTAAATGTCAAGAAAGACTGCTCTCGCTGCTTGCTGTGGGCGTGGTCGAGGTAGCGGCTTGGAGTCGGATCCGTTTGACGGAGTACCGCATGGAGTGTTTTCTGCTCGCGAAAACGCGCCGCGCATGCCACAGGCACGCTGCCGCTGCCGCGGCGTAACCACCCGCACGCTGCGCGCGCCGCGGCCGGCGGCGGCAACATGGCGGCGGCTTCGGCAGCGCAGTGGTGTCGGGAGCTCGAGCTACCGCTTCTAAGCGCTCTCTCTAAAATGCCGCTCAAGGCACGCACCAAGTTTCTTGTGCGGTAAAGGAGCTTATAATGTGGGTGAAAACGGTGCTATAAAACATCATCCGCGTCGCTAGTGAAAGCGCCCATTCAATATCTGCTGGGGTGGTAAGCCTAAACATCCCCGGCGGAGCCAGCCGGCTGTCTCCAGCGCTTCGAAACCGCCGGCATGAGGCGCGCGCCTCCCCATTGACTTAAGGTCCCTGAAATTTTAGGGACCTTACATTGGCACAAATCGCCAGGCTCTACCTTGAAGCCGCCGGACTCACCAAGCGCCTGTAGACGGCAGACTGCTGCCCGCGCCTTTGCTGCTGCTGCTTCGCTTAGTTTTGCGTAGAGGCCCCACTATTTCCTTTTCTAGCTTACTTATCTCTCTTACCACCCTCTTTCTCCTCTCTTTCATCCCCCTCCCCCTCCCCCCCCCCCCCCCCCCCCGCACTGGGTTGTATGCAGGTGAGCCACCAGATGGGCTCAATAATATCCCCAGTGCACTTCCTTTCCTTTTTCCACCTGAATCACTCAGTAGTAGTAGTGTCCTCCCACTGCCGCGCGCGGCGCGCGTCAATTTCTAGACAAGGCAGATCGGGCAGATGCTGCCGCGGGCGCGGAATCGTCGACGCGGGCGTCGAAAAAACGCACGCGCAACGCCGACGCGCGCGAATCGTGTGAAAAAACGCTCCATGCGGTTCGGCCTTTTAGAGTTAGCCCGATCGCCTTTCTTGAGTTTTGTTGATTTATACCCAACTGGTCAAACCGCTTCGGCTCATTGAGTATCCAGAGTAACATTTGGTTAATAATGACTTTCAATAATTACAAATTATCGGCCGTTGCAAAACGGTGTTACAAAACGCTGGCACAACTACGCAAAAGAAAAAAAATCAAGTCCGGGGGGAATCAAACCCGGTACATTAGTGCAATTATCCGAGGCGCAACCTCTACACCAATTTTTTTTTTAGGCCACGGCTGCTTTTTTTTTCTTTATTGCCGGTCATTTATAAATAATCACTCACGGTACAGACAAGAAAAGGTACCAACAACGAAACCTGGTACAAAACATACTGGGCATAACGCGGCCAACCGTAACTCCGGCTTGGCCTTGTCCTTGTTTTCACAACTGCGTTTACTAACAGTCACACACAACACTAGACATTCAGTTTCTAGTTTATTTCTAGCTGGATTGAGATTTATTTTCAGGTAGCATATGTCAGTTCAGCTAGAAGAAAAAAAAAACCCGCAAGCTGGAAATGGTCGTCTCTAGCTAAACTAAGAATTTTTCTAAGTAGAAGTTGTCGATTCCAGCTAGAATCTAATAATCGAGTCAGAAATGAAGCCGGAAGATATGATGCCATTTTCACGGGGGATAGCTTCTCACCCTATAGAAAAGAGCGATTCCCCGTGCGGACGAAGTGATAAGCAAAACGCGCAAGGTATGTGGACTTCATTTTTTCGAAGAGAATATTGCGATCATTAACGTAAAGTCGTCGAGATCGGCCGGGCTTACTGGACTGAAGGAAGGTGCAGTTTCCGTTAACTTTCCTAACCTTCCCAGCAACTTGTTGAGGAAGCATACTCGGCGGCGGTCTTCGAAAAGAGAAAGGTAGCGTCTGCGCACGAGCTAGGCGATTACAAAAGGAGAGCACTTTCCCAAGGAGCGACAAGACGAGCTCTCTAAGGCGCCTGTTCCCCAGCAATGCACCGATTTTTCTCAGATAGTCGAGAACACTGCGGCAATACGGCTCCCAGCGAACGGATGAGCGCCGGCAAATTGTTTTTTACTAGGCCGGAAAGAAAGCAGGGGCCTACACAATCAGAGCGTTGTTGTGAGGGACGATATCACCTATGTTGTCTACGAAACGGGAAGCTGCTCCAACAGTCGTGTGAGGAAGTATCATTCGTGATGCAATAAATTTGGGCAATTGGCATGGCAAGAGAATTTGTGTGCACGCTTGACAGCCACTGCTACGCGAACGTTCATTTAAAACGCAGTCGTTCGTGATATATTTTAGCCAACGCTTCAAATCCCTGGGCGTACGTACACGACTCCTTGCATAATACCGTCCGTTTCAGAATCTCGAACTGCAGCGGCCGCAACAAAATGATGAGCAACGTCCGAGAACAGTTATTTCTTCTGCAGTACGCAGCAAGAAGCGGCGAGGACCGGAGATGCCGAGAGGAACGGTCCCCGCTAGCAGACGACTTTCGCTCTCCTAGCGCAACTCGCAACCGCAGCGCCGTGGTGGCGAGAGTCGCGGCCGGCCGTCTTCTCTCCATGGCCGCGGGCCGCGGCGGGGAGATACGGGAGTCTCTCTTCCTTTTCGCGCCGCTTTCGCTCGTCAACTTGCAGCTGTTGGCATATGTACCAACGTTTGAACTTTGGGCACTATTGTAGATGTGCTGCGCGCTGACCGAATAATCTGAGACCATCGATCTGTGAGTGAGAAAGCCGAGGGCCTCTGCTCGGCTTTCCCGTTTTTTCCCTCTCTTGTCGAATCCGGTAGGTCTGTTAGTGTACAAAGCGTTTGGTCGTGCACGTCCGTTCATCTAATGACATGCGCGAAATGTGCTGGTGCAAATATACATTTCTTCTATAGTTTTTTTTTTTCGTTTTTGCATGCTCAACATTCACGGTTCTCATTACTCGCGGCAATTGGCGTCAACACCACAAGGCGATCGAGTAACGTTGATCCAAAAGCGAGCGAAAGGGGGATGTTGAGTTAGAGAATATCACACAATCTTTGTTATCGTATCTGTTTATTTCTTTCAATCGCTTTTAGTAATATAGTTGAGCTCTCTCCTTCAATGCAATCTGTGTTGCGTTATCGCCTTCCCGGCCGCCACCACCGCCATGCTATCGTCTGCTGGTCTGCTGCTAGTTACAAAATTATGGCGTTATCCCCGAAAAAGACTGCCGCGGCCATCGCTTGTATGACACATAAGAGCCGCGAAGCGCTACGCCTGATAACCGCGGAGCGCACGACCGATTTTACACAGCCTTCGGTGGTGTGAGAGCAGTCCTGAAAATTTCGTCTGACGAACAACGATCCACGCCGTTAATGCAGTGCGAATGTATTCACTCTTTAAAACATTCCAGAAACGGTAATAGATGGCATCGCCACCGCCTTCGCATGGACGTTTTTTGTGCTTCACCAATGCGAGGGAGCAAACAGCCGGAAGACAACGCAAAGCCGACAGGTGCTTGTAGCATTGCGAAAGCTGAACGCACGCTCCTTTATCACTGGTTGAGGTTTTCTTCAGTGGAGGTGTAGCTGGTGCAGCGTGGTGGTTAGTAGGCGCAAAGGTAGCGCAAGGCGCAGGTACGTGTCGTCTCTGCTCAGTTGTCTCGCGTCTTAGAGTGGTATAAGGCGGACAACACTGCGCGAGCTAAGAGACAGCGCTTTTACTAGCGAACCCGACGACCGCAAGGCAGCTGAGCGACAGTTAGAGCAAGCTAGAAGAATCGTCCTTTCCGAGGAAAAATTGGGCGCCCCTGCGTCTCCATCCTCACCCTCTCCTAAACCACACATTGTTCCCTTCTTCCTCATCCAAGTCACCTCCCCCTGTATCTCTTACCTCCTGCCTTTACCGCACCTGACTCAACCATAGCTTTCTCATCTTCCTCTTTCCCTACAACCCTCTTACACCCCCCTTCCCCTCCTCTCCGATCATCTACTGTACCCTTCCTCTCCCTGATGTTTCTCTCTTCCCTGCCGCCTCATATGCACCGTTCCTATTCCAATCCTCCTATTCGCCTCAACTATTCCTCTTCACCCCTTCCCCTTCCCTATCTCCCTTTCTCCCTTTCCCATACATCTCCCTTTTCCTATAGCTTCTCCCTCCTCCATTTTCCTTCACTACTGCCCTCTCCTACATTTTCCACTTCCCAGTTAACACTCGTTTGGTCCCGCCTCACCATTCCTTTTTCCTCCTCAATCACGTACATAGCCATTCATTACTTTTGCACCTGCCTCCACCTCTCTTTCCTTCTCTCTCTATCCAACTATTCCTCCCCCTTCAGTCCTCTGCTGCACCCATTCACCCCTCTCCCTCCTCAAATGCCATCACCTCAAATTCCTCTCTGCCCTCCTCCTCCCTCTCACATTCTCCCACCCTAGTCGCACTTCTTCCCACTTACTTCATTCTCTTTAAAGTCATTCCCTCTAAACCCTCTTTGTGGTGGCTCAGTGGCAACGGCGTTGTACTGCTGAGCCCAAGGAGGTAGGTTCAATTCCCAGCCGTAGTGTCGGCTTTTCTTACGAAGGCGAAAAGCGAAAATGCCCTTGTTTTCGAGATTTTGGCGCGTGTTAAAGATTCCCAGGTGGTCAAAATTAATCTGGAGCCCTCTACTACGGCGTGTCTCGCCACCTGTGTAGCGTCGCCGCGTCAAAACCCCACAATCAATCAATCAGTCTACATCCTCTTCTTGCAGCACTCTTCTTCATCCTACTCTCCCCAGACCCTGACCCGAGCCTCCTCCACTCCACTTTTTTGTCCTCCCCTCTTTCTTTTACTCTCTCCATCCCGCTCTCATTCCATCCTTTTTCTCTTCTGATGCACCGCTATTCACCTTTTCCTCCTATAACCTCATTACCATTGCCAATTCTCCTTTCCCTCCCTGTCATTATCCCCCAATTTAATTGCACTCCTCCCTTCACTTTGACATTCCTTTCCAAGTCCTCCCCATCGCCTTCGTGCTGCACTCTTATGGTCCTCTTCTCCCTCTCCCACCTCTATTTTCCCCAACTCTCTATATGCGGTGAGATATTTAACTGGCGCCCCCTGGCTCTGACGTCAGCTTAGGGACTCGCGCCGCTATCGTCTGCTACACTCTGTAAGAGGCAGCAGTGCCTGTGCTAGAAATAGCCCACTTTGATGCTTTTGTGCATTACAAAGGCGTATTTATAGTAATTTAGTTATTTTTGCCAGCTTCTGACACATCTGAATAATTTCAAGCTGTATCCCCCACAAGTTTGCAACACACTAGGAGAGAGAGAACAACTTTCTTCAAAGCATCGGTCAGATGATCATGTGTAACTCGTCCTTTCTAGTTTATTCGCGAGACTCAGTGCTCAGAGCTCCTTGATAAGTATTCAAAATGCGTATGCTTCCCTACAGTATTTTTGAGATGCTCTTATGAAGACTCAAGAGTCTAATGCTCCGTACCAAGCAGCGGGCCCCTACATGCGCATCGTACAGCAGGAAATAAAGCGGCTGTTTTCTATTTCTTTCGTTGTTGTTGATTTGTACAAGATGAATGTTTTTTTCTGTGCCCGACGCATTAATTTTTCTGCACCGTCACAAACCTTATTAGGAGGTGTTTGGGAGGCTCACAACGTTCGTGTGGATATTTTCTTCAGGCTGTTAGCATTCATTCCCTTCACAAACTGGCTTTCGTTATGGCTGCGTACAAGAAGGTGCATATCCGCAGTGTGCGTTGTTTATTCACATGCAAATACAATGAGAAGGTTTGTGCTAACGCACCGCGATTGCGCCCCAGACAACGTTGTCCAGAGTACTCGAAGGTGGCATTTGGGCCCCGAATTTCTATCGTAACCATTGTTATCATAATGAACTGATTCTCCACCCAAACAATGATTTTTTATTTTTATTTATTTATTTACAAATACTGCAGGCAGCACTGCTGCCCTAGCAGGAGAGGGTTATAGTAACTGTGTTAGAAGCAATTTTTCAAAACAGTTAACATTAGTACACTGGACAATACATTCAGGTAGCGCGTTCCATTGTTCAGTTGTGCGGGGGAAATACGACATTTGAAAGCGCTTACTTCGGCTAAAGTAGGGGCGTACAACTTTAGAGTGATTTAATCTGGTTGATCTTGGTGCGGGATGTACATACATATCTCTGCATAAACCAGTTTTACTGTTATACAGCAGAAAAAAAAAATTTAAGCCTTGCAACCTGTCGACGCAGGTGAAGTGGTTCCAATTCCAGCTGCTGCAACATGTTTGTAACAGATGATAGAGGATCGGTAGTCATGCATTATAAATCTTGCCGCCAATCGTTGTATCCTCTCAACCCTGGCAATATCTTTGGAATGGAAAGGGTCCCATACAATGGAGGCGTACTCGAGGACTGGCCTGATGAGAGTGCGATAGGCTTCAAGTTTTGCCTTTTTTGATGATGTTCTCAATTTCCGTTTCGAAAAGCATAGTTTTCTGAACACTTTAGCGAAGATATTGTCGATGTGGGCATCCCATTTAAGATTGTTGCTAATCGTTAAACCTAAGTACTTCGTAGATGAGACATTCTGAGTAATTTGTTCACCAATTTTGTACACATACGGTAGAGGATTTCGCTTTGTTGTTATTGTCATGCATACTGTTTTAGTAAAGTTGATCCGCATTTTTCTCCGATCGCACCAGTCCGCAAGTTTACAAATGCTCTCATTTAACACCATCTGGCCTGAGATATCATTAACAACCGAATAAACAACACAGTCATAAGCGAACAGTTTCACAGTAACGGTATCAGCAATACCAGCAACAATACCAGCAATACCAGATTTACATTGAACAAACTGAGTACGATTCAGTAAATATGCTTCAATCCAGTAGACCAGCCTATCTGGAAGCCCAATTTCTTTTAATTTGTCAAGAAGCAACTTATGTGGCACACGGTCAAATGCTTTTGATAAGTCCAAGAACACTGCATCAATTTGAAGGTGGTTATCTACAGCTGATGTGAAGTCATGAATTACAGACACCAGTTGAGTTATAGTAGAAACATTCTTACGAAAACCATGCTGATATTGAACAAAAAATTTTTTGACTCGAGGTGCTGGATTATGTGGCTGGCTACTATGTGTTCGAATATTTTGCAACATGCACTTATTAGTGAGATTGGTCTGTGATTGTTAGGATCTAATTTATCCCCGGATTTGAATACTGGTACAACCTTGGCTGTTAGCCAGTCGCTGGGTATCATACACTGATGAAGAGAGGCGTTAAAGAGTACACAGAGGTACTCGGAGACTAGTTCGGAGTACCGTTGCAGAAATGCCGTAGGTATATTGTCAGCCCCACTTGATTTTCTAATATTAATTTTTAATAGCAAGGAAAATATGCCTTCCTTGGTTATACAGTCGAACACGGATATATCGAACTCCAAAGGGATCGCGAAATAGTTCGATATATAAAAAATTCGATATAAAAAATATGGGCTTTGAGACCTCACCTGTGGCGGACGACCACGTACCGATCGGCGCATTCAAGAATGACAACTAATTCCGCACTAACGACGCAACAGAATGCTTTATTTGTGTGAAAAGAAATCGCTGATCTTGGCCTGCTTCTTCGTCCTGTATACATGGAATTAAAGACGCTGGTCTCGATCTTCTCGAGGCTATCCAGGTGTGACAGCCCAGTTCCTCCCATGTCGCCGCAACTACGTAGAATCAAGCTGAATGCAGCCGCCAGTTCACCGGCGGAGTGCGATCGTGTAGCCGCATCCACGTCCGGACGATCTTCGCCACTCGAGCTATCAGCCTGGGTTCCTGCAACCGCAGCTACGATATCCTCGTCACCGACGCTCGCAACAGCCCAAACATTGCTGTAAGCGTTCACGAAGTCGCCGGCGGACAGTCTGGCTGGAACAGCAGCCGGGAAAAGGGACGACAGCTCGCGAAACGTGTCGTCCAATCCATGCCCTATTCGTCGTCGTCGTCGTCTTCGCAAGCTTCCGAAAGTTCGGCCGTCACGAAGCCTGCCTTCCGGAAGCAGTTGGCCACGCTCTGCTTTACGCTGTTTCAGGCCCCCGTCATCATGTGTATGGCCCCCAGCTGGTCAACTTTAAGCTCGGTGCCCACGCGGATGTTCATCAAAAGCCTATCGAGGAGTCGCCTCCTGTACCCAACCTTGAACGACTTAGTCGAGTGGTCGAGCGGCTGCAGCCTGGCTGTTGTGTTCGGAGGCAGAAACTTGAGCTCGATGTTGTCGAGCTCGCAGGTGGTTTGGTTGGCCGAGCAGTTATCCATGAGAAGGCAGCATGACGCTCCGACACCCCGGCTTCTGTCCCTGTCGGGTTTCGGCGAAGGCACTAAGCGACCGCGGAAATCGGGGGTGCAGCGACCGCCGAAGAGCACCTTCCAGCTCGTGCGGTGTTCGATATACCCAATGTCGGGAAAAATACCGTTCGATATAAGCGTACGAATTCCTATACTTTTACACAGAATTTTCAAGGGGATAATTCATGAGTTCGATATAGACAATAATTCGATATACCCGTGTTCGATATATCCGTGCTCGACTGTAGTAACATTATCCATCGGTGATATACCGAGAAAAGAAGCGGGTATCGAGTCTTGTGAGCTGTGTAAATCGGGCTCCGTAAAGGAAGTTTGAAAACATTTGTTTAATGCATTCGCAATACTCTGAAGATTATTGGTAACAGTACCATCAATTCTTAGTTGATCAACGGTATGTTTAGAATTAGAAAGAAAACGCCAAAACTTCTCAGGGGATTCTTTCAAGAAAGAAGGAAGTGTTTGTTCGTAAAATGTTGAGCGTGCATTTTGTAACTTCAACGTCAGTTCATCCTTTAAACAGCGTAGTTCATGGCAATTCTGATTCTGAGCTGGTCGTTTTCGTCTCCGACGAATGCGCCGTTTTAAATGAATAATTTCTCGCGTAATCCATGGGTTCTGTCGTTGCGTTTTCTTTCGGCGGATCGGTACATATTCATTTATGCAGTGCATGACAATCTTTTTAAATTGATCCCACAGTAATTAGACGTCCCCACCGCGTGCACAATCTGGCAAAGAAAAATGCAGATAATCAAGAATCGACTCGTCGTTAGCCCTAAGAAAATCACGATACGTTTTAACCTCAGAGGCCACTTCTTCTTTATGTACGTTTAATGTAACGTGGACCAATTTGTGGTCGGCAATGCCGGTTGTAGTCTCAACGAAGCAATTGTCCTGAAAAATGTTGATGAAAACCAAGTCGAGTATCGATTGTGTGTTGTCAGCAACACGTGTAGGCGCCATGACTAGCTGTTTTAAGTTATGAAAGAAAAGAATTTCCAGAAGAATTTGCGCGCTCGCACTATCCTGTGACGTAGATACAGATAGTGTATTCCAGTCTATTGTGGGAAGGTTGAAATCCCCTGTTAGAATAAATTTTTGCCCGCCCCTCAGCATACGCTCGAGATAGCCAGAGAGCAATTCCATATACTCGACTGAGCTTTTTGGTGGCCTGTACACGACACCGAACAGAAAAGAAACACTGCGGTAGCTAAGCTGACAAAAGACGCTTTCATGGTTGGGTATATCTTCGAGTAAGAAGCAATTAATGTCGTTTTTCAGTATCAGAGCCACACCTCCTCCCCGTCCTTCTCTATCCCGCCTAAGCCACGTTTCTGTAACAGCCAAAATGTGTGGATCGTAAAGAAGTAGCGTTTCCTCCAGTTCAGCCGATTTATTGGCAAGACTTCGTGCGTTCATTAGAGTTATCCGCAGTTGCTTCCGCTTGGATCAACTGGTTGTTCTTACAGAATTAGTAGCTGCAGTGTTCATGGCCTGCGATGTACCTGCACCCAAACTAGACGTTATCTCCCGGTTCTTTTCGTAGACGCACCTGGGTTGGCACAGGGTTTCATCCCACACGTATACATTGTCATCTACTCGCAGTCTGTCATAATCAAGCGCCACCTTGTGGCCTTGCTCCTTGAACTGTTTTCCATATTGCCACAACTTGGAACGTTTCGTTATTGTAGCCTTTGAGAAGTCGTGATTGACAGAAATGTTTGTGCCCTTTAGTTTAGAACAATTCTTGAGAACCTCCATTTTTTCATTATAGTCAAAAAAGTTCAATATAACTGGTCTAGGTTTACTGGCAGATTTTTTACCTATCCAGTGAATTCTTTCAACAGTAGTAGCGGTTACGTTCAGTTTTTGTTGAAACACTTCGTGAAGAATTCTTTGTTTTAACGATCCAGTGTTTTCGTCATCCCTTTCAGAAATGCCAAAAATTATAAGATTACGTCGACGACTTCTATCTTCCAACTCAATCAGCTTAGTTTGTTGTTCCGCAACCACCTTCTTCAGGGAAGCAATCTCAGTCTTTAGTTGAACTATTTCTTTTGTGTGCTGCGTTAAGGTTCTGAGTGTACTATTTAATTCAAGGAACCGATCGTTCATTGACGCTTCCAACTGTGACTGGGATGTTGAAATGTTATCAATTGAAGATTGCAAGCTTGTTTTCATGTCGTTCAAAAGTTCACGGAACTTATCAAAGTCAGTATCTTTGTCAAGAGGACCAGGGTTTGTTTCGACATCCCCAGCCAGTAGTATCAAGAGAACATGGCATGCTTCATCTAGTAAAGAATAACACACCGCCGGGCACGGCAGGACAACAATACATCTTTCATCACTGCGGAAACACTTTGCATATCTTGCACGAACCTGTACGAAGAAGAGCAGTACGTTCATGGGTCCGTCCGATGTGGTCCCGCCGTGCCCTCTGAGCCTTCCTTCGATGTAGCTGGCTTTATGTTCCAGAGACGGTGGCGCCGCTATCGCACTCCAGTCCGGCTGTGTCCCCATGCCACGTGGCAGAAGATTAGCCATGGGGCCATGCGCAGATCCAGGTACTACTGTTGTTGCCCCTGATGCATTGCCGGGCGGCTCACGATCGACGATAGTCAGCAGCGTGACCTGTACGAAGAAGAGCAGTACGTTCATGGGTCCGCCGTGCCCTCTGATGACATGATTACGGTTATGGAGGCATTATATACTGGCTAACTAAGGTAATAAATAGAAAATGTGCATATATTACCAGAATCGAAACCAATGAATATTTCGAAGCAGATCTTTGTTGTTTTCAAACCCTTCCACGGCGTAAAGAATAAATCCTGGTCTTCTCGGGGTGCCGTTCTATGAACTGAAGGAAATTACTCTTACTCTCTTGTCCTAAACTGAGGACCCAAACCACTAATCAGCTTGATTTTACTGTTAAAGTTTTCTCCTTCTCCTCCTCTTGAGCGCAGTTTTCATATAACGCATACCTGAATATTGGGAAGATATGGCTGTTGGAGATGTAGCGAAATATCCCTCCACGTCTCAACAAATATAGTGCTACTGTATCTTTACCATAGATGTGGCTCGCTTTGCTCAATTACCTTTGTACTGGTTAGAAGCCTGGTAAAAAACCAGCACGCGCCTGTACACACAGTAAGTTATTTAGAAGTCAACCTACATTTGTTGCGCACCATAGTGCATGTCAGCATACTTTCATGTTATGACAACGTAAAGTGATGTGGTACAATACTTTTGAGCATTTGGCAAGGTTGCAAAAACTGGTCTACATTAAATTTGATTTCCGGGGATCTTAATGCCCTCTGCCAAAGCCAACAGCCCTGAAGGCATTGAATTTGTTTTGGTCTTGTATTTTTGTGTTTGTCGGTTACTAGCAGCTGACTGTTCCCTTCGTTCGAAAGATTGCTTAATACAGACGCTGACGCCTAGGTCCGACTCTTCGCGCTCCGCACAGGACTGGCTTCGGAAGGAATGGGGCGACGCCGGCAATGTTTCATCCATAGCGGTATCCAAAACTATACTTTAACTCACGCCTTGTGCTAGTGTGCACAATTTGAAGTCTATTATTATGATAAAAAGTTACGCACATGCAAAATCTGGTGCGGACAAGCATCAGACATCTACCGAGCGCAAAGAAACAGCAGGGACAGCGAGCCCGAGCGAAGCAGACGACAAATGCGAGAATCCCTAAGCCGACGTCACTAAGGTGGGCTTTGCAGCGCCGCGCGTGGTCGCGCTCACCGCAAATATAGCATCCTTCCCCCTTCTCCACTGCTCTTATCACCAATGCCCAGTGGGTTAGGAACTTACTACTCGTCAGTAGCATTTCTTGCTGATTCGAGTGACAGACACACAGACAGATGTACATAGAGAAGCAAAATTTTCACATTTAGTTAGCCCAAGTCTTTAAAATGATGAGCAACCTTGGCCCAGGCGACAAAGCAGAGCCATGCGCCTAGGCGGCACAAAGGTTGGGGAGCTAGGGAGGGTGACAGCTATGCCAATGTGCTGAAGAGGCTGGAAAAACTGGTCGTTGAGAGTGGCATGTGGCATGTAGCATTATATTTACGGGGGCTCGAACATGGCTAAGTGAGGCGCAGCTGGAATGGAAAGAGTGGGAGGTAACAAGCATGCTGAGGTGGCCATGTACCACCTAGTGGCCATGTTGGTCCAAGGTAGCAACCCTGTAGTGATTGCAATAGGGAGTTGTGATGTTCTGGAGGGAAATATTGGCCAGGAGATAGCACAGGGGCTGAAGGAACTGAGGGCGATGGCACCAAATGTGCTGACTGCAGTCTGCGTAGGGCCCAGGTAGGGCGTGCACACTGAGGGCAGCGCAGCATACCTGCTAACACCGAGATTGAGAACTGCAGTGGGGAATTCAGGTTCGAAATGAGAGACGTCAAGAGGGCAATGGGGAGAATTGGTTGCAGGCAAGCGTTTCAACAGAATGGGATCTACCTCAGCCTTAGGCTAGGACACAAGGTAGGGTGGCGCATCTGTTTCAGGAAGACCTGAGGAACTAAGCAAGGGGCACTAGGTGAGAAATTCAATGAAAGTGTTTTGCACATCCAATGCTGATAGTCAGACAGGCACGGAGTTGTACAGCAAACAATTAGACGTATATCTCAGAATGTACAGAAGGGGAAACAGGACAGGGGGCAATTTGGCAATATACAAAGGTGAACAAGACAAAAATAGGCCCTACCCCGTCAGTGGACATCAAAAAGGAAATAACAAATGCAATAAATATTTAATGAGCCAAGTAAATATACGGGGCTGCAGAAAGCCTGAAAAGTGGTCAGAAATACAAAAAGCAACTTAAGCAGGAAGAAACAAGCATTAGCCAAGGCTCACCTCCGAGACCTCAAAGCACCACCTGTCACAGATGATTATGCTTGGGAAGGTTGCAGCCAAACACCGGGGATGAGAAATGGGGGAGGAGATGGCATGCTGATTAGACAAGGAACAAACTGGCAGGGAACTGGCAATGGGGGGACCATCAGGTTTACAGAGTGGCTACTGAGAGACGGGACTAAAAGTAGATGAAGGGATGGAGGAATGGAATAAAAAAATAAATCTGGAAACAAAGAATGAATTAAGGCATCATGATGAGACAGGAGCGGCTGTAGGAACATCATAGAGACGTACGTGTGTCCTGCAGTGGGTGCAAGCAGGATGATGATACTGCAGCAGGATAGAAAGTTGGGTGAGTTGGTACATCGACATGATGAAAAAACAGTGCTGTGCAACGAAATACACAAGGAAAGAAACCATACAGGACGAGCGATGTCCTGTCTGGTTTTTTTCCTTGTGTATTTCGTTGTACCGCGCTGTTTTTTCAATGTGAGGATGATGACTCTGTTAAGTATATTTCTGTTATCTCCTGAGCAATCCAACAATTTCCGGAAGTTCTCTCGATAATTATGCGGTTTTGTTCTTTCAGTGATGTTTCTATAAGATGAGACTCCATTAATGGACTTTAACTCCTGACATGTTCGACTGTGCATCAAAATTTCTATTCGTACCTTTACTACAGCTGGCTATTGCGTAGTATGTTGATAGTTTCCTCACAGTCAACAACTGATAATACAATAAAAGCTCGTTAATTCAAACTGCTAGGGGACGTCGTCTTGGTTCGAATCAAGGAAAGTTCAAAATAACGAAAGTGCAGCATAACAACCGTACACTGCGATTGGAATGCATTAGGGCATCAATTTGGTGCTTGAAGACGTCTGTGATTGCAGTTTGAAGACGACTTGCCGGCACTGTTCGGTCTGAGCGAATGTAGCGGAACGCCTACTCCTCGCCTTCTTCAAAACTGAAGAAGAGATGAATGGCATTTGAACTGCCCTTCATTTCCGAGACGACGTCCGCACCAGTGCTCCGTGGTCGTCCTCCTCATCATCCCTGGCAGCGGCAGGTTCTGCGTGACATCCTGAGAAATGATGTCCTAATCCGTCAGCGCACCTCACACCACTGCACTCGCCTCCATAGTGACGTAATCCACGAAGAGCACGTCTTTCAAAATGTACGCCAGGGGATTTCAGGTGGTTTTAAACCCGATTTCACCTTCTTTCTCCATTTGCACCTAAGCCTCGTGTGTACGCAGTGGGTGCGTTTCTCTGGCCGTTCATCAGATGCCAACTGGCCGGCGTGGTGGGGTGTAGTTCTAATTATCCGTAGCGGAACCTATTCATGTTTCAATTAACAGGTTTTTCTATGCATAGACTTCTATGGAGACTTGGCCAGACCAAACCGTACAGTTCGAACACTATCAATAAATTGGAACTATTGAAGTTCCGATTAACAAGGTTTCACTGCTGTATACCAATAGTTTTTCCTCAATTCACTGTCAGAAGCAGCATACTGTGGGCTTCACAGTTGTGTACCGTCAATCATCTACTGTTATTTATGTCAAGTTAATTCATTAATTATTAATAGTCCCAGTCTGAGTCTACTCATTATCATCATCAGCCTGTCTACGCCCACTGCAGGGCAAAGGCTTCTCCTATAGATCTCCAATTGTCCCAGTCCTGTGCTAACTGCAACCAATTTATCCTTGCAAAATTCTTGATCTTATCTGCCCACCTAACCTTCTCCCTCCCCCTGCCATGTTTGCCTTCTCTAGGGATCCACTATGTTACCCTTAATGACCAAAGGTTATCTTGCCTTCGCATTACATGCCCTGCTCACGCCTATTCCTTCTTAATTTCTACCAATACGTCCTTAACATGCGTTTGTTCCCTGACCCTCATTTGACGTTCTCTGCCATGTTTGCCTTCTCTAGGAATCCACTATGTTACCCTTAATGACCAAAGGTTATCTTGCCTTCGCATTACATGCCCTGCTCACGCCCATTTCTTCTTAATTTCTACCAATACGTCCTTAACATGCGTTTGTTCCCTGACCCTCACTTGACGTTCTCTTTGTGTCCCGTAACGTTGCACCTATCATCTTCCGTTTTATTGCTCGCTGAGTCGTCCTCAATTTAAGTTGAACCCTTTTAGTGGGCCTCCAAGTTTGTGACCCCCGTAGGTGAGTCTACTATCGGTAATCAAATCAGACTGGACTAGCATGCACACTGGGAGTCAAATGAACCTGCTGTACGATATTTCGTATTTTTTTAGTATTGCAAGTTAGGGGATGACGCCTGAAATAAATATAGTTGTTACAACCAAGTCAGCCATGGGCCCAGCCAGAGGTAATAGAAAAGATTGCTATTTACTTTGCGCGTCCACATGTGTCTTATACAGTCAAACCCGGCTATAACGAACCCGGATAGAGCGAATTATATGCTATATATCGAACAAAAATATTTCAGTTACGAAAATACATAGGAAACATATTCCTTACATAGAAGTTCACATCCGATATATCGAACTCTGGGCGCCTAGAATGGCCGCCGAAATGCATGATCTCGGAGCGGCGATTGAGATGTGGATTGGCCGCGACCACGAAGCAAGAGCCACGACTGAGACATTGCGCCTCACACGGAGTGACGTGACGCCCAATACTTTCCGTAACTGTTTCCGACGCGCGGGACTCGCGACGGAACCCGCCCTGTCTGCGAGTCCGGAAAGACAGCAGCATCGGTGAACTCTGGGAAGAGCTCGCCAGCGTTCCCGATGATGTCGCGAGTGAAATCCGTCTGACGCTTATAATGAAGCGCTTTCGGCAATCGATGTGCTCCGCCAATGCTTCTTAGATTTTTGAGGACGCAGACTTGAACTGGTGCAAACAATGTTTTGTGTAGAGAATGCTATGCTAGTTGAAGCCGCCAAAACGAAAGTGAAAACAAAAATCACCACTTTTTTTTGCAACGTGGGCAGTTAAGGCGGAAAGTAGCTTTATTACTTGCAATAAATGGATTATTTTATATGGTAATGGCTACTGTACTGTGTTCGTTTCTGCATACGCGGATGGCGGAGTTGGTGAGGGGGGCGGGGGGCTCCCGCGGATTGCGAACTCGTAACAATAAGCTCGTTATAGGCAGGTTCGGCTACATCGAACTATTGGATATATCGAACTAATCGCGGTGCATATTTCAGTTCGCTATAAATGGGTTCCACTGTATTGCAGTTGCCTGCAACTGCCGAACACTGAAACGCTGTTGCTTGCCACTCTTGTGATCTCTGTTCCTCAGGATTGTAGCTCAACAGATCCTCATAATGTTCCTGACAATTCAAGGCTGTGAACTGTATTGTTAACCGATAAATTTGCTGCTGCATGTAATCGGCTCGGCTCTAAAATGACTATACTAATTTGCAAGCTGCTGTGGAGTATCCAGGCAACGAAGGTAGCTTGAGCCAATTTCTTTCCCACCAGTGTCTGTTGCTCGGCTCGGGGGAGGGTAGAGGGAAAAATTTACACCATCTTCCCGCGAGGGGAACCATGGGGTAGATGCGACGCATCGAGGGTTGCCGTTGCGTCATACAAATCATCGGACGATGTCATCGGAGCGCCGGCGGTGGAACGAATGAGCGGAGCGGCGCACTTACCGCGTTTATATGCAGCAGAATGAGAGAGAGCAGCGCATAGCAGCGCATAGCAGCGCATGCGCATGTGTTAACCGAGCGCAAGCGCGAGCCCAAGCTGCGCGATAACGCACAGCTGGCATGGCGACGGGAGCAAGCTGACCGCGCTGACGCACAGGTGGCGCTGCGGTGAGAGCGGCGGAGTGCACAGCTGCCGCGCCGAGGATGCGGACTACGCCGCGACAACGACGCGGGACAAGGCGAGTTAAAGAGATGCGTCGCATCTAAAAGAGAGCCAAAAGTAGCACTCTCGATTCACCTGTGGTCCTGGGGATCCTCTCCTTACACCCTCCCCACTAACCCTTCTTTAGATATGTGCACAAGTAAAGACATTCAAGATATTTTAAAAAGGAGGCAGAATCAAGCTGCAAATTTTTGAAAAAGTCATAAAACCCCTCATGTTGGGAAAAGCGCGCACAATACTTGGACGCGGAAGACGACAGGACAGAGCTTTATTAGCAACTGAAAAGTTGAATCACGAACACACATACACATATACATACAATCAAGGCCACCGTCATCACATTACAGTCTACCAAGCGGCAAGATAGCGGGGAAACAAAAAAAACTGTATATAACAAGACCACACATGTAGAAACGCAGAAGAAAACGGAGCGCACACTCCATGAGCCTTTCTTTAACAAAGCAAATTCAGCATCTGATAACATGGCAGACGGTTGACTTATACCCCTGTCACACAGCAGATCTAATGACATTTACAGCAAATGTCATTCGCTCTAAATGTCGTTAGTTCGGCGCTACACGAGAATACCGAATAACATTTGAGGTGAATGACATTTACTGGCTAACTGAGGTCCCGAACCTAGCTTGTGGCCAAATGAGGAGCCTCGACAGCAGTAGCGCATGCCTATACATGAAAATTCAGTAATAAACCAAAGAATACTGTTTCTAACAACTGTCATTTAACTTATATTTTATTCTTTGTGTTGTTGTTCAAATAAAGAAAGACAAACAAGTAATAACAAAACAGGAAAATCTCGTCCCCAGTGCGCGCGCTACCCTAATCCAGGTTTTTTGCAGACTTATCTCAGCGTGTGATGTCTACTGATGTCACCTAAATCGGTGGTTTTCTTGTTTTTATTTTCAAAAATAATCGTTTGTTAAGTCTTTTTTAAATATTATGTGTGAAAACATTCTAGATGCGCTTGAAATGTAATTTTGCGGCTTTGCGAGCTCGATAATCGTCACCACTATCACAATCAAACGACATTTGTTCCGCCGTGTAGACCCGCACGGCCGAGCCGAATGTCATTAACAGCTAATGTCATTCAGTTTGAATGACATTAGATTTGCCGTGTTTCAGGGGTATTTCACATGTATCTCCTTCTTTCTTAATGCAAAATGCTTCCATGATCTCTCTTGTGGCTCGCTTTTTGTGTTTTTCTAGATTGAGCGTCTGGCAACTCCGGACGGCACGTACAGTACTCATGGTTGCGATTGGGCTTATCATCACTGTGCTTGTGCGCCAGCTCTGGACGGCCCGTGCACTCTCTGCAATGCAGGGATGGCTAAATGCGAACATGGTACCCCTTTCAGCAAGCTCTGATGTTCATGAAGGCAAACATTAAGGCAGCGGCCCATCTGTCCTATGTATTTCTTACCACACTTGAGAGGGATGCTGTAAACAACGTCTTTATGGCACCCTACAAATTTTGTACTGTGTTTTACTCCACAGCCTTTCACCCCTTTTTCTTCTTTGTTCGCTAAACTTTTCACCGCTGGGCAAGTCGTGGTCAATTTGTTTTGGGCTGAAAACACGACGCACACCCCATATCTTGATGCCACTTTCTTCAGGTGATGTGAGATACCATGTAGGTATGGAATGACCGCTATCTTATCCGTCTTAAACTATGCTCCTTTTTCTCTGTCCCCAGCCACGCTTCCAGTCTTCTTAATCTCTCGACGATTATTTTCACCGGCCAAAAGAACCAATTCATGTGTGTGTCCGGCTGGTCTTAACCTATCTGCCGGGGCAGCGACACTCCATTCTACAAAGTGTTCGCAGGGTTTGTTCAAGGCCGATTTTATGCAAGAAAAGGCCACACCGTTCTTTATCAGCTTCAAGCGGGCCGATTCGTAGCTGAGTAACTCCTTGGTCGACCTAGGGTGGAACATCAGCATGTTTGGGTGGGCACAAGCTTAATTAATACATTTAAAAACTGGATTTCACGTTGCTTGGGTACTTCAAGAGTGCACACAAGGCCCAAGCCTTTTTTCTTGAAGGTCATCATGACCTCTACAAGGGTACTGCAACATTGAGTTTTTAGTCGTCAGCATACCTAAGCAACTTTAGATTCATGTCAACCAACTCATTTTCTATAGTTCTGTCAATTTTACTTAGAAAAATGTTACAAAGGACCGGGGAAACACGAGAACCAATGGAAATGCCTGCTTTCTGTATGTACACTCTTTCACCCACCTCACCAGAGTAGACTTCAGATAGAGTGCAAGCAACTCTAAAAAACCTTCAACCGATACCCCACTGGCGTTATGAAACGTCACTTCATCATTATCTTCAAGGATGCAGTCCTTCACACTTTGTAGCAAAGAAGCGTGGAGGATGGAGTAGTACAGATCAACTACATCTATGCTGAAAGCATCATGAATAGGGTTGCCACCTTTCCTCGAAAAAAAAAACCAACCCTTCGGGGGTGGTGGGGCGTGGTATATAGAATGTTTAATTTTTGTTGAAAAAAAAGACGCCATGTTTTTTGTTTTTGACATATTGTAGCGTTTTCTTAGAGAGAAATCAACATAACGTTTGTACTGAAAGTGATTGAGAGCTTGGTTATTGCTCTGTATGTGCTTCACTGCAAAGTAATCGCAATTGCTGACGGCCGCGGCCGCATTTCGTTGTTTCGTTCTTCCCTTATGTCCCCCTCCATCTCAGGGAGCGCGCTCGCCCGCGTATTTTCTCTGCTCACATGTATTTGCGCAGCTTGTCGACACATGTTTGTCGTCTTAGTTGTTGAATTGATGCTTATAAAACGCCAAAACAGACATAATCATGTCACGAGGGCCAAAAAACTGGCCAATGATGGTCGGTTTCAAGTGTGGACCAGCAATTGGCCTGCTGATTAAAAAACCGGCCGGGCCGGTTCAAAACCGGGCAGGTGGCAACCCTAATCATGAACCTTCACACCATCGATCCTCAGGTACTGTACAACTTCCATGGAGTTAGGAACCAAATACAGATCACAAAGCCAAAGCTATTCCAAATGCTTTTTCTAATACCCAGAAAGCAGGTGCGGCCATGACCCTTTTTCCGAAACAATGGGGTGGAACAGAAGCTCAGGCTTGTGGGTTTTTACCGTGAAAAAAGCCTCTAAAAAAAGGCCCTTTTTGAGAAGGCCTTCTCGAGGAACGTTTCTTCTGGCATCACAACAAAAAAACCCTCCTTAATTGGAAACCACAATTTGAGAGCCACTATTTCTCAAAAACCTTATCAAACGTCTGAAACCACCAGAAAGCGTTTGTCTTACATCTCCAGAGGCGAAAATGTTAACGCATTTTGTAACACACCTCGGTTTTCCTTCCTCCTTCACTTGGCGGGCCAGAGTCCTAGACAGCTCCACCTTTCCGGTGGGCTGGAGAATTGGTTCTATGCAGAATTTTGGTCCATGTTGCAGAAGCGTCCTGTGTCGGTCGTGTAGTTAAAGACTCCCCAGGACCAGGACCGTGCCTTCTTTTCCCTTTTGTCTCTTTTCTTACGGTAGGTTCAGTTGCAGCTGGTTCCACAGGATTTCCGTGGCGCTCTCCGACAGCGTTGTCCACTCTTCGAAGTGGCGGTAGTCGTTTCCACCTTGCCGGTAGCAGGCCACTTGCAGGCAATCTTTCAAAAAGCGAACTTGATGGCCCCACTCCGATGCTTACTTTTCGCTGAGTATCTACTGTTTCCATGTGTGGGAGTGAACAACCCATTAAAAGTTTGCACCTCAGGGGTGCACAACAACACTCGGGTGTACCGAGACGTTACCCAAATCTTGCAGGTGCAGGTGGCAATCAACGTTGTGATGGTGGTGGGGTTAGATGTAGTTGATCTGTACTACTCCATCCCACACACTCCTTTGCTACAAAGTGTGAAGGACTGCATCCTTGAAGATAATGATGAAGTGGCATTTCAAATGCCAGTGGGGTGTTGGTTGAAGGTTTTTTAGAGTTGCTTGCACTCTATCTGAAGTCTACTCTAGTGGGGCTGGGTTAAAAAGTGTATGTGCAGAAAGCAGGCATTTCCATTGGGTTTCATGTTGCCCCAGCCATTTGTAACATTTTTCTAAGCAAAGTTGACAGAACTATTGATAATGAGTCGGTTGACATGAATCTCAAGTTGTTTAGGTATGTTGACAACTACCTTCTAGTAAAAGATACTCAACATTGCAGTACCCTTCTACAAATCATGATGACCTTCAAGAAAAAAGGCTTGGGCCTTGAGTACACTTTTGAAGTACCCAAGCAACCTGAAATCCAGTTTTTGGATATATTAATTAAGCTTCTGCCCATCAAACATGCTGATGCTCCACCCTAGGTCGACCAAGAAGTTACTCAGCCATGAATCGGCCCATTCGAAGCAGGTGAAGAATGGTGTGACCTTTTCTTACATAAAATCGGCCTTGAACAAATCCTGCGAACAGTTTGTAGAACGGAGTGTCGCTGCCCAAGTAGACAGGTTAATTAAGCGCAGCCAGACACCCACATGAATCGGTTCTTTTAACCTGTAAAAAGAATTGTCGAGAGATCAAGAAGACTGGAAGTGCGGCTGTGGGAAGGGAAAAAGGAGCAGGGTTTGAGACTGATAAGATAGCGGTCATTCCATACTTCCATAGTATCTCACCTTGCCTGAAGAAAGTGGCATCAAGAAGTGGGGTATGAGTCTTGTTTTCAGCCCAAAAGAAATTGACCACGACTTGCCCAGCGGTGAAAAGGTTAGCGAACAAAGAAGATAAAGGGGTGAAAGGCTGTGGAGTAAAACACAGTACAAAATTTGTAGGGTGTCATAAAGACGTTTACAGCATCCCTCTCAAGTGTGGTAAGAAATACATAGGACAGATGGGCCGCTGCCTTAACGTTCACCTTTGCAAACATCAGAGCTTGCTGAAAGGGGAACCATGTTCACATTTAGCCATCCCTGCATTGCAGAGAGTGCACGGGCCGTCCAGAGCTGGCGCACACCCACAGTGATGATAAGCCCAGTTGCAGCCATGAGTACTGTACGTGCCGTCCGGAGTTGCCACAGACACTCATTCTAGAAAAACGGAAAAAGCGAGCCACAAGAGAGATTATGGAAGCATTTTGCATTAAGAAAGAAGGAGATACATGTGTAAGTCGCTTCGTTAAAGAAAGGCTCATGGAGTGTGCGCTGTGTTTGCTTCTAGGTTTGTACATGTGTGGTGTGATTATATGATTACTTAGTTTTTTTTTTGTTTCCCCACTATCTTGCCGCATGGTAGACTGTAATTTACACTATGGGATGATGGTGGGTTTGATTGTGTGTATACAGTAAAAGCTCGCTAATTCGAACTCACAGTTAATACAAACTGATGCCATTGTCCCGGCACAGCCTTGTAAATTTCAATGGGGGTGAATTCATCCCGATAATTCGAATGCGTCGGTGTCCAGAATGGCTAACTCGAACTGGGATTCCCTGGCTTTCACCGCTCCTCCCAGAAGAAGTCGGCCCAAAAGTTGGCCAAAAGTAAAAGTAATCGACTGATTACTTTTAATTTTGATTGCCTCGACTCTGTCATGTAAATAAAAGCATTTCCAAGCATAACAGCGTCATTATTTCGACATTACAGCTCGCTTCTTCCATGAATGCATGTCAGTGCCTGTTTCTGTGGGGTATAACTGACTCATCAATTAATTTTGTTCACTGTTTGAGCTCCATAAATATTATTTACGAAATCACGTGCCATAAACGTGTAGGTAGTAGCGCATAATTCATGATAACAATTACAGAGGTGGCTTCTTCGTGGTCGGCCCGCACCGTGTGGCGCAATGTTTATTCATTCTAGCGCCCACCCGCTAATTCGAACTCCACTAATTAGAACAATTTTATGGTCCCCTTCAAGTTTGATTTAACGAGCTTTTACTGTATATGTATGTGTGTTCGTGATTCAACTTTTCAGTTGCTAGTAGCGCTCCATCCTGTCTTCTTCCTTGTCGAAGTGTTGTTTGCACATTTCCCAATACAAACCTTTACCAACGCACCCAACTCGCAGTTCTGCATGAAACCCCTAGCTCTCAAAATAAAGCACTGGTTACATTTATACCGCAAGTTCATATGACATTTATTAATGCTGTGGATGTAACACACTCATTGAGGGCATTTTATTTTTAGCGGCAAAAAGGCATAAGTGAGAAAGTTAATTAAATTCAGAACATATTATTCTCAGAAAGAATGTAGTTATTGTCCACCGGTTTTCAACGCATGCATTATGAAGTGTAGCGTTAATGGCCTCGTTGTGAGTTTCACCATGAATTGCACTTTTGAAAAGCTGAAACTCAAGAAATATGGGCAATATTTACTTGGAAATTGGGGTTGCAAAATTAGCAGGGGGTGGGGGACAAAAAATGGAAGACATGTAAAGTCTAGCTGACCAACATTAGAAAATTGAATTTCTCTAGGAGCCGTCATCAATATATCTTCCACTTTATATGTCCCTTGATCACACATCACAAAACCGCAGCGACGGCTCAAAGGTACAGCACTCACCTCATATGCAGGAGGTACTGGGTTCGAATCGTGGTACCGCCGGGCACCCACCGGTTTCTTTAATGGGTACAGGCATCCCTGGACGAGTGCAGACCCTTGAAAGGGGAATTCACACCTGGAAAGCTGCCTTTACCCTTGTGAGGGGACCCTGACCCTTGTCCGTCTGGTGGGGCCCCCCAGCCTTCTATACTCAGTTACAACCACGACGGCTTTTTAAAGGGACACTGAAGTAAATTTGTCAAGCTCCCGTTTTTGCTTGCACTGCGTAGACTGGCTCAAATTAGCACACTTTTCATCGTTTATCCGGTTGACAAATCGGTAATTATTTTACAAAGCGCGAAAGAAGAAAAACTACCATGCGCGGTTTGCGGCGGTCGCACCAACTAAGGCTGTGACGTTGAGAGGAGGGGCGCCGTGATTGGACGATGCCCAAGGTTAGCAATCACACAAGTTTCGGTTTCGGTTTCGGTTCTGTAAAACATAACCAATGGCTTTGTTGGATGGGCATTCTCAATATCTCAGTAATCATCGTACCGCGCTTCTGCCATGTTGTCGGCTGTAAAATGCACAAGATAAGCCTCCCAGGACGGCTTGTAGTCGTAGCATTCACTAGCCGAGACCTACGCAGTGCATGAACGCCCTCCGCGTACCCGCACACGCCCAAATGTCATGCGCTTTTCCCCCATATTTGGAGCTTGCCTCCCTCATGCCTGTATCGTAAAAAGCGTGTTCGCACCAGGCCAAGGGTCTGTTCATTCTGGCCTGTACCCACTGCCTGCAAGCAGTCGGTGCTTATGGCAACAGCACGCCAACGAGAACTCGCTAGCGCGCCAGTGCCAGCCTGCGCGCGTTTTTTGAACTAGTTCGTGTAGTCCAGTGCTGTTAACTTTTGGGGGGGCAAAGTCGCCAGGACGCTTCCTAAAAGTCGCCAATTATAACGAAAAGTCGCTAAGCAATGATGATGATGATTACTTTTTTTTTTTTGAGATTTTGTTTTTGACTGGCTGAGTGCTTGGAACGGCTACTGACGGCCACCTGCGGCCGCATTGCACGCTAAAGATCGCAGCGCCACAAAGGCTTGATCCTGTTTTGGCGTCACTTTTCGAAGCTTGTTCCGAGCACTACCCTGTTTCACAATATTTTATGCCTGTTTAGCACACTGTAATTCAATTTCTCAAAGTCTCCAAAAAAGTCGCTAAGACTCAAAAGAGATAGAATTGTCGCTAGCACGACTGAAAACCCGCTAAATTTAGCGACTTTCTCGCTAAGTTAACACCACTGGTGTAGTCATGAACGTTGCGGCCCCAAAAAAGGTGAACTCAATATAGAAAACATCGGCGGAAAACAAAAAAGTTAACTTACAAAAAAAAAAGCACGTACCCGCGGGGATTCGAACTCGTGACGCGCAAAACATTTGCAATGAATTCCTAGCGCCTCAAACTGCTAGGCTACGGAGCGGGACGGGAAGACCTTGCTAATATAGTGTATATATTGTACAACCGGTTTACACTTCTATTTAGTTTTGGCATTTCAAGCCGCTTAGGTGACTATTTGTTGTACTGCGATCGTGCAGTAAGCGTCGCCCGAGTTTCCACAGTAGCTCACGTCTAGCAATTGCATTTCGTAGACGGAAAAGCGTTCGCAGATGCGTAGTCGTGCTGCTGACCGCTGTGCTTGTTCGCCCAGCGCAAAAAAGTGCTTCCCGCGCCCTAGTTTTACGCTGTACGGTAAAAATATCAGTTGATTTTATTTGCTTAGTACCTATATTGACTTCGCTGACTCTTCTCCCGCCTTCAAGAGGCCTTATATTTTCCTACTGGCGAACCAGTCAGCGAAGCGTCGCATGTGCAGCGCTTGTGTGAAGCGAGCTTGACTTGGAGCTAGATACAGTGTACAAACAAACCAAGTAAAGAAAGGCACATTCTTCCATTCACAAACGTGTCCTGGCTTCGTTTCAACTAAGCGAACGAATTGCGACCAAGCAATTTTTTTTTAACCTCCTTGATTGCGACGACCCGCCGGCGGCCGGCGGACGAAACGCTGGGCCGACTGACTCTGTCGGCCGGGGAGCCGTGCAGTAGCGCAGCCGTGGCGCAGCCAATTGCCAGCTCATCCCCTCCTGACGTCACACGAAAACGCCACAGAAAATGGGCGAGCGTAAAGAGAGGAGGACAGCGTTTTCGAATTAGTTTTTCTACTAAATAAAATCGCGTAAACGCGCCTAGAGTGGTCGAAACATGGCCTGGGGACTCCGGACTACAATTTGCGCTAGTAATCCCGCAATGTTTACATATCACTTCAGTGTCCCTTTAAAGCCGGTCGTGGTTACAACTTAAGAACGGCACCACTTCATGTAGTGTATCACTCCGCCAAAGCGGCGGACCCGTGATGTCAGTGCGCGCGCATTTTGAAAGGGGTTTGCTATGAATGCGTGATATCGTCTTCCTTGTCTCACGCAGTTTGTTTGTCGTCACTGTAGTCGTTTATAAACATATTAAGTCCAAAAAATCACGGAAACGGCTCCCACCATGTTCAAAATATTCCCAGTAACGCCCTACTTGCGCCGCGCGGAGAAACATCCGGCTACGGTGATAAGGCACAGCGGCAACTTCTGGTGCCGTTCTTAAGTTGTCACCGAGTATACAACACCGCATTGCCGGGGGGTGAAAGAGTCTGGTGCCATGTCCTGCCACAGGCGGTTCCAAGTTGACCGAGCGCCGTTGCTGTGGAAGTCACCATGTGCATTCGTGTGCCTTGGTGGCGCCAGGCACCTACCGGTAAAATAGGTACAAACGACTCCCCGGCCTGGCACTCTGCCCTTGTGTGGGACTACAGTCAAACCCGATTATAACGAACCCGGATAGAGTGAATTATGCTATATATCGAACAAAAAAATCTCAGTTACAAAAATACATGCGAAACATATTCCTTATAACGAAGTTCACATCTGATATATCGAACTCGGCGCAGCTAGAATTGCCGCCAAAATGCATGGTCTCAAGCGGCGATTAAGATGTTGACTGGCTACGATGGAGATGTTGAACTTCCTATGGAGCGATGTGACTCCCGGCACTTTCCGTAACTATTGCCCACACGCCTCTCTCATGATTAAACCCTCCCAGTCAGCCAGTCCGGACTAAGATGGAAGCATCGATGAACTGTAAGAAGAACTAGCCAACGTTGCCGATGTTGTGCTGACAGGAGTGCCCTTTTACCTGAGTGTCTACGACGACGTTGCATTCACTGTGAGCCCCTCGCACGCCGACACCGTTGCTGATGTCATGGCTACTGGCGCTGCTGGAAGCACTGAAGAGGCCGGGGATGTCGCGAGGGAAAGCCGTCCGATGCCTAATGAAGCGCTTTCGGCAGTTAATGTACTCCACCAATATTGCTTCGATATTGAAGGACGCCGACTGCAACTGATGCAAATGATGTCTTATGGAGATAATGCTGCGCTAGTTGACGCCGCCAAAATGACATTGAAAACAAGAATCACCGCTTTTTGGGAAAGTAGGTAGTTACAGCGGAAAGGGGCTTAATTGCTTGCAATGAATAGATAGTTTTCTGTATGGCAATGTCATACTTTATTATGTTCGTTTCTGCACGAGGGGGCTGAAGTGGGGGGGGGTTCCCGCGTATTGCGAACTCGTAACGAAAAATTCGTTATATGCGGGTTCGGCTATTTCGACCTATTGGATATATCGAACTAATCGTCGTGCATATTGCAGTTTGCTATAACCGGGTTTGACTGTACAATGCTTGGGAAGTTCACCCGGCTTGTACGGGAAATCGCCCCTATCACGGCTGCAAAAATGCAGGAACTTGTTTTTTTTTAACATATCACGGTAAATCACAAGGAAAGCATGCATTTGCAGGTAAGGAACCATCCATGACTGGGTAATCTTAATACTTAGTGTACCAGCAATACGTTGGGAGATGCTCAAGGCACCGGCTGCAGAATTCATGCCTTGTCAATAGGAGTGCCATCAATTTTTAACGCTGAACTGTTCCTGGATTTCAATACCAGGAACGAAAAATACAGAGACAAGTACAGCACAATGGCCACCCATCTGAATTACACCAACCACCAATTAAAGCTGCGTAGTGCCCAGAACCCCCCAAAACACGATTAGGCCTCAGCACACTGGACCCATGTTCAAACAAGCACCCCAACCAGCCTGACCCACCAAAGTACTAGCCATCTCACCCACTTATGCCTCTTCACTGCTCCACCCTAATGCTTGAAAACCTAGACTCTACCCTTGCACAAATATTCACTCTTATGTGTGAAAAATAAAAAACTCCAAACTGAATTTCAAGTGCAATTGTGCCCCCAAATAAACACAATTAAAAACACGAATATACTACTATCCTGTGAACTCTGTAACAAATAAAGGTCTATCTAGTAGGACACAAAAAGTGCTTACCTAACTGACAAAAGTACTTCAAGCCATATCCGCAATTAGAAATAGTGATGGGGACAAGACTTTCATTAAACTTATAATGTGGCAGTGTGACTTTACACGACTACCGACACACAAAAAAGGCAAGCCTAAAATTACTTATGAGACCGCAGTGTTACTCTCTTCCAAGAATATTCCAGCGTGCCATCCAGCATTATCAGAAGCTCCTATTAGGAAATTTGATGCAGAACACATTATCACACCATCACCAACTTTCAGCAGAGCAAGAAGGCACTCTCCAAACTGGCATCAGTGCTTCGGGATTATCTGGTAACATTAACGGTCACAAGATTGCCTCCTTACAGGTGGGAGTTTGTCAACAGCTCCAAACCTGCAGTGATAAGGCAGTGATCTCATCATGACTCAGTTTCCTTTGTTAACATTTACAGCACTAAGATACCACATAGCCAATATGCGAAATTCAACACATGAATTTTGCCACACTACCTTCTAATACCAACAAATTTACTAAATTGTTTCGCTGAATCCCTACATGTGACCAGAAGAAAAACGAGCATGGCAAGCTATAAACTTTCCACTTGTATCTACTGTTACGTATACATTTCATATTTTCACCCCATGAAAATGAGATTTGAAATTACAAACACTTTTGCATTGGAATAATCATGGGGAGCACAAAACATCACAGTATGCTCCAAACTAATTTAAAGCAGGAACCATGCCTCAAGAACAGCTTTGAAGAAGGAATTGGTTTGAATTTATAATATGGAACAGATGCCACACCATGCCTCACAGCATCAGTAATGCTGGCTGCTTCATGGATTATCCCAGTATCTATTTCATACATCTTGCTAAGGCCAACAGCTTGAAATCTTCCAATAGGTATCAGTGGCTGGCCAATTCTGAGATATGAGGGAACGGGCCCTCATAGCACAAGGAAAGAAGCCTGCCACCTTAGCTCCTGCAAACACCTCAACTTCCAACTGCAATTATCAAAGCATGCTATACAACGATATGCTAAAAAAAGTGGTCAATACCATCAAGAGTAACGAAGAACTTAAAAAATTTATCACCAAACACCATGGACGAGCTGGACTTCAGTTTTTAGTTATGGCAAGGGGCTCCGATGTACACAAACATCTTTCCACTCTCCATATAAGCACTGAACAGCACTGTCTCCTTCAGTGTCCACTTGCAACTTGGTGTACGCAGGCAACACCCACAGTTTGTACGATGGTCAAAATTATCCCTGGCCATTGTGGAACAGCAGGCAACAAGGTGGCTCCCAAGTAGGAAGTCCACACGAGGGCTTAGCAGCTTTTTGGTGTACAGCATAGGATACCACACGTTGCTAGAGCACCTTGGACTGGACGTCCTCCCAATGCGGACCACACTCTGACGAAAGAAATGCACAGGCAGACCCTTTGTCTACATTGATTACCAAATGCTATACACAATGTGTTTAAGGTAGCGCTAGATGTTCCACAGCCAAGTAATGCTTCCTGATTGCACCCTACAAATACACTACATCTAAATGGTACACTCCAACCTCACTCATCCGGCCCATGGAGAAATGGCAATGGCCCAGCAGACTGATGGACTGATGTTTTGGTGCTTTCTCCTGGATAGGTTGAGGCCACGGAGCAAGAATATATAGGAGGCGAAGCGGCCCATTGCGGCAAGCACGGGCGAGCGACTAGATAATGTTACAATGAAAACCAAGGCAGAATGCAAAGCTTCAGAGCTGCGACGGCGAATGAGAGGGTAGCAGCACCTGATGGACGAAATGATAGCGGTAGCAATTCATCCCGTGGCTGTGCAGTGCAATCCCGATCGCGACAGCCACGCAGTTTCTTCACCCGCGGCAGGTGCCGCTAGCTTAACCTATGACGAGTGCTTGTGACATTATCTGGCCGCGCTAGAAAGCCTCGTTTCCCCTCTTATTCTTGCTCCGTGGTTGAGGCCCAGAATAAGGGCTTCCGGAAACCACAGCAGTCATCAGTCGATGCATTTCTTCATTGAATTTAACAGCTTAATTTTGCATTTGGTAGTCATTAGCTTTTGCTGAATTATAAAATCTGAAGTATAGTCCTCATTTATATTTCGTTTAGGCCAAAATTTATTGCAGGTGTCCATGACTCATTTATTTTCTTTCTTTTGTGTACCTTTAGATGAACAGCAAAGCAACTTTGTTTCTTTGGAAGGAGGGCAAAGCATATTTAGTGCGAGCAAAGAGTGGGGGATGAAATAGTATCAATTTTTCAAAATGATGCGTCAATAAATGGATTATCTGGGCTGTACGTGTTGAAGAGGAAAAAATGAACTTGGGTTCCGCACTGATATTGGAGTTTCATCAAAGAATTTTCACCTCACAGGGTCTAACAGGTCTAACAGAGTGGGGCAAGTGTTCCTCTCTCCCCCTTTGGCTCCCATGAATGGCCATGAAAGAAAGAAAACACAATTAAATGTTTACAGGCGATGCTTGCATGCCTTAGCTAACTCAAGTCATATGCGGCGTGCTCTGACCGAGCGACCAAGGTTTGTAAGTAGCAATGAACTTTGTTTACCGCGTGGAAATGAAAAAAAAAGGGCACGTAAACCAGAAAGACAACATACAAAAGGCAGCATAATATGTTACACCAAAGAAAAAAAATTTTTTTTTCATAACATCGTCTTTTTTAAAATCCTACTGCTGATTATTTTGTACAACTGTATTTTTGCCCAGCATTAGTATATGTCTAGCAACATTAGGTGGTCGATCACGGTTGATTTTTTTAGCATTGAAAGAAAATGGGCATTAAATACACATGTGCAGATGCTTGCAGATACATATGCTTTTATATTGAACTGACTGCTAGTCAGCAAAGATCTATAATAGGGCAAATTTTGAAGAGGCAGTTTCTCATTACCTGTCTGACACATCAGGATTCTATTTTATGACGGGAAGAAAAAAGCCTATAAGCCCCTGACGTCTTAAATGTTTTTATTTTTTGCCCCCTGGCCTCCATACAACGTGACGTAACTTATTTACTGGCCCATTTCTCGTCCTCAGTATTTTGTCATCAGCATCCTTTTTCACAATAGTACTTCATTACGATATGTACACAGCTGCTTGCTCAAGCTCATATGTCCTTGTAATTCCCATTTCTTTACTTCGAGAAAATGTGTTTCTTATTCAAAATTCACACTTATGCATGCAATAAACATTTTAGGAGCAACATACATTTTTCCAAAATTACTGCAAGCATTCTTTACCCCTTGTAATGTACTTGGTGAAGTATTACAGGAAAGTTAAAGTCATTATGTGGGCAACATTAAACATTGCATTTTGCTAAAAATAAAGTTTATTGAAACATGCAGCTGAATGAAGAATTTGAATAAGTGCATTATGTTTAGGTCTGTTAAACAAGTTTAGTGTCTGCAGCTTTTTTTTTTTCGTTTTTTTTTATCGACATTTTAAAATTTCAAACCTGAATTCATAGTGCAGAGCACAAAAAATAATTTGTTATCTGCTGCTCCATTTTGTATGTTTTTAGAGAGAGAGGAACATCTTTATTGGGCAAGCGAGGTCAGCCAGGCTAGGTGCCCAGCTTGCTACACCAAAGGGGGGTAAAGGTGGGATGAAAATATATGAAAAGAGCTCTCACTTACACATGAATGCTCAAACACACAGGCGCACACGAAAAGCACACACACAATCAGGAGACATAGTCATTTGTCTGAGATATCATAGCTCACTGTCAAGTCCAGTGCTCCGGAGGGACGTTCAGAGTGCCTTTGTTGAGCGACTTGCCATGCCTGTTGTAAGCCAGGACCCGAGGAGATGCTTTGAAGAGATCTGGGCGGACACGGGCAGGCCCAGAAAAAGCTTAGCCATGGTACGCTCAATTTCATGGCGAGGACATGTGCAGAGAATGTGTTTCAAGTCCTTGAGAACTGTACAGGTCAGGCACAGAGGTGAGGAAGCCTGGCGAAGTTTAAAAAGAAAATGTTTAGTGTAAGCCACATTCAGCCTGATGCAATGCAGGACAGCTTCATCCCGCTTGCACAGACCACTTGGCATCCGAAATCGGCATTCTGGGTCTATTTTGTGCTACGGCACATAGGTCTTATTTGGGTCAGTCCACAGCAATCGCTGAGAGCTCTTGGCAACCGATGGCATTAGAGTCGCTTCGTCTCGCCTTGTGGAAGGCACTGCAGTAATAGTGCTGGTATGCGCGGATGCAACAGCTCTATCGGCTTCGTCATTGCCAGCAACACTGCAATGAGATGGAAGCCACTGCAGAACAAGAACGTGGTGGTTATTTATTGCCAGTTTGTGCAGGTCATTTATTTCTTGAGCAAGCTGCTCTTCTGGCAGCACCATCAGGTGCTGAAAGACTGCTCAAGAGTTGGTGAAGATTGGCCATGCCTGAACTGGAGCTGTTAAAATGTGTTGCAATGCAGCACGCGGGGAAGTTCAGTGACCATCGACGAAGTTTTGTGACCTAGTTTTGTGGTAATGTTTGTGCGGGTTGATAGGATCCATATTCCTATGGGAGATTATGTATCCATCACTGATCCATCCGTGAAAATGGTGGTGTAATTTTAGTAGATAGTAGCAATTTGCTCCAATGTAAAGAATTTCAGAACAGGTAGAGGCACCTTAGCTTTGCTCTAGGTGCCGGGAACCGTTAGTGTAATTTTCTAGGAAGCAAATGCTTACCGACACAACTCAGTAGAGTGATCGGTCGGTAAGGGTTTATGTCCGTGTGTACCTTTCCAGGTTTCAGAACAGGTACTATGAGACCCAATTTCCAGCTGGCCTCTAAGCAACTGAACTCCCAGGAACTATTCAAAGTGGCAAGTAGAAATGTTTTGGCCTTGTTGCCAAGGTGAGACAATGCTGTGTATGTAATGCCATCAGGGCCAAGAGCCAAATCTCAGTTAACCGACCTAAGCGCAGCTAATAGTTCGGCCATTGTGAACGGAGCGTCTGTGCTAGCAGCATTACATTGTTAAGTGTCGATGCAAAGTGGACCAAGTGTTGAAGCGGTTGTTGATGCCAAAATGATTTTGTCACAAAATTCTTCCGCTACATTCACAACCCTAACACGCCGCTTGAGGGCTATAGACTCGAAGGGACACCGCTGTGTCGGCTGTATGCGAACTGTTCGGATCAGGCTCCATATTTGAGAAAGAGGCTTTCGAGGGTCCAGTTTGGAGCAGAATTTCTGCCATTCCCGTCTAGCCAATCTTTGTAGGTGTCTTTGAATCTGCTTCTGCACACGCCTGGGAGCCTGTATGTCTTCTGATGACATCGTTTTCTGGGCCCGTCGTTCTGCTCTACGACGTAACGTGCGGAGTGTTTTGTACTCAGCGTCAGCCACAGAGTGTGGTTTTGGCAGCTGTACAACTTTGGTGGAGGAACTTTGAACACGTTTCATCTCGTTTATGAGATTTTCATACGACGTGAGAGATGGTTCCGATTCATCAATGGCGGCAGCATACATCCCCCAATTAATGCAGCTGACTGCGCGTCTTCAATGGCTACCAGAGACACCATCAAGACATGATCGCTCCCATGTGCCTCCATGTCTGCGTGCCAATGCGCTGCAAGCAGCAATGGGACGGAAACAAAGGCAACATCAAGAGCACTTGATGTTTTGCCACGATTTAAAGGTGTGGTCACCGGTGTTAATTACTGCCAGTCCATTCTGATGACAAAGATCAAAGAGGCACCTTCCTCTCATTGGTATTTTAAGTCTTTCCCGAGATGGATGGTGCACGTTGAAATCACCAGTCAGGATATGTGTAGGCGGAGTAGCCTGGATGATGTCGTGGAGGTGGTAAATGTCGAAACCTGCTCGAGGGGGATTGTATGCAGTGGTAACGGTAAATGAAAGGCAGGCGGTGTTCACAGTCACTGCCACATCGTTTGAGGCATCTGGAGGCAGATTATGCTGTAAAAAGGCAGATCGTTTCTTACAGCGGGAAGAACTCTTGTGTGTGCCGCACCAGTGGATGATAGAAATACTGTATATCTGGAAAGCCGATTGTCATCAAGTAGCCGTGATTCAGAAATTGATTGCACAAAGTGACGGAAGTCTGGAAGGCGCTGGCGTAGTCCATAAGTGCTCTAAGGAAAATTGTGCACTTGTTTCATATCTCTTGCATTCTACCGCCACTGGGACAGAAGTGGAGCAGCATAGTCCAGGGTTGTCAAGATGGCCTGAGCGATAGGGGAAGAAGAAAAGGGGGTAAGAAATGCACGCAGAGTGTTGGCAAGTGAGGATATAACTGAGCAGAGGTTTCCGGAGTTTGTTGCTGGCAGACGCTCAGAAAAAAAATGGCTGGGAACGTTAAGTGGCAGCTGTAGGTGTGGTTGCACACAGAGGAACAGGTGTCGGTGCTGGTTCTTTAATATCTACTGCGGCTACCAGTGGTGGGAAGTCCTTGTCCATATTCACACCAGCAGAAGACTTGACAGGTGTTTTGGCATGCCTGCTAGGAGGCTCTTTCTTACAATCATGTGCCCTAGGAACAAGAGACTTGTTCTTACGCTGTTCTTCGAAAGCAGCTTTCGCAGATTTGTAATCAGTTCCATTGATGCTCTTCAGCTTGCAAATAGCTTTTTCCTTCTGAAGAACCTTACAGTGTGTGAACGTAGACTCGTGCTTCTTGCTGCATTTGGGACATTGGAGGTTTTCCTCTGTACAGGCTGAACGGTCATGACGACCCCCACAACAAGGCGCTCAATTAGGTTGCATGTGCTAGCCACATGTCCATATTTATTTATTTATTTATTTATTTAGTGTACCCTCAAGGCCTGGGTAAGGCGTTACAGAGGGGAGTGGGTGTGATGACTGCGTATCAGGTACAGGAGAAAGAAATGCAACAGCAGAATGAATGATTACACGACCGAAAAGGCAATACGCACGCAGAAGAACACAGAGCACCATGGTGCCAAAACAAACTACAACAACAAAAAAAGAAGGATGGGACACTGGTTGCAAAGGCATAAAAAAAGACACGCACATGCGCAGAAATGTATAATTAAAGGCGATAATCATAGATTAAAAAAAAATATGCGCGTGCGTAATACAATGATAAGCGTATTCAAGCGTAGAGGCGTATTATAGCGGATAAATAGTAACAAAAAAAATGCACTAAACAGCCAGGGCAACAATAAACAGCCAAAATGGCATGGTAAATGTACAAAAAGGTGGTTGAAGCAGTTTACACAGAGAAGTGGAGGGATAAGGCCGATTTGAACAATTTATTATCAGGTATGGACACTAGTTGTTCGGGAGGACACTAGTTGTTTGGGAAGGTGGTTCCAATCTCTTATCGTGCGAGGAAAAAATGTGTGATGAAAGGTGTTGGTGTCGTATGCGAATGGTCTGATCTTGTGGCGATGATCAAGGCGTCGGGAATTGTAGGAAGGACTGGACAGGAAGGCATCGCGTAAAGTGGGATGATAGTAAATTTTATGAAGCAAACATAAGCGCATCGGTTGACGGCGTAGTGAGAGATCTGGTAATAGTAATGTAGATTTCATATTGGAAACGCTTGCAGTACAGTGATAATTATTAATTACTTAAAATGAAACGCGCCGAGCGATTTTGTATCGCTTCAACTGCGCTTGTTAGTAAATTAATACCGGGGTCCCAGATAGCGGCAGCATACTCTAATTTTGGTCTAATTAATGTTTTGTAAAGGAGTAGTTTTAACGATGATGGTATATTGCGAAAGTTCCTTCTTAGGTAGCCAAGTGTTCGGTTGGCGTTAGCAGTTATGTAGTTAGTGTGCTGTTCCCAAGATATAGGTTGACACCTTATGCACTGTCGTGATTTTTCAATGTATGGAACGACACGGTATCGCGTATAACCCAGGGTGACGTGCTCAGGGGCCATTTCTGTGGCAAAAACAACTCTCACATTCTCAGATTTTCCCCCTAGCCACTGGGCAGATTTCACAGGTATTCTCTGGAGTACTAGGAAATCCGAAATATCAACATTGATGAGACCTACCGGTATTCTTTTTATGTCACCCATACCGCAATTGATAGGACAAGGCTTGTACGCCTCTGGGATGCTGGCAATGCTGGACACTTTCAGCAAGCACTTGGTGGAGTCAGTGTTGCGTGCGTCCACGGCTAAGAGGTAGGTTGAGATGATGATTCAGGCGTACCTGGAGAACTCCTTCAGGGGCAATGGACTCCAGACCTTCTTTCACTGCAAGAGGATTGATAGTTATGATTTGAGCTACTTGGATGGCTTGAAGATAACTGTAAGGCCATGCTTCGGAGGCTGTATTACAGAGTGGCTATCTCCAGTCAACTGTAGCTTCTTAGATTCACAGTGGCGCTTGTGTGAAAGCAGGAGCTGGTAGCCTGAGGAGGCCTCCGTAGTCCCGTGGGCTTCTTCAGTAGACATGACTGTGGCAGCAGACATATCCGATGTGTCAGAGAATGCATCATCACCATCCGGCAGAGGGTGGCTAGCTGGTGAATCGGCAGATACATGGGCCACCTGACCAGCAGGTATCGGCACTGACGACATATTACTGAGGTCCAGGGCAGGTTCGGGAGCATGTCTGATAATCACCAGTGTAGAGGAAGCCATTGCGGAGAAAATCCCAGGCAGCGCAGGCACTGACGACACGGTAGCGGGTAGGAGGCCGGTGGAGGCTGGCAGTGTCCCAGGTGGTTGCCCATTTGAAGAATCAGGCAGCGGCTTGTGCGGTGCCATGCCCGTCTCGGAGGTTACTTTGGTTTCGCAAACTGCAGAACTAAGCACATTTCCAATAAATGCGAGAAAAGGCAAAAAGTTCAGAGACAGGCAGAGCAGAATAACTGCCTCCTGCTTTGTCTTATTCTTTGTCTCAGTTGCCTACTGTAGTACTGAGCACGTTGCTTATATCTTGAAAGGAAAATACAGCATGTCAAGTAGAGCAGCACTACCATAGGAATACTCCCAGCTTGTGAAATATGTACGATGCTTGTACAATACTTGCTTCCCGGTGAGAAAAACATTGTCTGATCCGGTAGGCAGCAGACATGGACACAACTGCATACATAAATTGGACTGCAATTCCACTGAAGCTGCTTCAGCACCCACTACTTAGGTAGTTGTTAAACAAGCGTATTATAAGACACACTGTTGGATGAATGAGTAGAAAATGTCTCATCGTAACAAATTTTTTGATAGCCTCCAGACTTGGTGGAGATTAGTTAGAAAGGCCTGCATTGTGCGAAGTGAAAGATGCTAAATTTCCTTTGAAATGATTTGCTGATGAAAAGCTGAAACATATGTCATTATGAAATGTCATTTGAACGGTTTGGTTTTCAGTGGTACACAACTCCATATTGGCCTGTTTTTTTTCTTTTCTTGAAACGAGTATTTCAGGGCAAACTTAGCCTGCCATGTACACTTCAACCAGGTGAGGCTTCAAGTTACCTACATTTTGCCTTGTCAAAAGGTATTTTACTTACTTAAGCAAGCCACGAAAAGGACACAAAGCCCAAAACACGTTTAGTATGCAGAGATTTTGATTATCAAGCACCCACACACTTAGAAAGGTTTTAACACTTTATTAGGCAGTAAAGTATAAGATCATACATGAAATAAATAAGTACGAAACCACCAATTAGCAAAGCTTCCTTTGCATGTCGTCAAAAAAAAAATCTTCCTATGGCAAGCAACAGATGTCCCACTCACAAATTAGGCAGGCTTTTGTAGGATACCCAATTGTGAAGGTATTTCATGAAAGCAAAGTGCATCGTGCCCTGATTTACCTGAGCACTCGTAGCCTTTACCCCTAGCCTATAGGAAATGGGGTGAGGAGCTGTGTGTTGCCACTCACCCGGTTTGCCGACTCACACGCAGTGGGGTCAGCTGCTGCATTTCCCATCGGTTCCTCGTGGCAGGGGGTCCAGGCCAATTTGTGTGTTTCTTGGGATGGTCTGTAGATTTTCTTCAGCACGTAGCAATGTCATAGCACATTTTCTTGCTTTCTTGAAGTTCGGTTGTAGGTGCTTCTGGCGTCTTTCTTTATTGTCCAAGGGTAGGGCGCTTGCTCCAGCCTTCGCTTCCTTGGGATTGACGTTTTTGATGGCCAAATGATTTATCAGGTTATGGTCGGAATCGATCACGATTCCCACCACGATGCGGTTGTTCTCATACATTGCTGTGTCGGTGGTTTAGACGGTGTGAAGGTCCCCCGACGTTTTCTCTCTGGTTGTGTTATTTGCACTTTTCTTCTCCCTTGGAGCGTTATCTTGTTCATGTTCTTTGGTAATGGTGATATAAATAGTAGTTTTCTGTGTGTGTCCTTGTTGAGGTTGACTTTGCTTCTGATCTTGGTTTTATATGCGGGCATGCCTGCGCTTTTAAATATGGCTTGACCTGCTTGTGTTTTGTAGCCTCTCTTTTTGCGTGATCAGTGCGGCTTGCTTGATCTCCTCAAAGGTCTTTGTTATTCCTAAATTTTGTTACTTACTCGTGGCTGTGCACTGAGGGGGAGTCTGACTGCGGTTTTATGAGCTCCTCTTGATATTGTTTCTATCTGGTTCTTTCTATCTCTTGACAGTTTAGCTGGTGATATAGTAAGCAGCTATGCAACTCTGCTGATAAATAGGGCTTAAACCAGGTGCCCCTTTCAACTCTAGAGGCACAATATGTGTGTTCACTTCCTTTGGGCGTGTTGGTGAGCACCTCTTCTTTTCAGCAGCGAGAAGGCATTGCATGTTAATAGGCCTGCTCTGAAGCCTACCATGGTGCGTAGTAGGTGGTTGTTATCTTCAACGTAGCTTGATAGCCTGTTTAATATATCCTTCCATTGATCTTCGCTAGATGTGATGACAGTGAGATGCTCTAAGCGCTTCAATTTCCGATTTCTTCCCCGACTTGCGGATATTTATTATTTTGGCATGTTTTCATTCCTGTAGGACTTTGCCTTTTGTATAGAGCTCTTCATTATGTACTTTGTTAGGGCTTTTATAAGTCCTTCGCCTGAATTTCTTATCATTGCATTGTACACCCGACCTACTCCCTTAGCTAGCTGTGTTTTCTTTTGTGATGCTCTTATTACCGCTTTGTTTTCTTCCTCGGTATTTCTGCATCCATTAAGACTTTCATTCCTAATTCCTTCATATTGTAACTTGCATGGTGCAATATTCTGTGCACACAGCAATTTTTATTTCAGGACTTTCAGTATGTAAGTTTTTGTTGGTGCCCTGAAATTAATGTGCTAGGTTTTTTTGGGTTCCGTTGTTCTCTGTCCTTGTTATATTGGGTCCATCATGCATCTGAGAATGGCCAAAGTCTTTGAGGTACTCAACATGCCCTTGAAAGAGTTGCAGAACTGAACCCAATTTTGTCGTCTAAGTTGTTCTGCATACTCACGTGCTCTTGCTCACGTTTCTTTTTTTTTTTTCCATTTTGCTCTTGCACTTCTGCATTTTCTCTTTTTCCCCAGCTAGGCTGTACCTTGCTTCCCTTAGATGCTGTAGCTGCTTGTCTACATTTGGTTCTAGGTTTGCATTTGACCGATTTTGTTTTGTATTGGTTTTCTTTCATTTGAGTATTTTACTCCATTGTTATGTTTGTTATTTCCATTACTAAGACAAGTTTTTCTTGTATTTGTCCCAACTGGTGGTTTAAGCGTTTTCTGAGGTTCTTTTGCACTGTTGGGGATGCATGTGCTTATTATTAGGGGTATGCAAGCAGTGATTTTTGATTTCGAAGTGAATAATGATTTTGTTCGAATAACTGAAAATTGAAGTGAATATTGAGCCCAATAAGAAAACTGAAATTTCTCATTTCTGAAGCATGCTACAGTAAATAGCCTGAAGAAAAATAAAAAGGCTCGTGTGAAAGTTTTTGCAAACTCTTCATGTGGCATAAAGCAAGCACAAAGAAGCTATCACGTTACTCTTATCTTTATTGATAGTAGCTAAGTGAAAAATATCCCTTCTGGTTTCATCTGGTTCCAGTTCAACTGGTTTATTGGACAATTCCCAGATGAAACCAGTAGCCACTGGAACCAGTAGGACCAAACCAGTAGTTCTGGGGCCAGTAGGACAAAACCAGTAGGACTGGGACCAGTAGGGGTAAACCAGTAGCATCTGGGACCAGTAGTGTTCAAAACCAGTAGCAACTGGTCGTAGTCCTTGTGGACCAGTGGCTACTGATCGACAAAAACACAGATGATTCTCAGACAGGGCACTATCAGAAGGCACATGAAAGATAAACTGCTCAGGAACATTTCAGTCCCAGATGGGAGTGATTGTAGCCTAGTTGGAATATAACAGAAATCATTCGCAGCTCATTGCAAGCTAGTGCCAGTCATGATTTATATTGAAGCAACAAGTACGGCAAATAAACTAAAACATTTTATTAGGTTGATAAACTTTAATACTACAGTTTCGAAACAAGCTGTGACCTGTTCCTTCCAAAGCAGGATGGCTGGGAAGTGAATAAGATACACAATGTTTAAATATACACGTGGTCCTACCTTCGCGGCCTAGCGAACAGCAGACCTCAGGACATGGCACAACAGTAAGTGCACAATGACGCTTCTTCGGTGCAGGATGAATGTATAAGAAAGCACTTGTTGTGACTGCACAGCTGCAACACTTCTGCAAACCACTTGAATAAAAGTGGCTTGGAAGCACAAATGAAGACTTTCATTGTCCGCTAGAACCACATTGAAGAATCCTCATCGAAAATATAAGCACCAACAAACCAGCGCCGCGATTACTCGACTAGGTGATGCTGTCGCTCAATGAATAAATTGTTACTAACGATGCAGTTCACTCGTTTAAGGTACAGACCAACTTGCACTCTTTGTAACTCGGTGAACTGGACTTGCAGCGCAGTCGTGCTTCACCGCCATTTTGAATATGCATTCGGCTTAGCTTGGTTTGGCATGACTTCAAAAACAACTCCTTTAAGACAATGTTGCCAGCAGCGTTATGAGGTCGACTATTAGTCAAGTTTTTTTCTGCATTACAAGTTCTTGTCGCCTTGCGATATCCAACATTTGTGCTAATTGGGTGTATTATGTTGGCCAAGTATTCACTGGTGGCCGGGAGAACATTACGTGTAATAAAATTATGTAAACGCGGCGCAGAAAAAAATTCACCTAAATATTTTAGAGCTGCTCAGGCCGTAGCAGGCTAAATTTGTGCCTGCCCAATGCAATTAAAATTCAAATGTGTAATCAAACAGCTCTCTTCTAATACGATGATTGATTCACAACCAATTGCGGTGTGCCAAAGTTGCGAATTATCATTCAATAACCCCGCTGAAACTCTCTATCCTAGTAAAAAAAGCATGTTGGTTAAGAGACATCGCCATAAAAGGTAAAAGTTATAGTTGCTTGAGAATGAGGGCCCAAACACTGTTTTATTAGCAGAGTTCTCAACAATAACCCGGACGTAACTGCAACTGGAACTATATTTTATCCCAAATACAAAAATTTACATGACGTGTAACTTCAATTTAAAACAATAACCTATCACCTGGGACCAGTTGAAACCAGTTTGATGTGGTCCCAATTGAGACCACATGAAACCACTAGCACACCAGGCTGTTGCAACTGGGACCAAACTTGAAACAGTATTCCTGGTAACTGGGCCCAGATGAAACCAGATGTGTATCAGGCCATTGCAACTGGGACCAGTTTGAATTAGTTGTCCAGAAACTGGGACCAGATGGAACCAGTAGCACACCAGGCCACTGACAACTGGGACCAGTTCAAACCCAGATACACGGTAACTGGGACCAAATGAAACCAGTAGCAAACCAGAACACTGGCAACTGGGACCAGTTGAAACCAGTAACCGAGTAACTGGGACCAATTGAAACCAGATGCCCCACATGTGGGACCAGATGAAACCAGAAGAAAACCAGTAGGGCATTTTCACCTGAGAGATTTTACAGGGAGGCAGCTTCACCTCTTCTGAAGACTTCAACCACAAGTGCTTCAGTGTATGGGTATAACCATATGTTTTGGTAAGCTACAGGGTGAGCACAATGCCCTTATGAACAAGAAATGTAAATGGCAGGTTCATAAACTTTCATGTCTGCTCTTAAAAAAATAGTGTCTTGAGCAATGCAAGGCATGAAGAATTACGCTGATGCATATACCCTCCCCTGCACGCCGTCATGGTGTGGTGGTATCACCCCACTTTGCACTTGCTTGCGGCTCCCTTTCCCAGTACTAACAACTCATGGATTTCGCTTTTGAAAAGCACTTGCATTGCGCATGTCTTTGCATGCACCCACAAGAATCATAAATATGGATTCGGAGAAGTGCATGTCATGCCTAGTATAAACATATAAAGACAGTTGAGACAGTTCCCAAACAGTTTATCAAATGCCATTTTATTTAATGCTGTTTTGCCGCAGAAACGCCCATTTATTGAACACTGTTTAATTGAATGCTTTTTTATCAAACCACCTACGTCCATTTAATCAAAATTGTTGCGTCGTTGCTTTCATTACAATTTTCACTTTTTATTTTATTCACCTTACCATTGCGCTAACCTAACCTGCAGATAATTTCTTTCAACAATTTCTCTGTCACAAATTACAACCAGAAACCTCTGTAATATGTTGACGCACTATTCCTGCCTTTTTGTTGGTTTCGATCTCCTTTGTTTAATTAGGGATTTATCAATTTTACACTGATAACTTTCGAGTGTGTATGTTTTAATTTTTTATAGCAATGTCGAATTTGCTGCTAAATGAGCGACCCTTACCCAGCATGTGTGCATACAGAGGTTGGCATTGCCAAGTGCATACCCTGCCCCCACCATTCATGATCACGTGATCCGAAGTCCTGTCCTCCCCAATTTTTCTAGTCAAGTGAGCTGTACGCACTTCCTCTTTGACCTTGTGGTCGCATTGTTTGTATTTCAGAGAAATATTGCGCTAAGTCCTCTGGAAATATTAGTGCTATAACAATTGATGGAGGGGTTCCTGACGGTGAAAGTGAGGCCATGACAGAAGTAGTGAGGCGACAAACACCTACTGTGGAGTTCCGAGAGATATATCCGCAGTTTTTGTTGGCGGTATGGCCAATTTTTTGTAGTTTTTCGCTCCTGACCAGGAAGTTCGCCCATCCCATTTTTTCGTTCTTTCACAGCCCAGGCCTTTACTGCATGATCAAAGATAGCCTTTTGACAAAACCATCTTTCTTTGCCCCTCAAGTGCCAAAAAAAAAAAAAAACAAGAAAGAGGAAAGTGTGTTGAAAGGGGTAGAATAAGGCATGGTAATGCCTTGTAACAGAAAGAAGAATTGAGGAAACAGGAAGAGTGCAAGCACAGCAGGAGGGCATTGTTACAAATCATATTTTGCGCTTGAATACATTTGTGTAAATGCAGCTCTTGTTCAGGGAGATGGAGGCAACAGTACAAAAAGAGAGAGATATTGAAAAAAGGAACGAGCTAAAAACACATAAAAATGCAGATGGAAGTTCGAAGGCACAATTCACATCATGTACTAAGGTGAAAAGAGAGGGAGAAAATCAAAAGATATGGACCAACCTGCCTTAAAGTGACTGACTTTTCGACTAACTTTGTCGCAAGATTGAATTCAAAGAATGAAGTTGATAACAGTAAACAAACCTTGATGACTTGATGACTCCCCAGCAACGAAATGGTGTACCGATAAAGAATAAAAAATATGGAATGAAAGAGACAACTGCTAGGTTTTTAGCTGGATTGTTTTACACTGACCACATTAGCATCAAAGAGGGCTGTACTTGTGTAGAATGAAAAGAACAAAATGATTAGCAATAATAAAATTATTGATGTTAAAGCAGAATAAGAAAAAAACTACACGTAGCAATTTTAAAGAATTGAATTCCAGCCTTAATGCCGGTTATGCTGCGATTCAGAGAGAGCTAGAGCGAGAGGAGATTCGCTGTAACAGAAAAGAAAAATTATTGTGTTCTGTTACAAAAACCAAAGCTCTAGCACGACCACGTTATTAGGATGCAAAAGAGCGGTAGCACGACTGGCCGGATGCGAAGCGCCTTCCTCTTACCAGTACCGTTTGGTCGCAGGTCACCGGAGCAGTGTGGGAAAGCCTGTCGCCTACAGCGGAGAACATGCTTTTGAACTCCGAAATAGTACTTCGAAAATTCCTTAGAAAAAAGTGACTATAAAACAGTCGCTACTTGGTATTCTTCTAGGTTGGACCAGTGACCCCTTTGACATGTTTTATTATTGCAAGACCTTGGCAGTGGCCTTTGCTATAGTTAATTTTGATTTCCTACCTGGCGGTGTAGTGGAGATTTGTTGTGAGGGTTATGTCTTCATTTTTGATGGTGTGGATTAGGTGTTGTGTGTTACATGAATCACAGTTGTAATCCAGTTTTCTATGAGGCGCATTATTTTTTAACTTTATTAAAAAAGAACGGTGGTATCTTGCTAAAATCAGACCGCCGTAGGGGTTACAAGAAGCTATGGTGCACAGTGGGTAGGGGTGGGGAATAGCTGAAGAAAAATAGTGGGTTGCAATATAAAATACAGGAGAGTGTCTGAGACGGCTTTTGCTTATTTGGTTTGGTAAGGTGAGAGAAGGTCATTCAGGCTTGAAGGATATCGGTGGAGAACCTGTCTTCCATGTTGAAATTGAGGGCATGTCCAAAGAATATGTTCGGTACTGTCAAAACTTTCACGGGGGATGCATATACCTTGATTTGGGGAGAAATGAAACATTTTTCTTTTAGCAGGTGCATTGAAAAAGGCAGTTGGTTCCGTTTGCCAACTTTATGCTCTCACTGAAAGTTTCGGTTAATGTTTCTTAGTTGTTGCAAGGGAGACTATATGCTGAGAATGAGTGTTCCCCTTTTCTCCCTCTGCTCTGACTCTGCTTAGCTTAGCTAGTGCTTAATTGTGGTTAGGCCTTAGCTGATCAGGGTCGCTTTTCTAGGGTTGTCTTCATTGATGATGACCTGCTATCCTTGAAGCAAAGTGTTCGAGCCTGCTTTCTGAAGACATATAATGCCCAGTTTTACCCGGGATTGATCTATGCAGTTTTTGGGGCTGTTCCTTTTCTTGTGAAAGCTCCTGCAATTCTATTGCCAGATTTTGATATATTCTTGTGGTTGTTTCATATTCATCTTTGTTTTGGCATGATGTTCCGTCTCAGCAGTCCTCGCTGATTGCCAAGATTTTTTGTTTTCCTTTGATTGGATTTCCTGCCCTCATTAGCTTTCTTTTGATTTAAAATACTTTCTTTTTGATGTATGATGTCGAATATGCTGTTTATTACCCCACTTATTTGGTCCTGCAGCAGCCCTTCTGGGCCAGAGGGCTTAGGCATTAGGGGTGGCTGGGATTGAAAGTTACCTATGCTGCTAGTAGTTAGAGTCAGTGATTTACTTTTTGCTAGCCCTTTTGGCAGGTTCAAAACTTGTTTTTTGAGTTCTGTTATTTCTCGATTTTGTTGTGCAGTTTGGTTTGGCACCTGTTGGTTTTGGTTTGGTTTGGCATCCATTCATATTGATACTGCCTACTTTGGTATTAGTGTTAGCTAGAGAGGCAGCTAGCTTATACCACCTCGCCTGATCACCCATGGATGATAGTCCTGGCCTTTCCACCCAGGGTTTCTCCTTTTTGATCTTCTTCTTTTTGCTGTTGCTCATGGTAGGTTTTGAGTTGTGCTTTGGTGTTCAATGTCTTACCGTCAGCCTCTACTGAGAACAGCTTTTGCTTCGTTCGTTCAAGCATGGTCATTCAAGCCACGACCAGTGCTGTCTTTTGGGTTTGTCATTTGTGCCATCTTGTCTCAATATCCTTTCGCTGTGGTTGTCCAGTGGTATTACTGTACACCTCAGTTTCAGTACACACACACACCCACCCGTAAAATGCCCTGCGCACCCCACTGATGGCATTTTTTCAGGTTGGGAGTTGGGCAGGCATTGGAATGATACTTGGGCCAGTATAAAGGATGCAAGGCATCTCCCCTTCATTGTAGTAGACCACCTTCAGAACTGTATTGCCCTCAAAGGTAATCACAGCGGTTTTAGACTGGCTAATAATCCTTTCTCGGATGCTGTTTGTATTCTGAGTCTGAATTCTTTAATTCTTGTGGTGTGGTGCTCACCGGAAAACCATGTACAACTACCCTCACTTCCTCTTTTGAGAAAGCCACGTAGGTGTTTATTTCATGGCTGTCCCCAAAGGGGAATTTTCGGGTTCTTTCTCAGCTCAGACTCCCCCGTTCGCGTGTGCTGACGATTAATGTTCGAACCGGTTCTCGGTTTGACCACATATTTGGGGAGTAGTGTCTGCCACATGTTGCTCACATGTCGAACAGAGCGGAGCAAGTCCTTTGGATTTTAAGAAATACTGAAGCAAGCAATTGCCATTAACATTGGCCCAAATTTGAAAAGACAGAATCTGTCAGTGAAAGCACACGAAACTTTTAGCAGCCTCTTGTCCCTGCGCCTCCTCCCAAGGTTAATGTTTTCTGAAAGATGGATTGAAGAGCTCGCAACGGCCTGCCATCACAAGACGGCATCTAAACAGGAAGAGAAATTTGGAAAGAAAATGTGCGAGAGAGAAAGTTATGTCTAGCCGACGGACTTCATATTACGCAAGCAGATAGGTTAGCGTACCAAAATCAGTTTGTTGGCAAGTTTGGACGCTTCAAGCTGTGTTAGAATGGATAGGCAGGGTTCACTGAAGGCAGGAACAAAAGAAGAAGGGAAATTTCTCTTCCCCTTTGCTGGCAAAACACAGTAGAAGCTTCCTGTATGCATCTTGTAGGTTGGGGTGCTCCTTGGGATGGTGGGGCAGCTAGCCTTCTGTAAAATTGTGAGAACCACAGAAAGTAGATAGAAGCTTTATCATAAATCGACGACAGTGGTTATCACACAGCGTGGTAAAGGAGAAGAGATTTTCCAGTATTATTTTTGGTGCGAACAAGCTAAAGGGCTTAGTTGGACATGATGAAACTAGGAAAAGGGTTGGATGGCAGTTTGGACATAAGGAGACCAGCTTTATTACAGCGGAGGAAACACTGCTAATGTGGACATAGTTCACGGACATATTTTGTGAAAGTGTTTTTTCAAGCCACTTGAACATAGTATATCTTGTGAGCCATTAAAAAAGTAACTCTACAGCTGTGAATATAGGCAGTCTCCATCATAATGTGCCTGTGTTTGTATTAGAGGTTTATTGTTTTTTGGGATCTTCATGCAGTACAAGGCATATTTGTGGTCAGTTAGGATGGGAGTTTTAATGTCGCGGTATTCTAGTAGAAGGTCTGCCGCCACATAGAGACTTTCGAGTTCTGCTGTGGTGGAACTTGTGAGAAATGACAAATGAGAGCTGGAACTGTCTTCTGATTGCAATGCTAGACTAATACAAGCTGCTGCAACAGACTACGGGGAGCCATTTATAACTGAACCATTTTTGAAAATTTCCATGTCCCCTGCCCCCCCCTTTTTATTTTTTTCATGAGGGCGGTAGATGTTTGTGTGAGGGCACATGAGGTGTAGTTTTGATTGCTTCTGATTTTTGGAATGAGTTGACGTCGATAAAAGGGCAAATATTTGTAGGGAGCAGGTGAGTTGTTTTGGTAAGGTTGTCACAAATGTAGTCATCGAAAAGTGGTAGAAATTGGGTTATCCGAGAGTTTTGGTCCTAGTGTAGGGGGTTCGGAAGAGAAGTGCCAACATGGCATTGGTGAATTGTCTTTATGAAATTGATAGCACATTTTAAGGTGCATGCTATCTTCTTTCCAGTGGGGAAGGCACATATAAACTCTGAGTGCCACTGTGTGATCTTTTGGGATTTAGTTATTTAGTTTTCTGGCAAAAGGGCAGGCAGCATGTGGCACATACTGTGGGGATGTGTTCACACAACTTCTCAGTTGGTCTGCACACAAGTGTCGTTTTTCTAAAATGTGGAAGCATTCGTTCAAAAGCACTGGGTTGAATTCAGGTGATGCGAAGAGTTTTGGTTTGTGATACTAAAGCCAATTGGGCAACAAAGATCTTAAAGTTAGAGGCAATGACGTTTCCAGACATTTCCAGTCTTCGGCTGCTCGATGAAGTGGTAATATTTAGAAGGCTAGCAAGAAGTTCTGAAGTGGCAAAAGGGACAAAATCATCTTTTCCTCAAATCGAGGGCTGGTGTCCTGATGTGGAATCATGTTTCTGTAACATTAGCAAATACTGGTTTTCTCCGTGCTTATTCAGTGTGTTCTCAATAAATAGTTTATCCTTTTAGAGCTCTCCTTAAGCATATAACTCGGCCGTTAGAACGAATAAAAAATTGCAGTTCCCACAACAACAATGATTGGAACTTGGGTGTGTTGATGAATAGAGAGCTGGGCTACAGAACATTAGAGCAGTGCAATATGTAAGTACTATCATCTGGAGCTACAACACACAAGAATAAAATGTCACAAGCTTGAGGGGAAAGAAAATGGGGGATTTGGGAACGGATATTTTGAAATAAGAGACTTAAAAATGAATTCATTCAAATCTTGCAGAAACAGTCAGTAAAATTGTCTAATGGTGACAAAGGTCAAACCATGGCACCATACAAATATTATGCTCAAATGCTTGGTGTCTCTACAAAGCACGTTCGAGCCCATGAAAACAAGCATTCCACGGAGGTTTTAACCTCTGCTGATTACAATAATGGCATCATTACAGTAAGCCCGCCGTTGTGGTCTATTGAAGTGGTTCTCAAATGGAAGTCCAGTGACCTCTGTGGGTCTGTGGGGGAATTATAGGGGCCCGCTAAGCCCTCCCCGAAACTTCCTCTCCTCGAATCGATTCCCCTCTTTGCCAAACCTTGCCGGCAACGCAAAAGTTTACGGCTGTGTGACATGTAAAACTTCTCCCCGTATCACACGTTTTAACGTTGGCTTTTTGCACTACATGCCAGCTGTGCGGGAAAGCCAGACGCACAGAAGGCAGGTATATATTATGGGCTACGGTTTCGGCGACATTTACGTGCAAGACAGACTTGTTTAACAATACAACACACGTAAGCATAACAGGCAGACACACAAGGTGGCTGTTGAATAGGTGTACAAAAGACATTAGCTGCAAGTGCAAAATCTATGCCCCGGATCAACATAGTTCATCATGGGGTCCCCCATTACTTTTGCAAGCCCAAAAGGGGTTCGCGACCAATTCATAGTTGAGAACCACTGGTCTAGTGATTAGGACACGGGGGTGAAAGCCAGAAGGTCCGGGTTCAATTCCCGGTGTCAGGATGTTTGGTTGCAAGTGTGGTGGTCTGCCATGGTCTAAAAAAAAAAAATCTTCGGATAACTAGTGAGGCTGTACGAGACAGGTGCAGCCATACAGCAAGGCCAACTGTGACAGGAATAGCACTTTTTCACCAGAACAGGACATGGCCACGCTGGTTTAGTATTCGGCCACAGTCTACCATGGAAAAGACAACAAAAGCAAAGTCCCCAGTAGCTGTTGAGCACCTGTCCAAGGTGGTAGACACGGCAAAGATACAGGAAAGAGTTAAGAATCTCTGGGCTCAGACAGGCCACCTCTGGGACTTAACCCCGGAAACACTTAGTCGTAGGACTCTGTCAAGGGGACGTAGCTTAGCTGTGCTACTATAGGAGCTTTCGAGCGTGAAATGGAATACCATAGAATTATGCGAGGTTATAGAAGAACAGGGAGGGCATTAAGGGGTGAATAGTAGGCATTTTCTGTGCAATAAAAGGTGTGGAGAAAGAAAAAAAAAAGCTTGGGGTAGCTTTCTTGATGTACAAAGAAACAGCAGGAAAAACAGAACTGTACAGATTAGTAATGAGGTTTCAGCTGTTGGTTAAATAGGAGGTACTGGTCAAAGGTAGTGCAAGCCTATAAGCACCACCATCTGGCTACAGAAATGGGGATGGTTGGCAGTATCTAGGAGGATGAAGAATTGGAAACGAATAGGGTAATCATTGAGTACAGTATTGTTATGGGGGACTTTATTTAATCCAAAAGTAGGAAAGAAGCAGGTAGGTAGAAAGAATTGTGCATTTGGAAACTTCGGAATAGGTAGTTGGAATAGCCAGGGTGATTGTGATATGAGGTTACGAGAGACGCAAGGCGAGGTAATGGGAAACAGGTTGAAGACGGAAACACGGAGACGGCTGAAGAGACAGCCATCGCTCCAGCAGCGACCATGGCTTCCTCTAACTACGTGGCAATCCTCACAGATTCGCAACAGGCTTGCCGCAACTACTTTACAGGCCGCATCTCTCCCTCAGCGCTAACGATACTATCCTCAATCAAGGATCCCCCCCCCCCCCCCCATCCAGATTGTGTGGACATCAAGCCATTCTTCCCTCGAGGGAAACGAGGCGGCACACGCCGCTGCCCGCGCTCTTACATTCCGGGCGTTTTCGTCGACGGAAGAGGACCTTTCCAAACCCTCTATCTATCCCCTGGTCCCTCCCCGATACACTGAAATCTTATATCATCATCGCCAACTGCGGCTTCAATACCCTCCTCCTCACCCATCCCTCAGCACACAGGAGGCTCACATTTGGCGTCGACTGCAGACCAACACATTGTACAACACCACGATTGTGACTTTGTCCCTCCTGATCATTAAACACTGTTAATCAAACGGCATGGTTGCACTGATAGCACTCTGAACTCGGGCGATCTTTTCGTTTCCCATTCTCATGTGGTGCGATTGCTAATCTTCAAGGGGTGAAATGTTTATCTTTTCTTTTCCCTCACAGGTAATGGGAAACAGGTTGAAGACGGAAACACGGAGATTTATAGGAATAAATGAAAGTACAGACGTAGAACATGAACGGTGCATCAAAACATGGGAATACGCGATGGTGGAAAGGTCCGGGTAACAGACGGGGTGATAATCCGAATAGTCACAGTTAGTATAATAATGTAACTGAAAGTTGGCTGTGTCTTACAGGGTGCAGAAGTTGCTGATGTCGGAGAGGCACACAAGGGTAGGGCGCTGGAGGTAAGACGGAGGCAGTGGCCTTGCGATGTCAGCAGCAGAGGCAAAGGCAAAGAGAGGGCAGCCGCACTTCTACGTGTTGTAAAGGCTCACCACCCAGACAACACCAAACATCCTAAGGACATCCCAAAAAAGGCCCTAAATCCCATGTCCCAAACAGCACAGCCTATGGGCATCCCTGGGACTTCCGCACTGGGAGTGTCCTAAAAATGTCCACGAATGGCTGTGATTGGGATGTATGCGGAAGCGCATGCGTGCTTTTTGTTGATTCGGTCAGCCCAATGTTTTGTTTTTGTGCATAGATGAATAAAACGCATAGGCGCGTGTAATGCGCGTGAAGGAGGTACAGCCGTAAAGCAAATGCATGGAGGAAGAAAAACTTTTCTTTCCTCCATGAGCAAATGCCTCGCGTACCCGCAGGTAGCGCGTGATTGCTACAGGAAGTGCTTCAGAGAAAGGCTAGTACACTGATTAAACCAACTGCAAATGCTGCTTTTGAGCACGGCAACTTTCTAAGGGAGGAAAGAACCGTCCTGCTCAGATGGCCTGCTGCTTGGTTCTGGCAGTTCTGGGTCTGCCTTGTCGGCCTTGTTGCCATTTTATTTCGTATTTATGTACAATATTTCAAACTATAAGTTAAAAACTAAAATTTCTATTTTATTTTAATTATATCTCAATACATTTTTAAAGCTTCGTTGTTATTCGACAGCATTAGAGACGTCTGTGAGCTATTTACGAAACTGATTCAGCCGATTCAGCCATCGCAGTTTTATAAACATGGCCGCCCGCGGATGGAAATGTGCGCCGTGCTCCCGTGCTACTGGAACGTCATTTCACAAGGTAACTATTGCAAGTCGTTTATATGTACCACTCAGTGTTTAAACCCTTCCAATGCACCTCTTGTGTTTTATGCATGATTTCTTGCTCTTTGGTCGAAGGTGGGTGCTCAGTGCGGAAACGGTCGAAAGGCTTCTCCCGTGGTGGCGGGAGAAGTTGCAACGCTTGCTGCACTGTTTCGCGTCGCTCAACTTGTTTTGTACCTCTAGCTGTTGATTATTGCTGTTGATTATTTTACATGAATTTATTATACAACTAGTGTAGAAGGGAATCACTGCAACAGATAAAAAAAAAACGCCGCAGATGCCGGAAAGCCGAGCAAGAACAACTCTAGACAAAGAAACATTATTGGGCCTCAATAGTTTGACTAACTAAAACTTTTCGCGTAGCTTAGTTCCTGGTTCTAGGTCTCAATCATCAGTCCCGCGCTACCCGGAACGAAATCACTCATTTCTCGCATGTATTTAGATAAAACCACGTCTCGGGTTTTGTCAACGCGTGAGACTGTCCAGTGACAGCCCTCGGTACTGACTGCGATTTTTTGTTTCTTTTTTTTCATAAATGATAGAGCGGCATAGCGCAGGCGTTATGCGTTATAATTTACGCGTTTAACATTTTTCACTGAGTAGCATGTCAGTGTGTGATGTGCTCAATTTACTCAGCTCGCGTGATCGTGCTAATGACAGTGCTGCAGTCTAAATGTGGCTTGCTGCTGTAACTTTGCGGCCGTTTGTAGATGGGCATGTTGGCGACTACACAACCTCCACAGCAAAGAGAATTCCGGCAAACTATGCAACAAATGGCAACGTGATCTGGGCCGCTTTGACGACTGTTTTAAAGAAGGGCACTGTGGGGGTAGTTGTGCATCATGTTTAAAGGGCTGCGAATACTGACTTCACAGTGCGGTTACTCTTAAAAAGCCTTAACAATTTTTCATGAGCGGTGAACACAACCTTTCACTCATTTTGTTTGTAATCTTTCTCAAATTGCACGATATGCTCTGAATATAGGTATTGCAGTCAGTCTTTAACTGCCAAGCAGCTATATTTCTTTTTTTTTTTGCCAGTTTCCTGTAGTCTCTTGTCGGCAAGCAGACACTCAGAGATGCAGTTAGCAGTTTTTACAGGCAGCTTTGAACCTGGTGGGCATTACCAGTAAACTGCGACTCCCGTGTCTAGTGTCGTCCTTGTTGTTGTTACTCTGTTATATTTCATTGTGCTTTGCACCATTGGATCCCAGGGAAGACTAATGTAATGGCGCATTTGACAAACGTTTAATGGTAAATGGCTGCAGTAGCTTGCATGTGTGTGATGCGTTGTGCCAACAAGCATGATTTTAAGAGCCAGTTCAAAATCTCTTGACTGAAAATTATTTAGAAAAACTGTTTCATTTACATCTGAAGCAGGTGAAATGTTTGTGCAATCATGGAATGTAAAGGTCATGTCCATGAAACAGAACTAAATAGCAAAATTTCCATCACACATCAAATTTCTGCGCAAAACAACCCGCAAGATCCTCAAGGTTTCGCGTGGCAGCGGGCTGCTTTAGTGTAGTGAGTTCTGGCCGCGAGGTTTATTTTGACTGTAGCGCAATCACGAGAGCATGTATCAGGAAGGGCGTTGTGAGAGATCAGAGAAGCTCAGCTTGTACTCGTAAGCATGCCGTTTTACCCATGGTGTGAAATCACCATGGGTAAATGTTTATCTGTACACTTCGGTAATGCTCGAGTTGTGTTTCCTTACTGGCAGTGTTCAAGCTAGCCGGTGTCTGCACTGTTCATTGAATTCATTACAGGTTGTTTTCTAAATTATGTGCAGTCAGCTTCATGGGCCATGGAAAGCCTCCCCAGCCACTAGGAACTCCAAAGGATAAGAAGACAGCAAGACAGTTCTGACGTGCTGCAGAAAGAGCTGCGGCACACTAGAAAATCCTTGGAGCTCCAATGCAGTGACTGCCAAGGAATGATATGAAAGTCGTTTAATCTGATTTTCTTTTTCTTGATTGCTCATGTATATTTTCCTGACACTAATCTAAACTGTTTTGTGTCTGTGTGTGTGTGGTAAGCTACTACGTGGTAAAAAAACTACGGATTTCAGGGCATCATGCCAAAATAAGGTGCATGGCACCAGTACTCCATCAGGGTGTGGTTGTCCATTTGGACGTTTGTATGGTCTCTGCTGTGCGTCAACTAACACCACATACATGGCTAATGTACTATTACAAAGTGCAGCCTGTCTAGTTTTGAGTGATATCAATATTATTTATTTAGTGTATGAGAGACAAATTCAAATTTAAAACTCGAGAAATCTTATTTTGCTTCGCTTACCTCTGTATTTTCGAAGTTGTAGAAAACAATTCAACAGAAATTGGATATATTGCTGTGCATTCATGATACATACCAATTAGTGGCTGCATGATGGAATTCAATTGGTTTCAAAATTTCTTCATATTTCTGCTAAAAAAGTCTAAAAAGGGAAATTCTCTAATTGATATTTACATGATTCAGTGCAGAGCAGTGATAGTTTTTGTACATGTTGGCTGTAGACTGATTTTTTTGCCGTCAAAATTTGGCTGCATTTATTTGGAATTTTTTAATTGCCAAGGTTAAAATGTCGCAATATACATCCTTACACGGTCCCACATTTTCAACGCTAACTCATAAGTATGCATGCACATATATTTCCACATTTAGACCTCAGTGCGTAAAATGGTAACAAAATGCAGCCAAATTTTAAAGGTAGGAAAATATGCATACAGCCAACACGTGCAAAGTGTTATTCTTCTGCTCTAAGCCGTGTAATGTTACCTGTTCATCAATTTTCTTCGGTTAGCTTTTATTTGCCTTTTAGCAGACAGGTGAAAACCTATTTGGCTGAGAACAAATTTGTCATCATGTGGCCAATTGGCATGTCTTGTCCTCCCTTTACGTTGAATAGTTCTACATAATTGTTTTCAAATGTAGGTACACGTGATCCAAAATTTTATTTTGTAAGTTTTTTTTTTCATTTGCAGTAGGTTTTAGAACTAGTATTTTATATCAATCAGAACTAGATCAGCTGGCCTTTCGAATAAATCCTATGTGTGTGTGGTGCAAAGCGATGCCTTACGGTAGCCCCGTATTGTTCAAAAGTGGCCGCGCGGCCTGAGGGAGTTTGACTGCCACATTAAACGGCCATGCAGACAAAATACAAGCTTGTTTTCTTCGAAAGATTTGGGGTTTTGTAGTGCTCTTTGCACGTGTCGGGCAGCAAATGATGCTTTATTCGCCAAGAAATTAATCAGTTCAAGTTAAAATTTTGATTCTCCCGCCAAATTGTGTGTTTTGTGACGTCTGCCATGACATCACAAGGTAGGGTCTTCAAGCTAATTTCAAGTGCGCCGTCCTGCCTGCAGCGGACTGCGGAGCCTTGTTTACCATCAATCCTCTTAAATATCGCCACCATGCTGTCTTCACCTTTGCTTTGTTTTTGACTGTATTTGCACCTGGCTTGGTTTTATTACGGTAGGTACTAATTGCTTCGTGAAACATGGGGTACGTCTACATTTAGGGTCACGTAAGACAATGTCGCTTACACCGCTCGGCCAATGTTGTCTGAGACAACCCCAAAGCGCCACAGTGCTGTGCTGCTATAACAAGCATAGTGTGCGCAGTAGTTAACAGCAATACGCACTGGTTCTTCTTTTGTAACTTCCATTGTTTCACCCCACCATTCTTACTGCTATAAAATGAATATGCATTACACTTAAGCGGAAATAGCTTATTCTGCAAGCTTATAAGCCCTGCCTAACTTGCGTTTGCTTTTGCTGGCCTCAGCCAATCGCACGGCTGTGCGTATGGTGTCATGCGTCCTAGTGTGTGAAGTGAGCTAGTGGGTCGCATGGCAATTCCCTTTTTTCCTAATTGTGTAGCTTATTTGAGCAGCGTTTACATTTAAAGGGGCCATGGAGACAGGTCAAGTTTGGTTCCTTCAAAAGATTGCCTCGGTAGAATCAGGTAGACACCACTTTTAACGTAAACTTCACTCAAATAAGCTACATAATTAGGAAAAAAAGGGAATGGCCATGCGACCCACTACCTCATTTACCGCAGCAGAACCTATGATGTCATATGCCGAGCTGTGCGATTGGCTGAGGCCGGCAAACGCAAATTAGGCAGAGTTTATAAGCATGCCCAAAGAGCTATTTTCATTTAAATTTAGGGCACATTCTTTTTATATCGGTAAGAATGGTGGGACAAACAGTGGAAGTTAGGAAAGCACACGTAACCATCGAAGTACCTCTGCGTACTGCTGTTGGTACTGCATGCACTATGCTTCGTTTAGATGCATAGCACTGCGGGGCTTTGGAATTGTCTCAGACAACACTGGCCAACTGAAGCAAGCGACGGTGTCTTACGTGACCATATTTGTCGAGCGAGCACCATGTTTCACAAAATGATTATTTTCTCCATGAATACAAACAAGCCATGTTTAAATACGGTCACAAACAAACCAAAAACATAGACTGCTTTCGGTGGTGTGGTGGCGCCATCTAGGTCAACTAACAGTAAACAAGTCTCCGCTCCACACCAACTTTAGCTGAAAGACCTGCTCTTATATCACTGCAAACGTAATTCAAACACGTTTTGGCGTGAAAATCAAAATTTTAGCTTAAATTGATTAATTTCGCAGTGAACAAAGCATCGTTTGCTTCTGGACAAGCACTGGGGGCACTATAGAACACGAAATATTTCGAATAAAACAAACTTGTATTTTGTCTTCATGGCCCCTTTAAGTCGTGTCAAAATGTTTCTATCGAGGCAATCTTTCTAATGAACCAAACTTGTGTTTTGTCCGCATGGCCCTTTTAATGGTTTTCAGTAACTTTCTGTGCACTAATGTGCTTTTCCTGTGTCGTGAAACATGTTACACCTTTTGGTATTTCAATAAGTATAGCACTTTCAGACCTTATTCTTTATGCCATAAATTGCTTAGAAATTAGGCTCACTCTATTTTGTAAATGAATTATTCAGGTGCATGGCACATTTCTGATGTAAAAGAGAAGAGACGACTCTTATCTTTCTGTGCATAACTCGTGTTACCTTTAGAAATTTTTCATGTGAAATTTCACTTCTGCTTCAGCTAGTCAAATTTATTGTCAGAAACAGAAGTATAGTCATGCATCAAGTTATAAAGAACTTTTGTTTTTGGTATTAAAAGTGTATGGTGTACCTTTGAGACTTAAGTGCTGCTTGATTTTGCCACTGATCTCTGTTATGTACGAAATTCGTCCAATAAAATGGTTTTGCAAGGTTTTGCAGAGTTCTAATTGTGCACTTGAGTGGAGAAAAGCTCCATTGCAATGGAATGTTGAGCTATAACCACAAGCATTAATCAAACGTGTCCTGAAAACGACCTACGAGCACCTTTTTGGAACATCCCAAAAATTTCCTTTCTTTGTTCTACATGGGATGTCAGACCTCCCAGCAAAGTCCTAGTCTGGGACATCCCAGCGAGGTCTTTTTTTGTATCACTTGGGATGTTTTTGGAACTTAAGTGGGATGTCCCTGGGAGTTCCCGAACTCCCAGGTGGGACATCCCTGGCACTTACCTAGGATGTATGTGCGTTGTCTGGGCAGGTAGATGGTCGGGACGGGGTGTCTGGGCGTCCTACAACGGCCGCACAACACAGAGGTTCTAGCTATCCTACGACAGGCTTAAGAAACCTATGACTTGCCCGCTAGGACGTCCTACTCCATTCCGAGCATCGCCTTCCTCTTCTTCCTATGCCTTCCTTGGGGGGATTCCTGGCTTAAAGACTTCCACCATTATTTTGGCGGATGGGCCACATTGCTTGACAGGTACTTTATCACATTACCTCTCTCTTTAGAAAGTTCTCCAGAGAACTATTTTAATTAAGTATTGTGGCCCGGACACTAGCAACTGTCCACCGCAGTTAGCGGGTGCTCAATATGTAAACCTAACCAAAAAGAGCCGACAACGGAAACACTGGATTCCGGGAGGGAAGCTGTCACAGCTCAAAAGTCCAGTTATGTATCTGGAGAAGGTTGAAATACGAGGCCGGTCTGAAGTATATGCTTTACGATGTTTGGGTTCGCAAACTCGTCATTGAAAGTCCATGATCTTTTCGTGCCATGTGAAGCCGATTTGTTCTGCACGTCTTGTTTCCTTCTGTATTTCCAACAGAGCTGGCCGTGAAGGTTGAGACGGCACGGCCTCACCCAAAACCAGTCACTCTTCTGGCTCATGAGAATTTGTATGGTACACAGCTTGACATACGGAAACCGGAGTAGTTCAGTACAGTCCTTGAATTCTGTACGACTTGGTCCTGATGTTCATATACTTGAGTGGGAATGACACGTTGAGCGCCTTTTCACAGTCGGTCCACCACTCAGAAAGTGAATAAGTCTTGGCCAAGGCTGTGAGTGTGCCCCTGCGGAGCTGACGTAGCACAGCATCTGGATATTTGCCTTGGTCTTGCGTTGTTTCTGCTTCCAGAAGTGATGTAGAATCAACATCTTCCTGATGTGTTTACGCCTCCGCTGTACTTGACGGGTCTTGCGGTTTGTCGAACCCTTGATAATGGAGAGTCTCTTCTCTTCCTTGAGCTTGCGTTTGCGTTTCCGCATTTTCCTCACCTCTACAAAAAGTTGGGGCGCTTTCTGTGCACGGTTGAATTAAAGCTCAAAGCACTCATTCATGGAAGCTCGATTTTCTTTGGTAACACTAAAAATCAATGTACTATTATCCGCTTGGGTGATGACTGCGCCTATAGCTGCAGCTTTTTTTGCCTGGTACTTTGACGGTACAGAGTCCTCTATGAGCAGCCACCCGTTTTCTCTAAGCTTAGCTTCAACCCTTTCGGTCGTCGTCCTGCTCAATTCAGGTATCAATAATGTTCGTTCCTTGGAATGAGATTCTTCCGGTCCTGGGTGCTCCTCCTTGAACAGTTCTCTGCTTTTCTGCCCGAGGCAATTCCTAAATACTACACGAGGTCCATGCACTAGGTCTGATGTAGGGAAGGGAGGCTGACTTCCTGTGCCGCCAATGTCCTCTACCTTGGTATGCCATGCCATGGTGCCTGTAACTGAAGATGCCTGAGCCACCCTTCTCTTTTGCAAATTCTCTAGAGCTGCTATCTGCTGCCTCAGCATGGCTATCTCCTTTTCCGGAGCTTCGTTTTGTGCTTCATACTCGGCTTCCAATCTTTGTCTTTCTGCTTCGCGTTGTCCCTTTACTTCTTTGTCTTTGTGCTTTCCGTTGTGCGTTCAATTTAACACGCCCGCTGTCAACCCACATGCGTAACAGTGATATACTGGTTGGATTTACAGAGACGAACTATACATTCTTCTGCAAACTAATGAGCAGGAAATTGACTTGGGAAAGCCAAAATGGTGAAATAAAAAAATAGAATCGACTTCATTTTAAGTACTAGTCCAGGTATTGAGCAGAATTCTGAGGTTTAGAGCAGTGATTACAGGCTGGTGAGAAGTAGAATTAGAATAGATCTGAGGAGAGAAAGGAGAAAATTAGTGAAAAAAAAAGAAAACAAATCTGCAGTCAGTGAGTGACAGGGCACAAGAGTTTCGTATAATGCTTCAGAACAAGTTCACAAGCGTAGCCATACTGAATGACAACCTAACTAACCACCGACTGGGCAGTAGCTGTAGAAGGGCAAGGACCTGGACAACTAGTAAACTATCTCCGGATTCAAAAATGCAGGATTATGAGAGTCAGCAATGAAAAAATTAATTGAACTGGTTGAGTTGTCAAAATTGCTTAACAGAAACAAGTATAGCAACATCTGTGCCTACCACATGGCAACAATTGAAGAAACAGCCAAAGGCAGGTGTTTAAGCAAAACAAAGAAGATGGCTATTAGAAGAGATAGAATGTACGCACTGAAAGTCAAAGCTGATAATACAACAAAGATGAGGCAACAAAAGTAGCACAAATGGTTCCATGCAGATTTATATTCTGGGATTGTTAAATGAGGAAAGAGTACTGAACAGACTAGCTTGGCTAACAAAGTTCCAGAAGTAACATCAGGCTAGGTGGAAAAGGTATTGAAGGGAATGAAGAGAAGCAAAGCCACAAGTGATTACAAAAAACCAGTGGGTTTACTGAAGGATGGCAGTGACGTTGTGCTCTTAGAGCTAGCAAAATTACCGTCAAAATGACTCAGGACATTCAATGTACCACTGACTGGGAAAAATGCCAATATAATTGTTATCCTCAAGAAGGGTGATGCCAAAAAGATTAAAAATTACCGATCTCTAAGTTGTTTACCATTTCATGCGTATCAGTTAACCACATAAGTGACATCCTAGAGTTTTAACAATGGAGGAAACAGTCTAGATTTAGCAAAGGCTACTCAAGAATTGATCATGTTCATGCCATAAACCTGGTAATGGAGAAATCCACTGAGTGTGAACCTCTGTACGTGACATTCATAGTAATTTTTTTAAAAAAAGCTTTTGATTCAGTGGACGCCACTGCAGTAATGGAACCATTAAGAGAACAGGGAGCAGAGAAGATGTACATAGGGCTCCCAGAGGACATATACAAGGTATCTACGGGAACGATAACACTTTACAAGAAGAATTAATGGTTCAGTATTAGCAGGCATACCATCCCATTGTTACCATCTCATTAGCAGGCATACCATCCCAGCAGGCATACCATCCCAAGACATACCATCCCATTGAAATTATTTACAGCATGTCTAGAAGGGGTATTCAGGAAGCCAGTACTGTAGTTAAATGGAGAATATTTGAGCCACTGAAGATTCGTGGATGACATCACCTTATTCTGTGATTTGGCAGGAGCTTCAAGACCTGCCCTTGGAAGGCCTAGTCGCAGGTTTAAAAATAAATACGATGAAGTCGAAAGTAATGTTAAATGAGCATGCAGAAAGTGCTCACTTAAGCCTAGGCAATAAAATACTACAAGAGGCAGATGAATATAACAAGCTTGGCCAAATTGTGGGTGAGAATTCAAATCACGAGAAGGAAATCAGGTGTAGAGTTACTAGGGGTAGCAGGTAATGAAGTCATGAACACTAAGCTACCTCTGTCACTAAAAAAAAGGTGTACAACGAGTGCGTATACTGGGATAAGTTACAGGCAGGAAATTTGTCTCACTAGACACTTTGAATAAACACTTAGGTCGGCCCAATGAGCCATAGAAAAAAGAGTAGTAGGAGTAGCACTTAGAAATAGGAAACAAGCATATTGGATATATGGGAGCAAACTGTGGTGGAATACCCACTGGATGAAATTGCAAGAAAGAAGGGGAGTTGGGATGCACATACGTGATGTGGAGAGCTGACAACCACTGGACCATTGGGGTACGGGGTGGCTACCAAGAAATGAAACAAGGAGTAAACGACTGAATACATAATGGAGGGATGAGATCCGAAAATTTTGTGGCACAGAATGGATTCATACAGCACAGGACAGGAGCAGCTGAAAGTCAACAAGACGGGTATTCATCCTGCATTGGATATAAATAGGCTGATCAGGATTATGAATATTGATACTCAAAATTGTTCTGTATTACCATTTCCTACCTGCTTACTTGGTGAGTTGTCACTCATCCCCAGTAACTCGTGTTCTCATTCTAACTCAGAAAAAAGAACTTCACACTGCAAGGATTTTAGTGCGCAAGAGGCAATACAGACAATTATTGGAGGCTGCTGTACCCATGGAAAACCTTAGCTGTTTGTCTGCATGTTTTTAACCCACACTGAAGGAATAATTAAAAAAAGCTGCGCTCTCACTCATACGGCCATGTGCTCGATAAGTGATAGACGTACCGCACAAGACCCATCTTAGCCACTAACTGACATAAAAAAAGAGAAATGAGCCGCCTGCATCCGCAGAACCACTGGCATACTGCTTGAGGCCACTAGACAGTACTTATGTTTTCTCTATCGAATGTAGACCTAGCTGCGAATTGAGTCCACTTCCAACCATAGGCGTGCGCAGAGTTCTCAATTAAGGGGGGCAAAGTCTTACCGCTGCGCCCCCCCCCCCCCCCCCTACAGCAACTCCCGACCTCTTCCCACTGAAGGCCTAGCGGTCCGAACGCAGTGCACAGAGGGATGGTTATAAAAATTCTGCATCTCATTCACTCGCCTTGTCCCTCCATATGGCGTTGTTGTCCGTCCACACCCCTCCCCCATTCTCCTCGCCTCGCGAGCTGCGCTCTCCGCCGCTCACCCCTCTCCTCTCCGATAGTGAACACTCTCTCGCGAGGGTCATTTGATTGGATTGGCTTGGCTTGGATTGGATTTGATTGGATTGTGTTGCGTCATAGCCGCGGCAGGGGATTCACGGCACGTTTCACGCGATGGGAGAATCAACCTAACGGAAACAACAACGGAACCCCCTATGCGTCGCATCTACACAGGGGTTCCCGCGAGGGGAGGTGGGAGGAGGAGGAATAACATTTATTTTTTAAGGGAAAGAGGAGGGGGAAAGGACAGTGGGCGGTGGCCTCAGTCCAGGCCTCCTTCAGGCTCCCCAGCAGCCCTCGCCCGGGAGATCAGGTATTCCTGATTCTCGAGCTGGAAGCTGGTCAGGCTGTGCTCCTGCACTGCTCCAATGTAGGGAATGGAATTGGGTTGGGATGTTTGACGCACTCCCATACGAGGTGATAGGTAGTGTTTGGTGTATTGCATGTTGTGCAGTTGTAGGGAAAAACAGTTGGTGAAATATGATGCAAAATTGCCATGTTGTGGTAAGTCTGTGTTTGGATTCTGCGCCAGATTCGAGAGTCTTGTGTATTGAGTGATGGGTGAAGGTAAAGGAGGCGCTCCCGGCGATAATGATATAAGATGTCCGTGTATGTTTTTGGGACTGACTGGCTGGACGAGGCGATTGGAGGTGTGTCGTCGGCCTCCCTTGGGAATGCCCGGTGTAAATTGTCGCGGGCAGCGGCGTGAGCCGCCTCATTCCCGGGGAGGGAGGCATGACCAGGCGTCCAAACAGTGTGAATGGTCGGGAGAGTTTTGGCGTGTTTTAGAAGTGTGAGCGCATGCAGAGATATTCGTCCTGATAGGTAATGCCGGCACGCCTGTTGAGAGTCAGTGATATGACTGTAATAATTTTCTTTTTTCTGGAGGTGGCCGCTAGGGCGATGGCTGTCTCTTCTGCGACATCGGTGTCGGTTGTTCGGACTGTTGCAGCTAAGATTGATGTCCCTTCGGAATCCACGACCACTACAACGTGGACCTGGCGGTCGGGATTTCTTGCGACGTCTGTATAATATACATCCGGGTTGTCGGTGAATTTATTGCTTAAGTATCTTATTCTCGCCTGTCTTCTCCCTTTGTTGTATTCCGGGTGCATGTGTCTTGGAATGGGGGCTACTTTGATTTTGGTTCGTATGTTTAATGGGATCCGGTAGGCACGTTAGATGGTCCAAGGATGGGGTAGCCCAGTTTGTTCAGAACCACCCGGCCCGTTGGAGTTAGAGCTAGTCGATTTAGTTGGCTTGCTCGTTGCGCTTCCAGAATTTCGGTCAACGTGTTATGGAGTCCAAGCTTGAGAAGCTTGTCTGTAGGCGTAAAAGCGGGAAGTCCCAGGGCCAGCTTATACGATTTCCGAATTAGGGCATCTATTTTAGAGTGTTCCTTGGGGCGTAGTTGGGCGTATGGGGTGCCATAGGCGATGCGGCTGGTCAGAAGTGCCTGAACGATGCAGCAGGTGTCCTGTTCTTTAAAGGAGCCATGAAGAGAAAATACAAGTTGGGTTTATTAGAAAGACTGCTTAGTCCCGATAACAATGATGCCAATACCATCGCAATCTTCGAACAAATAACGGAGATATTAAAGAAAACGTGTGAAGCAGTCGCGACCCCCTAGCCAATTTCCCGCAACTTTTCTATGACGTCACAGAACCTTGTTTGTGCAATTGGCGGCCGCCTAACTGACCTGTCGCGACGACACATGACTGGACGTCTGTAATGGGGCCTGTAGTTCCATTTGACCGCATCCCTTGAATGCTAACGTGCAGTTAAGGCACTGAAAATTATGTTTTATTGTTGGCCCGTATGACGTCATTCTTGCTCATAACACGTCACTATGGCGCAAAATTTGAAAGTTTTTAAATACTTCCTGCGTTTTTTTCGTTAAAAAACATCTTTTGTGGCTGTAATGGAGCTGAGTGAGGTACTGAATCCCAGTTCTTTCAAATTAAACGAAGTTGTATTATCTCTTCATGGCTCCTTTAAGACCGCTCTGCTGGGTGCAGACTGTCGGATTAAGTGCATCAACTGCATGACCGTGGTGTTAAGTTGTAGTAGTAACTCGGTACCGGAGCCGTCTGCATATCAATGCGATGGAATTGCAACACATACAAAATAGTTCTGAGCAGAAATTTTTACTTTAATGTGTTACATTGGCAAACGTTTCCCCTTGACGTTGCCAAAACGTGGCTAATGTCCGCTTTTTTTAACGTTCGTGCAATGTTTCCCAGAAACATTGCGTCAACGTGATATTAGCATTGCTCCAACATGGGGGAAATGTTTGAAGGGTGTTGTTCTAACGTTTGGATAACGTTTCTGACGTTCGCCAACGTTGCTCCACTCTTGGAGCAACCTTCAAGCCACGTGCAGGACACATTTGAACAACATTTATAAGACGTTTTCTGGTGACGTTGCAGTAACTTTTCACCTACATTTTCGCAATGTGCATACCACATTTAAGCATATCCCTGTATCATTCAGACGTTGTGATAACATTGCTACGATATTGCAGAAACTTTAGATTTACACTTTTAACATACAAAGAATGTTTCTTCAACGTTCAAGCAATGTTTTTATGAAGTTGCAATAACACTGCTACAATTTTGCGGTAACTTTCCAGCTATATTTTTCCAACGTGCGGGTAACATTTAGAAAACGTCGCTTTAATGTTCAAGCGATGCTTCCTACAACGTTACCGCGACTTTACAGATACGTTTTTTCACCACGAGGACCACATCAGCGCACTGTTGATATGACTTTCAAGCAATATTTCTCTTACAAAGCAGTAATATTGCAGCAATGTACAGGTAACTTACAGTTACATGAATCTAATATACATGCAACAATAACTAGATGAAAATAATAGAAGTTAACTTTTTCCTAGAGAGACGATTGTTGACTGCATGATAAGCGAGCGGTTCAAACCTCGTCCGCATAAACTCCTGAAAGGTATAAACCAGCATTTTAGACCTGTATATTCATACATTTGATCCCTACACTGACGAACACACACAATTAAGGCATTCCGGCAAAATAACAAACTAAGAAATGGCAGAATTTTAAAGCAAGGAACATGCAGCTAGCGTAAATAACAACACTGAGACTCTAAAATGAAACGACATGTGCTTTTTATTTTACCATTAACAATCGAGCCGAATACGCATTCTGTTAAAGCCTTGAATTTCGCAAGTACGCTGTTTCAGACGATGTCTTCATTTTCCTCCTCCGGGGCTCGCTTGTTCTTCTGCGCCTTGACGAGTCAATTTGATGACATACTTGACAGCCATGAACCCAGTAACACATAGGGTTGTTACTGCGACGCTGAATTCTGCGAAATGGACAAAAGTTGTAGTTTATAGGAGAAGTTGCAAAGTTGTTACAGCATAGACAATGTCTCACCTCTCAGAACACCAGGACTTTTGGTATACAATATGGCCTCATTGATTTTCTTGCACTGGCAGTTCAATTGAGATTTGACAACCATTCCTGAGAAACAAACAAAAGGGCATTGCTGTAACACATAGGGTGGTCAAAAGCTCACCTGCACTTTGGATGACGTTTGCTGCCAGGTGAGCTAGCTTATTCCCATGTCAATTTTGTGGTGCTGGTAAATCTTAAAGCATTTCTGAAAACAAAACAGAGTCAGAAGGGGTGCAGAAAACTGAAGTGAAGCAAATTTTAGCTAACGGAGAAAACCTTACCTAAAGGAAGGAATACAGCAAAACAGGCCACATCGCATGAGTGGGTTTAGCAAAACACTCACATCGCATGAGTGGGTTTAGCTCAAGCATCCCTGGAAAACAGAAAAGGATATAAATACTTATTTATATAAAATACCTTACACAAATTTCTTTACAGGTCAATTCAGTAATTAACTAAAAAGTCATCACACAGCGTGCAAGAGAATTTTCAATGAACAAGAGAAGCCCGCAATGAACAAAAATGAGAAAATAGGCAATTGTCAAGAATGGAAACATTACACAACTCGACAAAATTACGTACAACGGCGTATTTTCTTGGTTGCCTTATTTTACCTTTTGCACTCGAAAAATGTGCTTAAAACTGGCCTTGAGCTGCTTTTTTTTTTGCGTATGCGATTTTCTTTATAATTATAAGCATCCGACGTAGACCAGCTTTTCACATGGAAAGTTTGTGAATGCTACAAAGACGTCAGGCGATCGTAAGGCAGTTAGCATAACCAGCTATGATAACATATGGCTTAACTGCAACGCTAATTGTGTTCTGGAACAGCATGCCGCTGAAACTCGCGTGAAATTAAACATAACAAAGTTAAATTTATGAGATATTTTTCGCACGCGACAGCAGCTGTGGCGAGAAGTAAATTAAAAGCCAATCGTACGTATCAAGGTTCTTGCAGAACCTACACTCGATTTCAGCATCATAACAGATGTACTTCTGAGCGCCCACCTGATTTAAGCGCTGAATACATGTTAATACATGTTCCACGTTTTACAACCGTACGCATTCGCAAAAGCAAGAAGGATGCTTAGAAGCTAGAAACGGGAGGGCAGTCTTGTTCCCGCTCTTTTACTAGAGTGAACTAGAATACTTGGGTAGTGGAAAAAGCGGCGGCGGCTCCCTACGGCGCCCTTGAAGCCAAACGTGTTAACCGCCGCGCGTGGCGCTGGTGTGCCCCGCCCGAGGAGATCCCGAAGCGGCGCGCGTTGATCGACGTGCCGCTATGCTGCTGTTCGGCGATTCACGCTGTGTTTTGACGTTTTTAACCACTGCACATGGTCTTTTTTGTGTGTAATTACAAGAGGAGTCTTGCAGGCACTGCACTGATCCTTAAGTGTTCTTGATTCTGTCTTTTATTGGTAATAGGGGCAGGGTGTTATGCGTGCGACGGTCTCTCATTGCAGAAGGGCCATGGCTCATGCAGTTTGAAAGGATTGTGCAGTATTGTGGGGTGGGACTGCACCTCTAATAAATTGATGTGATTGCTAGAAATATTTTATATTTGCGATTTGTTTTACCCTGCTTTTATTTGTTGAGTTCCTAACTGTTCATCTTACGTCTGCAAGACGTGGGCAGTACATTTCATGAACTTGTGCATTTCTAAAGCGCTAATTATTTTATGTTAACAGTAACCAGCGTTCTAATGAACTGTGCACTTTTAAAATGATCGCGCGATAAAGTGTGCCATGTGGTGCTTTTCTTAGAACTACGTACGGTTGCGAATGTTGATGCTTTTCGCTGACTTGAGTGAAGTTTTTAAAACGTATCGTGTGTGTTGCGTGAATTAGTGCACTGCAAGGGTTCGGGCCAGGTAGCACGCATTTTCTCGGGCCCGCGCCAGGCTCGGGATTCAACAAAAATATTTTGGGACGTGCTTGCCCGAGCGCATGCATGCATTAATTCGTGATGGTTGATGCCAAAAAGTTTCCGCATTGATCATTTAGCTTAAATGAAAAACAAAAAAAAATCAGAGTGCGAGGTGACTGCGGCGCCGTTAAAAATATCTTTCGCTGATACTATACTCAAAAAATATTTTCTATGTCGAATCAGAAAATGGGAAATGAGGGGCTCTGTGAAATAAGACAGAAAATAAGGGTTGGAAGTCAAGAAAACCTCGGCAAGCAAAGGGGAGGTTGTGGTGGGTCATAGGAACAGATGAAGAATTTTTTTAGTCAGAAAGAAAGTGGTGAAAAAATGCCCGCCGGGTGAGATCCGAGCCCATACCTCCAGAATACCGGTCTGGTGCGAAAGTGGTGAAAAAATGCCCGCCGGGTGGGATCCGAACCCACGACCTTCAGCATACCGGTCTGGTGCGCACCAGACCGGTATTATGGAGGTCTGGGTTCGGATCCCGCCCGGCGGGCATTTTTTCACCACTTTCTTTCTGACTCAAAAAATTCTTCATCTGTTTCTATGACCCACCACAACCTCTCTTTGCTGAAACGTAGGCCACAATCGTGCTTTTACCTTGTTCGAAGTTTTTCTTCTCTTGTATATATATATATATATATATATATATATATATATATATATATATATATATATATATATATATATATATATATATATATATATAGGGTTAGTAGAGGCAGAGACAAACGAGAAATACGTAGAAAATAGAAATAAGTTTACTGACGTTTCAGGGAGAGGACTCCCTTTCTTCAGAGTACCTCCCTGAAACGTAAGTAAACTTATTTCTATTTTCTACGTCTTTCTCGTTTGTGTCTGTCTCTACTAACCCTATTTTTTGGCGCTCTGTGTGAGTTTTTATCTTTTCAGACTATATATATATATATATATATATATATATATATATATATATGTGTGTGTGTGTGTGTGTGTGTGTGTGTGTGTGTCAGTTGTACAAAGCTCGGTCCAATTTTAAGAAAATTAAATGCGATATATCTGTATATATACTCGCTGTAGGTTGAAAATGCCGATTTTTTTCGGGATCATACTCTGTCGGACGCGGGCTGATATTTAGAAACAGTCTGGCGGGCTCAGGCTTACTTAACTTTGTGTGTGTGTGTGTGTGTGTGTGTGTGTGTGTGTGTGTGTGTGTGTGTGTGTGTGTGTGTGTGTGTGCAGGCACACTTGCACACACACACACACACGCAGGCACGCACGTATGTGCGAACACACACGCACACACACGCGCACGCACACACGCGCGCACGCGCGAGCACATATACACGCACGCATGCACGCACGGACGCACACGCGCGCGCACACGCACGCGCAATAAAATTATGTTTATTTAATAAATACAATGATCACGCAATATAATTATGCCGTGTGACTTGGTGCTTTTCCGAGAATTGCGGTTGCGAATCCTGTATTTGCGCTCTTTTCATTGACTTAACTGAAGTTTTAAGACATCTGTCATGTGTGCTGCATGGGTCAAATTTGAAAAAAAAAAAGGGGGGGGGGGAAACGTTTGCGTGCGCACGACGCAGTTTGCTCGGTATGCAGATCTTGATAGAAAAATCAGCAAGAAAATAAAGAAAAAAAATCAGAAGTGACGTATGCTGGCCAGCCTAAAGCACGCCACTCTTTCCTCAGTTGGCACAATACGATAGCAAAATCATCTAACAACGAAGAAAAAAATATCGGCATGATAACGAGCTCGATCTCTAAAGCACGGCGCAGTCTGCTCGGTTGGCTAAATGGGATGAAGAAATGAGCAAACAGTAAATACACGACGTAGCTACCTTTCCCATAAAAACCCTGGTACATTAATAGCATTATCAACGGTTTTTACACGAAAAAAGAACTGTAGCCCCTCGGAGAATGCCCCAACGCACGCCTACCCGCCGCTACCCGAGGCGAAAAAGCGCTCGGGCGGGGCACGCGAGCGCCACCGCGCGGGGTTGACACGAAGTGCCTCACTCGGCGGCGGCCGCTTTTTCCACTACCCAAGTATTCTAGTTCACTCTACTTTTACGAAGTAGACTGCGTTCGAAAGAACGAGGCAAGCTCAGAAAATCGAGCGCTTACCTTCACTGGTCGGTTGCTATGAACTTTCCGGCCCACTAATATTCGCCGTAACATGCGGCCACACAACAAAATTTCGTACAATGTTTCTTCTCCATTCCGTTTGATTCTCAGGATGGCTCCTCGTTTCTGCAAAAGCGCGCGCTTTTCGTTCACTCTCCCCAACCTAACACACCAGCCACGGCTGTCAGGCGCAGAGAGAGAGGAACACGAGGGGTCCCCTCTGCAAGGAACGCGCGCACGTGTGCGCGTGTGAGAGGAGTGTAGGACGTTGGCCAAGGACGTGCGTTTTCCTTTTCTTTTTTTTTTTCGGCCCTCCCCAACTTCGCGCCGCGGCTGCTAAAACTTCCTTTGCGACACCGTGGCCACCGCGATTTGCTGCCGGCGGAGCGCCACGGCGCGGATCGCGGAGGCCACGGCGACACACTCTAGAAGGGACGGGGCAACGACGAAAACAAAAAATAAGGCATGCAGGGAGAAAGGAACGCGCGAGACGTCGTGCCTCTCCCAGCACCCCGAAATTTCTGAGAACGCCTGGCGCCCTGTATTTCGTTTCGCGCCAAGCAGAACGCGACAAGTGTTCGATGCATTGGAGCCTCTTACGAATAAACATTACAACAGGAAAAATCTGAAGATAGTGTGTAATGCTATTGGAACGGAACAAAAGCAAAACTGAAGTTGTTTTCAGGTTACTTGGAATTCAGGTTCGTTTGTATTATGAGAAAATATCCTTGAAATATGCCAATGAGCTTTCGTACAGGCAGTATCGGCTGGAAAGTGGGTGTCAGGGTTAGGTCTGTGTTTTGTTTTATTGTTACAATATGCATGATGGTGCTCTATTTGGCGCTCGAGGTAGGTAAAATGTTTATGGGGAAGTTGAAATATAAAACAGCCCAATTCATGTTGTTTATTTCAAACAAGGGTGCAAGGTGTGCTGATCAGAGGGAAGTGACTAAATTTCACACGAAGGGGGCAATTTAAAGAACATGAACTTTGGGTTTGAATCTGTCTCATGAATCAAGTGTAATTGCTGCGGCAATTGGAAGGAAAACACATACTATTGTAATTCGCTGGCGACATGTATGGCTTGCACTCCCCAGTATGATGCACAAAAGTTTTTATAGCTTGCATATAAAATTTCCCCAGTAAATTAATTTTTTCAAACAATTATGAGGACCCAGCAACAAGGAAACGTTTGAGCCTTCTATCTAGATTATTTTTGTCTGATGATATACAGGCGGCGCCATAAAAACAATCCGGCCATGCAAGCTTTAAAGGGGCCCTAAATAGGCTGCTTCCAAAGGTCGCCATTTCAATCGCGCAATCGCTAGAATGCCCCTTCATGACAACGTATACCACATATTACACCTAACCAATAAAAAACGAAGTAAAAATTTGGTGTCAGTACAGTGCGAGAGAACAGTGGCGTAGACTTCTTAGTTTTCCGGGGGGGGGGGGGGGGGGGGGCAGACATGGAGTGCGCCTCGAAGCGGCGAAGGTAGGGGGGGGGGAAGCGATGGGGGGTCCCTATGAGATGACATGTCATCACCCCGCTACAAAGAGGCTACCACTAATCATCATCATCATCATAAGGGGCACCTGCAGCAGTGAGGGCCTTTTACATTGTGTCGGCTAACTACGAGGTGTCCCCAAATAAGACGTCCCGCAAATCTATGAACCGTGAACTTCAGCGTTTTGACGCGTCCAGTAGAAATTTCTTTGAATACGTGTTTTACTGGTCACATTTATTCAAAATTATTGCATGACTGAACCATCAGCACAAAAAAACGAGTCGATTTGTTTTTCTTTTAATGGGCAGTTCGCGGGTAAAAGGGAAGGGACACGAGAAAGGGACACGACAGGGGCGCTACGCGCTGCTATGTTCATTTCCGTTAAGAGCCCCCGAAACGGGTCTGACTTTGACCACTCATTTTTGTATCCGTGTGTGTGTTGTGCCAGAGCGGCCAGAGCGCCCGACACAAATTCGCTGCACCTGGCGACGTGCCGATGGCGGGGTTGATTCGCGCCTAGGTCAAACCGCCCGCGTCACACGTGCCGCGACTTGGCGGGAAAGGCGCCGCCGAGTCTGCTCTCGCTTTCCCATCGCGACGGCTGGACCAAATCATGCCTGGGACGAACTTATCCCCGCAGACACGCAGCAAGTAGCGCCTGGAGACGCCGCCGCAGAGTCGCCTTCCCTTTCCCGGTCCGGGCGGCTCGGCTGACGCAATCACTTCGCCTCCATTCGCCAGATTCATAAAGCGGCCAGTGATAGCTCCGACTGGAGGCATCGGAACTGCACGCGGCTGCAACGGAACCCTGAGGGTATAAAACCAGCCCGGAAGCAGCGGTGGTGCGGCGGCATCTCATCGAAGGCCCTGAGTTGAGAAGTGCTATCGCGCTTGTCTTAGCCATGTAACGCTCTTGCTACCTTTGTATATATTGTATATAAATGCTGCTTCAAATAACCGTCATCTCGGCTACTTCGTCGCTATGGTCTGCGCCGCGTCGATAGCGGACTGGGCAGGACAACGTCGCAACACTAGTGACTGAGCTGGGATGGCCCAGTCCCGAAAGTGTATGTGTGTGTTTTGGAGGCTTGGAGCGGGTATTGCTCGCAGTCGACGGCCGCAGTGCACCCAGTTGCTGCCGGTGCTTGGCAGCCGTTACAGCACTGTCCAACTGCTCTGGCGTGCTTTGTGACCTCGAAAACAAAGTTTGCAGACAGGCTTTTCGGAGGCGTGATAGCTTGCACTGACGTCACTGTATTCCCGTGTTGGTGCGTTGGTTGCACAGTGGAAATATGGAGCTCTTGGTTCGAGAAGCGCTTATGGAGCTGAGAGCTATCGATAAAAAAGTGCGGTGGCGTCGTTATGGACAAGCAACATGTTTTAGGAGACGTTCCAAGACGCGAGCTAAAGGTAAAAACCCAACGTCTGGCATTGGCGTTCATCATATAAAACGGCCCTTTCACGAGGCCTTCCACAGTGCGAGCTTAAACTCGGAACAAGTTGCTAGCGAGGAGTGGTCGCCAAGTAAACAGCAGATGAAGGTAGGGGAAGAACAACAACCGAAATTCACCGTCGTCGTCAGCTTCATCATTACACGGTGGCATAAACAAGAAGCAGCTCATCGGGTTGCCATTCGAAAGCAAAACGCTGCTCCAGCAGCAAGATGCCAGCCATGTTCGACAAAATATGCGAGGCGAACAAGGCGTCACACGCGTTCGACTGGGCATAATCATGTCCGATTAACAACCCACAACCTGCACGGTGGGGCTATATGCTCAGTTGTAAATGGACAGCACGAGGACATAGTCCAACCAAATCTGAGCAAAAAGTTTCAAAACGGGAGCCTAATAAAACCATGTGGTTGATACAAACCATGCAGTCAATTTGACGCGAATCACGTAAACTAACTGCGACTGTTTAAATGAGCGGTTCCGCTCACGAAACGGCTCCAGAGCATGACATGCATCTATGGAAACTGCTTAAAGGAGCACTGACACCAATTTTCGGCGTTAATATTATTGCACAGTTCGCCTCCTTCACTCAACAGAATACCCTGGTGAAATATGAGCGGCCTGCGACGTGAAGAACATAGTTTAATTGGATCTCATTTATCACGCCGACGGAGCAGCGCGCAGAGCGGCACTCAGCAAATGGACATCAGCATGACATCGTCAAGGGAGAGCCAAAAGAAGTGACGCCGCAGCGCTCGTCAAAAGCTCGTGACGTCACTTCATGCGCGCGGACCCACGAGCGGCGAGCGGGCGCAACACCCTCTCAAGCGGGCGCCGGTGACGTCCGCACAAAGCGGTGAGGTCAGGCAGGGAGTCTGTCATATGCGCCGTTCAGGATGAAAGCGCGGGAATTTGAAACAAACGATTTTCAGGCCGTTCAATGTAATTAACTATCGCGCGCTGAAGTATTTGAAGTGCTGTTTCAGGTTCGCCAGGCCATTAAGCATCGATAAAAGCAATAAAAGTGTAACATAAAATTTTCGTGTCAGTGCTCCTTTACGACCGGAAAAGAGCGACTTCGGTGCGCGTAGTGCATGCATTGTGAGCAGACCCACCGCTTCCCCTAAAACAATTTGAATGAAGCAAGCGGAACGAAGCAGCTACGCGTTCCCAGGCGGCGCATTTGTAAACAAAAATAACTGCTCCAATCAACAGGTGCCGTAGAAACAGAGCAACGGTAGCCGCGCTACCAACCGGGACTTAACCCCCTCGTTCTTCCCTTTTCACCGCGACCCCTTAGCGAGCGACCGCCGAAAAACGCTAACAGCGCCAAACAAGGACAGGCAAAGGATGGAGGTGCATTTTCGTTGCCTGATTTTACCATCCTTGAGAGCTAAGCAGCACAGCGCCACCGCTAAATGTCTGAAACTCGTACACGTGCGTCCACACTTGAGTTTGTGATAGAACTTGTTTGCACTGCTGTAATCACGAGTGCATGTACTCACGAATGCAAGCACTAGAAAATACAGTATTCATGAGTATTGTAATCATGAGTACTGTGTACTCATGAGTACCATACTCACCAGTACTTATACTCATGAGTACTCATGCTCATGAGTATTGTACTCATGAGCACTCATACACATGAGTAGTGTACTCATGAGTTCTGTACTCACGAGTAGTGGACTTACCCCTGTACTCAATCGTCATCATTCTCACTTTTTTAATCTGGGTGTGTACTCACTCATCATCGTACTCACTCGTGAGTTTGAGTACAAATGAGTACAAATGAGTGTACTCACGAGTGAGTGCGCCGATCTATGCTCCCGACAAAATGTCGCTTTGCTGGCGTGCTGCTGAAGCCAAGCTATGGTGGCTAGAAGGGCCACCCTTCTAGCCACCATAGCCAAGCGCAGCGCTACATTGTTGTCAACAATCCGCACACTGAGCACGTCCAACTCACCATGAAGAAAAGCGACACGGCCCTGCGTTTCCCCCTGCCCGTCGGGAGGACGGAACTGTCTTTCAAGATGCCAACCCCTATTGTAAACAATAGTTGGCAGACAGGACGGCCAACAGTCCGATGTCGACGGGCGCAGAGCCGAGCCAAGCCCTTAAAAAAATCCTCAGCCGGGGCCGGAGGGGGCTCTGCCCCCCCGTAAAGCCGTCCGGGGGGGGGGGGGGGGGGGCACGAGCCCCACTGCCCCCCCGTAGTTGGCGCTTCTGTGCGAGACGCTTGTGAAAACTTAGCCAAATAATAATAATAATACTTTATTAGCATACATATTCTGGGAGACCCGAGCCTGGAAGGGCCAAATGGAACTGGAAGTTTCCCTTGTCGATTCATGATTACCTTTTTATAATACAGCCGTAATCTACTGCCTAAGAAAAACGCGCAATGTTTCAACAATAGGAAAGGAAAGTTGAGAAGTCATTTCTGGGTGCTGTTTTCAGGCAGTTATGAAAAAAGCTAGGTGTATCTGCGCGAAGCTCTTAAAGATACGACCAACACATAGAATGAAAAGCATGGCGTATACCCGATCAGTTTGTCTTTCCATATGGTGCACGTTCCCCAAAAGAACACATCTGCATTGTAAAGAGTCCGCGTTAAATTTCGGTATGTACATGGTGAAGTGAGCGGCAATATAGGAAATAGGAAGCCAAGTCGGAGTACAGTAAACTCGATACTATTTGACGATGGCATAAAAAGTTATTTTCTTGTTGTAATTCCACTTTATTTATTTATTCGGCAAATAATGAGTGCGAAATAACAGAAGGCAGTGAAACCCAAGTTCTGATTCGTGCCTCACGCATGCACTGACGTCGGAACATGCTGCATGCGCCGTCCATTTCATGCGCGCGTTGGGTTAATTAGCAGGCGCTGTATTCGGTCAGTTTCCTGGATATATGCGACATACACATGGACAAAAACGCACCCGACCGGCATTTGTAAAAGACTCACGAAAACAGCCCGATAGTTGGCCATACGTGACAACGCACATTCGAGGGTGAATGCTGCGCGCGGCTTTATCGGTGCGCAGCAGCTGTGTTTTGCGCCTTAAGTTTAATGATGTGTTAAAATCGCACTAAAATATCTTATTTGAATATTGATTATGACGTTTCACACGCCGACGCTACACAGGCGACGAGGCGCGGCTTAGTAGAGGGCTCCGGATTAATTTTGACCACCGGGGGATCTATTTAACGAGCGCCGAAATTTAGAACACAGGCATTTTCGCTTCTCGCCTCCACACACACACAAAAAAGCGGCTGCCGCGGCCTACCGCGGTCTGGAATCGAACCCGCGTCCTTGGGCTCAGAAGCACAACAGCCACCGGGGTGGGTTCCTAAAATAACTAAATCACACCATAAGATGACACAATCGGTATACCAATTGTATGAGCGACACGACCTGCACGGGCTGGTAGGAACCGTTGACAGATTTTTAAGAGCGCATTCGCAAAATGGTGAAGTTGGTTTCGTACATCAGTGAAATTGTGCTTAAAACACGCTATTATTCGGGTGACATTTGCACGGATCTAGCGGATGACACTTGCACGGATCTGATTTACACTGGATGTAGCGATTTTTCAGAGAGTGACTGTCGCGCCTATGGCACAGCGACGCTTCATCGCACACGTTCATAAATTTAACGGGCGCACACGTTCATAAATTTCACGGGGACTGGATTGCACGGAAACGCGTAGATATCCAACAAAAGCGACCGCTTACAGTTATTTAAGTCCAGTCTGTCCTCAAGAAATTCATCTGTGTCAGATGCACGCCGCCAAGAAATTTTTGCGTGTATACGTCGTACGCGTTACCAAATTTAGGAAAAGTGAATGAAAAAAAAAAGAAAAAAGCGGAAGAGTATAGAAATAAGGTGCCTCGATCGGTGTTGAGTCATATCTTCAAATCATTGTGGACAGCTCACCGTAAAAAAGTACACATTTGTTCAGCAACTCCATAAGAAAAGTACGACTAGCACGACGAGTAGAAAATTCATGATTGCTCTTGAAAGTGACTGTTTTTGAGCGACATTACTAAGGCTGAAGTGCAAATGGGACATATAAATGGAGCAGGGGTAAGTAACAAGTAGGGCGCGAAGGGGAATTCAAACTTCTCATCATTGTTTATTGCTAAAAACAAATAACGCGCTGCAAGGATTGGCTTAAACTGAGCAATTGCTATTCCGTAAAAATTAGAGGAAACAGGTAGAATACGGACATTTATATTTATAGGACGTAATTTATACGATGATTATAATAATTACGGCTGCGTGACTAACAGAGGTTCGATTTCTTCCACGTGGACGAAATCTCCGCGGGCCCGACACAAAGAAATGTCGCGCCAACACGATCATTGCGGATGACGCGAGCTCATGCACGACACCGATTACAAGGCTATAGAAAGAGTATTGGCTATGATCGGGAATCGGCCTGCCTGACCTGTTAAAATTCTGTTCGTCAACATAAACGAAGCCTGTTTGTGTATCTTTTTAGTTATACAGAATGATACAGCAATAAATGAGCGTTTTTGCAAGTTTTTCCTGAAAAAAAAAACAATATTTTGTTCGCGCTCAATCTTCAATCGAAGGTCCCGTATTTGCGGTATATATTGATTAACACCAAGAACGGCGATGAGATTTACACTCTTACTAAAAACATGAAATAGAAACGAATTTCTATTATGGGACAGCCGGCGGCCATCTTGAAAAAATGACCGTCTTAGAACGGCTTTAATGAAACGCACGATGCGCGAAATGGCGGTATTATTTTATTCTAGGCCTTCTCCACTCTAAAGTAATATTGTGCGATCATCCAACAAATGAGAGACTAAAACAAAAGGATCTGCCGCCGAGTTTGGTTGCGCCATCCATCGAACCGGCACCACGCGTTTCTTTCGTTTGAGAAACGTTCAAACGTTCGCGGTTTCTTTTAGATTTCATGGGGAAATCTACACGCTCAGTGTGACACTCCCCCACATGCTTTTCTGCAGTTTTTCGAAAGAGAGAGAGAGAGAGAGAAAGAGAGAATCCACTTTATTTGGAACTGTGGTTTTAGGGTGAGGGGGGGGGGGGGGGTATAGGGCCGCCGCGACGTTGAGGGTCCGTTCGGTGACCAGTTTTTCGAGAGCTCTGTCTCTAAATGATCACACATCGATGTAGGGTGCCCTGCTGTCTGCCTCTGAATAACTTCGAATCTGGTACAGGTACCACCCTTTGTTCTGTTATATTCTCCGGTCTGGGGTGCTGCCTTGTCCTGTGGTATATCATCAGCGGATATCAGAGAGGCTACACCAGATAGGCGATGCCTAGAAGATGGCATCCGCTCACGAGAACAAGATTGGCCCCTTTAGTGTAGCATGCGGCGAAAACCTCCCGTATTGGGAGAGACCCTCATCCTGCAGTGGACAGGCTGGCGATTGGGGATTTCATTTATGTGCGTGCGTCGTGCGTGCGTGTATATGTAAGCGCCGTATTCATCATCATCATCATCACCAGCCTATCTACGCCCACTGCAGGGCCAAGGCCTCTCCCATTATTCTCCAATTGTCTCGATCCTGTGCCAACTGTGACCAATTTATCCCCGCAAACTTCTTGATCTCATCTGCCCATCTAACTTTCTGCCGCCCCCTGCAACGCTTGCCTTCTCTAGGGATCCACTCTGTTACCCTTAATGACCAGCGGTTATCTTGCCTTCGCATTACATGCCCTGCCCACGTCCATTTCTTCTTCTTAATTTCTACTAATATGTCTTTAACACCAGTTTGCTCCCTGACCCACTCCGCTCTCTTCTTGTCCCTTAATGTTACACCTATCATTTTCCGCTCCATTGCCCGCTGAGTCGTTCTCAATTTAAGTTGAACCCTCTTAGTGAGCCTCCAAGTTTCTGCCCCGTAGGTGAGTACCGGTAAGATGCAGCTGTCATACACTTTCTTCTTCAGCGACAATGGTAGGCTGCTATTCATTATCTGAGAATGTCTTCCATATGCACCCCACCCCATTCTGATCCATCTAGTTATCTCTGCCTCATGGTTGGGATCTGGGGTCACAACTTGGCCTAAGTAGATATATTCGCTTACCACTTCCCCTGCCTCGCCACCTATCTCAAACCGCTGTGCTGTCCCGAGGTTATTGATCATTACTTTAGTTTTCTGCATATTAATTTTCAGGCCCACGGTTCTACTCTGTTCGCCCAGTGCGGAAAGCATGCTTAGCAATTCGTCCCCAGAGTTACTTAGCAAGGCAACGTCATCAGCAAATCTGAGGTTACTGAGGTATTCTCCATTAACCCTTACTCCCACCTGTTCCCAATCCAACGTTCTGAATACTTCTTGTAAACACGCTGTGAATAGCATTGGAGAGATTGTGTCTCCTTGTCTGACACCCTTCCTTATAGGTATTTTACTGCTCTCCCTATGCAGGATGATGGTAGCTGTAGACCCATTGTAGATATCCTCTAGTATTATTACATAATGCTCATCTACCCCCTGGTTCCGTAATGCCTGAATGACTGCTAGGGTTTCGACCGAATCAAATGCTTTCTCATAATCTATGAAGGCTATATATAGGGGTCCAGTATACTCAGCGCACTTCTCTATCACCTGATTGATCGTGTGAATATCGTCCATTGTTAAATAACCTTTACGGAACCCTGCTTGTTCTTTAGGTTGACTGAAATCTAAGGTTGCAGAAATTCGGTTAGCGATTACCTTGGTAAATACCTTGTAGACGACTGACAGTAGGCTGATCGGCCTGTAATTTTTCAAGTCCTTCATGTCGCCTTTCTTATGGATTAGGATGATGTTCGCGTTCTTCCAAGCGCCGTATTATACGCAGCTAAAGTACAGGAGGCGATGGTACAGTGAACTGTGGCTAAGGCGTCCGTTTGCATAACCTTTTGAACTTTTGTAGGTGACGTAATCCCTGCAAAACATAGGTTAGTGTGGTGTTTCACATAATAAATAAATGAAAGCTGTGTTGCGTGAATGTTGTTGAACGTGTCCAACGTTGGCCCACATTTGGCAACATTGCTGCAACGCAAGAAAACGCGCATGTGGGCAACGTTGTCCATGCGTTGTTTGTAAACATTGCGTGAATGTTGTTTAATGTGTCCAACGTTGGCCCACATTTGGCAACATTGCTGCAACGTGAAAAAACGTGCATACGGGCAACGTTGCCCTGATGTTGTTTGTAAACGTTGCGGGAATGTTGTTTAATGTGTCCAACGTTGGCCCACATTTGGCAACATTGCTGCAACGTGAAAAAACGTGCATACAGGCAACGTTGCCTATACATTGGTTGTAAACGTTGAGTCAATGTTGCTGAATGTGTCCAACGTTGGCCAACATTCGGCAACATTCTCACCACGTTGTGTAACGTTGCCTAACGTTACGCAACATTGGCAACACGGCAGAAACGTTGCGGCAACAATTTGTGCTGCTACTAGGCCCCCCCCCCCCCGTGTGCGCACGCCTATGCTTCCAACTACTTATGGTGCGCCGATGTTGCTCGTGACTAACCGGTTGGGGCTATATGCAAATTGAATGTGCCACATGCTCAACAGTGCCATGATGCTACCACATGCAAGTACATGCCGCAGTTTGTCTTTGTGAGGATGAGCAGGCCATATTTTTGTGTATGTGCATGGGTGTATTCTCGCAAAAAGTGGAATTGTCATTTTCGTGCTCCGCTTTAACCAACAGTTCGTGTTTAGGTCATGATTTTTCAAGCAGCTAGTAAGCAACCACCCTGTTTTGTCTTTACATGATTAATCAAATCAAATCAATTTTGTGACATGTCTCGTGAAGTGGATTCTCACAGTTAATTTAAGTTTCCACTGCTGTAGCCACTCATTGCATGCCTGCATGATCGGAATGAATGATTGCAACATCATTAATGTCATTGTCATTACCATCTCTCTGTTGTGTCCACTGCAGGATGATTGCCTCTCCCGGTCACTTCCAACTGCTCCTATCATGCACTGTCTCAATCCATTCTTTGCCCGCAATTTTTTTAACCTTATCCTTTCATTGAGTTATCAGTCTCGTCCTACTCCTAGTGTCATCTTTCGGTGGCCATTCCATTATTCTGGTTAACCGGTTGTCGATTCTCCACATTAAATGCCCAGCCCAACTGCACGCAATGATTTTTGAGATCATTCTAATAGCGTTTTTTTATGAGAGTACATTTCCTGGGTAGACCTCTGATGCTATTCATTGAATTTTTGTGGCAGATTATCAACAGTTTTATGACAAACCATTGTCTTGTGACAGTTGGGCATCGGCAGTACTTTACCGCTAGATGAAGGATAGTCCATTATTGATTGTTTCATTTAAATTCAACTAACTCCGATAGTGCTGCCTTCTTCCTTGGAACGCGGCTGGGTATTTCACGTCGTGAAAGAACTATGGCATGCATTTACAAGCGGCCTTGGACATAGCTGCATGGAGTCATGCGGTCTTTGTGGGTAGATTCCTCATTCAAAAGGAGATTACTTACATAATATATGGTTAAGGTAAGGAAGAGCGTGTACAATGTGCATTTTTTCTCTAGGATGTGACGTATACCAATGGACTGTTTGCAAGATTCCCCTCACTTTTTATCTCCTAGGAAATTAGCACGCTTATAGCAGTGCTTCACAAAATCTACCATCACAATCAAAAATTAAAATCGGAGCTTTTATTCGAACCTTCACACATATCATTTTGTACGGGCAATTGCCGTAAATTGAGCATTCCACATTGACGCATGAACCTGTTTTTTAATTCATTTATTCCTAAAGCCGTACCAATGAATGGAACCACCTGTGGGCCTGAATTGCTAACGTTACCGATGCATCAGCCTCTAATACTGCTTTTGAAGAATACTAGATTTCTTTTGTTAGCTTTCCTGGTGTGCATGTTCTGTGTTCACTCTACTGTGTTCTCAAATGTCTTCAGCCTCAAAGGTACAATAAAAGAAGTGAAATAGAAAAACACCGGGGGAAAAAATTACTTCCAGATGTAACGAATCTTCTAGTAAAAATAGAGAGAGATGTAATTTGAGGTGAAGAAACTGGAAAAGTGGTGTACTGGGCATATTATTGAAGTCATCTGGGAGTTCACCTTTACACAACCCAGTCCGGGCAAAGGGGAGGGTGGAGTGAAAGGGTATAATGAGAGTGAAAGCGGACAGAAAAGGAAAGAAAGAGAAGAAATTGCTAAGCTATTGGCAACCCCTTGTACTAATTCAAGTACAGCACAGCTACCTCCTGTCCCCAAACTCGCGTGTCGGCACTTTTTTTTTTTTACCGCAAGGCCGCGGCGCCGAGCGTTGCAGGTGGATTGCGTGCATGCGCCGTGCGGCCACTGGCGGCAATGGCATGAACGCATAGCAGTAATGATATGCGGCTTCTCTGGGTGGCACTTACGTAAGCTCCAGATCGGTCGTGATCCCTCTCAGCATTATGCTTTTCGTGGGATTGAGGGGGGCATGAAGATGCGGTAATATTATGCACATATATCTTACTGCGAACACTCCACATGAGAACGCCGCCTGAACGCGTACGGTGGGACTCTAGAACCCCCCTTCTGTAATCGCAACACTCTTTCGGTGTAAAAAAAAAAAGTTGGCATATCTTTCCGTCCTTCTAAATTATGTGGACATGATATGCTCAAACAGAGAGTTCCTGAGGCAATTTATGCGGTATTTCAGCCTATAGCTGGTACATTAAAGGGGCCCTAAATAGGCTTTCGAAATAAGGTCGCCATTTCCACCACGAAATCGCTAGAGTACCCCTTAGCGACAACGTATACCAAATATTACACCTCTGTGTAAAGAAAGGGCTTCACAAACATGCAAAAAAGATCTTCCCTTCTTTCCTTATTTACCTATACCGACCGTCGTCGCCATTCTGCCGCACTTTGACGTAAAGTTTTGGCTCTGACGCAACCTCTATTGCGCACGAAGCACTTAACAGTACGGCACCGCTATTGTTGGGCTCCTTCAAATGCTTTAGCCAGTCAGCGTTCCCGGCCCTCGGGGAAACGTGGGTGCATGTTTCGGCGGTTCCGGCGAGCGGCACCCGCGGCACGCAAGGACAAATGTTTATCGGCGCCACCCGTCGCACGAGCTTAGCTGATCGAGTTTGTAGATATTGCTTTTATTCACTGCCGAGGCACGCATGCAGGCAACCGTGTGAGTGCACCATCACTGGTTACGCCGGGCTCCGCTGGATGGCAGTACTTGTCCGTGCTAAGCACATGACTGTCTTGCACGTTACAAACTCTGCCTCACCGAACTCAAAGTATTGCCTCGAGTCCACTATGAGTGCGGATAATAACGTCTCTGTTGACACCACCATTGAGAATCGGGTAGAAATGGAACAGACGACGCAGGCCGGTGTTTTTTTCTTCGTCGTGCGGGCGCAGTGGCCCAAGTCGCGCCATGACCGTGGCGCATCGGCCATGTCTGGCTGCTGCCAGTGTTGCGAAGCGAAGAAATTGACAGCTAAACTTTTCAACGAATACCACAGTTTGCGCGCGACTCCAGCGCCACGTCTCGCCGCCGCTTAGCAACTCCGGGTTGGTGGATGTCGCGACCGGCCTTTCAACGCACGTAAAAACACACGCGCTGCGTGCGGGTCGACGTTGTGTGGGGGAAGTGTTTTAAGAAACATAGTTATGACTTCAAGTTGCAGGGTCCGAAAGGATCAAAAGGCTGCAGGAAAGAATTAGTGGCAGCGCCACTACTGCTGCGCGAAGGACAGCCACAATCGCGAAAGGCAGCCTGCCATCGTTCTATACAGGTTTCGCGGTTTCGCTCGGGCAGCCGTGGGAGAATAAGCGTCGCAAGAAATGATTTTAGCAGTAAGAAAAATCAAGGAAGTAAGAAAGTCATGACATTTTTTGTCTGTGGAAGGAGTAAAATAATGAGTACGATTACCGTTTATGCGCAGCGCAGACACGAAGGGCCGTAAAACTAAAACGTTTGCTTTCAGTGTTCATGCACATCACGCGCTGCGATGAATCGCGTGCCGTCGTAGTAGTTGCATAACACAAGGTATTGCCGCTTCCGCCACTATTGTTTTATCAGCAGTAACCTTTTTTTTAGCGACATTCACGGCACCGAATGTATACCAAAAGGCGGCACAAGAATATGCATTCACAGCACTTCGCGGGTGATGCCAAAAGCAATGTCAAGACGGTCAATACGCATCCCGCTTACTGCCCTACTTTGTTCCCCAACAGGTACATAGTTCGACCACGCATTCCAAGCGAGAGCGTGGAAAGATATATCTAAGAGAAAATTGCATTCACTCGCGCTGACTTTTTTAATGCGTTTTGCGTACTCTGAAAGTTGAGGTTATTATTGTTTAAGCAGAGGGTGGGGAGGAGGAGGAAATACTTTTTTGGAGAATTCCGAACGGCCTGAACAAACTGCATCGCAATTAGCCGCTAATACCCGTGCCACACGTACATAAAAAATGACATTAAGTGTTTAAGGCCTTCAGATACCAATGTCATTAATTGGGCGGGCCGTGCTACACGCGAAAATGCAAAGGCATTAAATGTGTTAGGCATGATGGTGATCATGACCAAAAAGAGAAATTCACTCATATTTTAGGCGTCTTTAATGTAGAGAAAAACGCATTAGAAGCGTTAAAACTGTTTTTTGCGAAAGAAACTTTTATGAGAAATAGCGTTTTCTTAAAAATGGTGGGAACCGTTTCTAAAAGTGGCTTCAGGATGCCGTCGCCGGCCAGCGGTAGCCAAATCCGCAAAATTTAACACGAAGAGTAACGCGATGTTCTCACTTTTGCCTCTGTTCTAGTGAACTTCGTCTTCTTCAAAACTTCGCCACCAATTGTGCACAAAAAATCGTCATATTTCGAAGTTTAGCTACATTTCCGCGTCAACACTCTGGTGCTGAGAGTTTCGGTGGCTTCATTTGGTGCTCATCGCGTTCGAGAGTAGGCAGATTTAAGGTGTTCGCGAAGGTAAATGAGTTGTGCGGAACTCCTTAAACCAAAATGACATTAAAGCGAATGGCATTAGATTTTTGCGTGTAGCAGCAAATTAATGGCATTAAAACTTAAGGCATTAAGCATTTAATGTCATTTTTCTGACATAACTCACAAGATAGAAGCCGAAACTAAACGGAATCTTCGTAAAGACAACCGCCGCTCCGCAGCTGATTTCGAACTGTGTGGAACTGCGTTTACTTTGTCAACAGCTAATAACGTTTAGAATGCATTGTTAATTAGTGACAACACCAACCGAGCTGAAGAACGGCAACCGAAATAGTAACTGTAGTGTGGTTGCGCGAACAGAGGAAACAATAACACAAACACGCTTCTGTCGTGGAGCGCCATTGTATACGCTGGCTACTGACCTGAATGGCGCTGTAAATAAGCTTCCCTTGCTGAGAATGGGACTTCGCAACGATGTCTGTCTCGTCAATTTCTTTCACGGCGCACACGCGCGCTGTAACTTCTCGCGCACGTGAGGCCGACAGTAGTAGTTCAGCCCCGTAATTGTGCGGAAATCGCACAGAAGCACTTGAGACACAGGGGAACCATTTGCCAGAACAGTTTTCAAGGTCAAGACACCTTTCAAAAACAATTGAAGAATCGCAAAAACAAACCGAGGGGTGCCGAATATATGAACGCGCGGCCGCCGTCTGCCTCTCACCGACCCAAAGTTAGCTCAAGCCTCCGCGGGGCGGCGCTGGGTATACTTATTCGTCGCGCCCTCTGAGCAGTGACCGGTGCCTATTCTAAAACTGACGTGCCGACGCAAACACAGAGGACATGAGGAGCACGGCCGCCCGGCTAAGGCGGCTAGAATTCTATCCACCTTAGCCCGGCTACAGTGAACTTCTATATAACATTCTAGTTCACTGCAGCCCGCAGTTCAAGCAGGAGGTGGCCTCTTAGCCTTACCCAGCCTTCCGGGCTAATTGCGGTACTAGTGCCACATTATCCCCTGGTGAGCCTGGGGAAACATTATAGACCTTATGCGTGGCCTCGGCGATCGGCTACCGGCGGCGCGCCGTTGCTCCGGCCGTTCCAATCGCCCGGAGAGAGCGTAACTGCGAAGAGGCTGTTTCGCCGTTTTCCGCCGCACCGCGGCACGCTTAGCCTAAGGTCGTTTTCCCTGGCGCGGGCGGGTGCTGAGGACGAAAACTCGGCCTTCGCACCCTGTGTGCGACGTTTAATAAAAAAGTTACCGCACACCAATGCAGGTGAAAGTAGAAGTAGTTACTGGTGCCATTAGGGTAGTTACTGGTGCTTTGAATTTTTGACGTAGACTATGCCCGGGGTGATGCATAGGTGAATCCATTGCACAGCAGTATTCTTTTTTGTAGCCACGTATGGTTCCAAAAACACAACACGTTTTCCGGTTTTGTTTCTAAAAATCTCGTACATGTTGTTTGGAACGCACGGAACGCATATTCGCTGACTTGAAGAGTGCGGGAAACTTTTTCACTAGAATCAGGCTGAATCAGGCTGCCAAACAATAACTGCGCTTGCATTCTTCATTACACAGGGCTTTCTTTTTTTCTTTTTTTTGATCGCCCGCGTACTCGGAGTGAATCGCGAGACGCACGCAGGGAAAGCAACAAGGGAGAACATCTGTGTTATGTCCAATAATTTTACTTGCGGCTGTTTGAAATTAAAAAGATCAGCTCTTAAGGCTTATTTTCAATGACCATAAACCTTGCTTTAACATCCCCCCTCCCAGGGGAAGTAGGAGGGCTCGGCCAGAAGTATTTAGGAACGGGTTTTTTGGTAAAGCATTTCACTACAGCTTTTTTTTTCTTTTTTCTCGAGTCAGCCAGGACGGGTACATGCAGACCACCTTCAATACATGACGTTCGGGGATAACCACGTAGTTTTCACAATTAGCACAAACACTGCGTGTGGCGCCGCCGGGCTCTCCTGAAACGGATCTCACTGTCTCAACAATGCGCGAAATAATGGTACCAGCAGTGGTAGCGAAACGGCTACTCTCGTTGCTGCGGTTTCAACCTTCGGTCTCACTCGCGAAGGTAAGCGTCCGCAAATAGCCTAGGCTTTGTAGCCCGATTCGCGAAAAATTTGGGCCGCCGAAATTAAAAGGACCTATGGTAGTTCTATCGCAGCTTCAATTGTGAGCTGATGTACCCCGAGCCGCTGGATTTCACCGCTCTAACTGGCCGTAAAACCCCCATGCGCGCCCGCTCTCCGCGGCAGACATGGCGGCAGTAGCGCGCGGCACAGGCCGGCCTCCTAGAATATGGCCGCGAGGCCCACCACTGGAGAGGCCGGCGCTGCGATCGTTTTGACGTCACTTGTAGGATCACCGTTCCAATCTTGCTGCGTAGTTGGCTTGCAGCGCGTGACACTTCGCCACTTCGCTTAGGAAGCGCGTTCTAAAAGTATTTTCGTGTTAATTTCCTTCGTTTGAAGTTAATTCTCAGTGCGTCAAGCGCAGTTCGACCTCATGGGGACTTTATAACCGTATCAACTGTGGTAGATTATCCGCAACCACCATGAGCGTGGTGGTGTACTACGTATGCGACCGAAGCGTAAGCAGCGGCTTGTTTCCCCGATCAACAATGTGGACTACGGCGATCGCCGAGTGAAGTGTCTAGATTTCTCTTGTTTGCAAGAAATGTATAAAGCAGGAAATCGTGAAGCGTTAACTGCTGGCAGAAGCACACGCTCCCGCCGTGCCTGCCCGCACGGCCGACGGTGCGGCCCGAACCGACGCAGCTCGCGGCAGCAACAGCAACAAAGAAGTTACAGATTGGTGAAAATGGATGTTAGTGTGATGAAAAATTCTGATAGGTAGTGTCATCAGCTGTGGTTTTCAAAGCGATGCTCAAATATCCGCGATTTACGCCGACCGGCCGCGGAGGTCGGTCCCGGCAGCGCCGGCCCGTTCACGCCGGTGAGGCGAGCGGCCGAAGGATGGCTATGCTTGCGCGCAAGAATCGGCCGAGGCCGCGCAGGTATCTTGATCGTCGATCGCTTCAACGGAAATCACCGCGCTTACAGAGTTTCCAGCGCGGTGAAACGTTTTGTTAGAGGCTGTCACTCGCAACTCTAACGGCGATGAAATATATACTGCGACGCCAAGCCTAAAGTTCTCAACATCCGATTACGTGCATCCGAAGCCGGCTGCGAGCTGTTGGAGAAGGCCCTCCCGTCGCGCATGCGCGTGTTGCGTTTGGGTTCCTTTAACTTCTTGGGGGCCCCCAACGCTCGGTTCTCCATTCTAAATCTCCCCAATTACCCGAAATCATTAACGACGTGTTTCGCCTCGTACGCAGGCTCGCCTTCTGTGAGCAGTCGTGAGTTTCGAAATTTATGCTTGAGAAAGGCCGGCTCACTTTAAACATACAAAACACGCTGCAATTATAAATTACCACGCCGAACACCTAACGAAAACTAAATATAGCCTTGTTCAGACCCGCGCGAAGGCGTTAAAAACTCGAGTTCATACCGTTCATACATTGCGGACAAGTCGCGAAAGTAAACATCAGCCGTGCAGAGTACACGCTACGGCAGTAATCGTTAATCAAATCCGGGCATGACTATAAAAACATCGTAGGGGAAATAGGCACTGATTAAGCCAAACTACAGATAACAATACTTTTAAGCATGTGCGGCGAAGCAATCCGATCACCGTTCTCGCGTAGTCATTCATTTACCAGGCAATACGAGAAGTTCGCGTGGCGAGATCATAATTGAGCGACGCGTTTCCGTCACTGTTACAAGGTGTTTCCTTGCACACACATGTACCGACACAGGTATTTCATAATGAATTTACAGCGTACTTTTCTGGGCATCAGTTGCATCGTCCTTGGCGTTAGCTGGCTGCGTAGCTGTGGGTAGCGATGGTACCTGAACGCGGCGGTGTCGCCGGGAACAAGCGAGTTGCTGATTGCTTGCTCGAATTATTTGGTTTACAGACAACTTTTTTGGTAACTTGCATCAAATCCACAAGGAGGGGGCGAGACGGTGGCCACAACAAAAAAACACGCTTCCGCATACGCACGGGAAATGTGTTGTAGCAGACGACAACACGATTCGGCGTCCTACAAGTGACGTCACTCATAGGTGGCGCCGCGGTATGTCCTCGAGGCCAATAGCCGGCCGGCGGCCGCTCTCGCTCCGGCCGCTCCGGCGCTCCGATTGCTGGCAGCGCCCTCTGCGCAGCGCTGTGCGTGCATCAGCGGCGCGGACACGCCTCCCCATAGAGAAGGCGCGCGGACGGCAGACTAGCTCATATTCTAGGGACCATACTTCAACCGGCGTGTGTCGGAGTTAGCGAAATTACACCGCTTCCCTTGCTTCCGCGCCGAATGGGACGGCCGGAGCAACGGCGCGCCGCCGGCAGCAAATCGCGGAGGCCACGCCTTATGCAAAAACTGGCGCCCTCCTGCGGGAACCGCGTGCGCTTCCGCCATGTTGGGGGATTCCCGAATCACCGGATACTGCGGATACCACATGATATCCTGGGGTTAGCGACGCTCACGTCGGCATTTATCACTGTCCAAGATGCTTAAGTACTGCCGTGTAACTGGCTGTGCACGAAGATACGAGGACGACCACGGAAATAGCGTACACATCTTTTTTTTTTTATTTCTCAACGGAAGCATGATTCGAGCCCTGCGTGAAGTCGCTTGCGGGTGTCGACTTCCCTTCGCGAGTAATATTATAGCTGGATCGCATGCATAGTCACGAAACGAATAATATGTGCAGGACTAAAAAAGGTCCCAAAGTGAGCTATTTTCTAGCACTGTATTTGCCGCCGAGCACTCGTGCCTGCTGGTAGTTAAGGCGCACTGCATCGGCCAGCTCGTACTTTATCGTGTGGGATGAGTTATGAGTCTGCCGCTCGTGCTTTGCGCGCCCTTGTTTTCTTTTTATTCTAGACGTTCGGTGGGCTTTTATGGAAGTACTACGCATTCTTTCGTTTGCCAAATGCTACAGGAAATTGGGGATTCGCCATAGTTGCAACCTTCACGCAGCGCCATATGAGTAGCGCAAGTAACGCACGTAGTAACCCGTGTATCGGTCACTTACCGCTCGTCGCCTGCTCTTCGACCGTAGCTTATTTTCCCAAGATCAATTTCTCGAGCGGAATTTTCTAAGCGGTAGTGTGCACCCAGTTTTGTAATGTCCAGGGCGCGAGCAGGGGACGCTCAGTGCTCGCCGCGATGCACGCACTTACGAGCGCTCGGCAGACAACCGATTTTTGTCGCGTGTATGTTCTCTAGCTCATATGAAAGCCAGCGTTTTATATAGCCCGGTAACAACAAGCAATTTTTAAACAAACTGGCGGAAATAATTTTAATTTGGCAGCAAACTTCCTGAAATCGGAAGGGTGGCGGTTCGTAGTGTCGAAACTTGACACTACAATATGTGTCCCTGTCATGTGACCTGCAAACCTAGCAGCTACTGTAACTGCTGAAACGTTTATTTACGTATTGAAAACCTTTTAACACAAGTATTTGTACAAGCTTAAATAGTATATGTATTTCTAAACATTACTTTGAAAATTCTAAAGACACGCCGCCCGCCGCCGCTGGGTTGCTCTCAGTGTGGCTAACTGAGCCACCATGCCCAGAATCAACGGCAGCGTTCAGTAAACAGACCCAGCGAAGGAGCTTTGACGATTCTGTCTGAGTCAGGGGCGTTTGTTCTGCCAAAATATTTGATTTCAGTCTCCAAATACGCCAACGGCAGCTTAAAAAAAAAAAAAAGTCGCGCCCGGGGAGAATCGAACTTCCCGCCTCCACAACGTGAAGCCAGATTCTACCTATCGTCTACCCCAACAGATGGCGCATTCGTGCAAAACAGACCCTTGCATTAAAAAACACATAAAGGAACAGGAAAGCCTGCGATTCACACTTTTTTAGCTGGGAACAAGTTTTTAAATATCGTTTTTTATTTCGCATTTAGACAAAAGTATGTTGCCGAGCTACTCTATATCATGGTTGCCAGCATTAGTTTTGGGAGGGACACATACGGCTCGTAGATCAGAAAATTCGATTTAAAAAGTTCTAGAGCGTTATCAGCAAAACCGTTTCTCATCAAGGTGCTTTAAGTGATGCCCTTTCATTTGGGATAGAGAATATATACTCGACAAAAATCGGTTGTCTGTCCCTTTAAGGTTTTCGAAGTTTTTTTTTTTTGCTAAAGTCTTTGCGTGTGCTGGGGGCGCTCGGCGGGGACCGCGATGCACGCGCTCGGCAAATTATTGGTAATATATTGGTAATGTTTAACGGGTGACACGCCACACGCGTTACGCGCTACACATAGTACGGCCAGCTACAACAGCTCCGCTGTTAAAAAATTCCAGGTATGCGATTTATTTCATTAAGTGTTTTTTGTTGTTGTTGTTTTGCAGGTTTCCCCTGCGTCCCAGAGAATCCTTAGCGTATAGCTATATCGTGGAGTGCCCCCCCCCCCCCCCCCCCCCCATCTCTTTCCTCATTTCAACCTCAGGGCAGCCCGCATCGGCTCGAAACGTTGCAGGAATGACCTCCTGAGAAACCCGCAGGATGCGAACCAACACGGATGTACTTTCAATGTTTGCGTTCTCAAAGCCAAAACAAAAAAAAAAAAAAAGGAGAAGAAACGCGGCAGCCTCCAAAAGCTTCCCTGCCGGTGCCTCCCTGACTGCTTTTTCAATGCATAATGCGTATTTGCGAAGTCGCTCGCAAATGTGGGCAACACAGCAAGGTCCACAGATCACTCGTCGCTCATTTTGCTGCGCTTAAATCTGAATATAAAAGGATCGCCGAGCCCAGAAGGCCTCTCATACGCTCCGCACCAAGCAATCCCGCGACCGCCATCCCCCAACATGGCGTCGCGTGCTCGTTTCGTTTTTCTTCCGGTAGATGGCGGCACTTTTGCATAAGGTCTATTGCGTTGTTACTGCCATAGCAACGCCGGCGCCATGTTGGCCTTGAAGGCGTTTGGCATTTTGCCTGCTACCCCCCCCCCCCCCCCCCCTCCCCCTTCCCACCACCGATTCCCGCCCGCCAACCGCCGCGCCGCTGCCTCCACCAGGCCAGCTCCGCATCCGCTGCGATCGGCGGAGCTCAGCATCACGGCTTCACGGAGCTCAGCTTCAGCTCAGCTTCACGGCATATAAAGTGGTTCTCAACTTTCGCAACAGTACTCAAAAAGGAGACTTGTTGCGATTCGTCCTGGTGTTTTTGGTGCCCCTGAGCCATACCGTCTGAAAGAGCATGCATCTTTTACTACATGAGACACGCACGTCTGTCTCGCCGTGCGGCAGCGGAAGCAGCGGTGACCGTTTATAAATTTCGCGCATGCGCCACCAGTCGCGCCAAGGAGAAGCGTAGAGAAAAAAAAAAAATGAGAGGAGGATGGTTTCCCCAGGGCCGCTGGAGCAAATGCTACAGGTTGTACGACCACCGATATAAAAGACGTTGAAATCCCCGTCTACGAAACCAAGATATAAGCTGGCGCCTTTGTGAGAAGGTATATGGTATATACTGATGCCGGAAAGTTCAGACAAGACTATAAGTTCCGTATTACACTATACATGCGGTTTTTTTAAACGCAAATGCCCACATCTGCTGTGACGCTGGCGTTGCCTCAAATACTTGTTACTTCGGGCTTAGGAAATAGAAATGCATAATACCCCTGTCAAACGTGCCTATTTAAGTGCACTTACACAGAACGCACTCGCCTAAAATGTCATTCGGGAGAAGCTAAACGGCAAACGCGAATGACACTTTACAATGAACGCACTTTAAGCTGAGTGTGGTCCCCAAACACACCTTCCTTAACGGGGCCAGCTCTCCGAGTGAGTAATCTCGTGAACAAGTCCGAAAATCGGAAAAATTAACATAAAACCGTGAGCGTTTAGATGATAATACGTAACCTTAAAAGTTAATTATAGATATATTGCTTATTTACTTGTACAAAAATTGAAGCAGCGACGAAAAATAAGAAAATAGCCTCTCTCTCAACAACGTGCCAGCGCCGCCTGGTGGGTGTTTTGCTCCATGGCAGCCGTTCTCTGCGGCGTTCTCGTTGGTTGTTTCTTGTGGCCCTGTGATTGTGTTCCTGCTTCAGCCTATTTCTGTTGTATTCAACGCTTTCAGATAATTTCCTCCAAACAATAATGCTGCTGTCATTCACTGCGCGGTGAATAACAGTGAAGATATCAGCGCTGGTCTTTGTGCGAGGCGCCGATTGCGATTTTAAACAATGCAAACACAACGAAATGTTTACATTATTTCTCACGGGATAAAGAGGGGGAATTTCAAGTAATTTGGCGTAATATTTACGCCGGCTATCGTCACTGACATCACGGCCAAGGGCACTTTATTTCGTCGTTTAGCAGCGCCCAGCCTAAGTGTCACTTGGGAAGCCCGAGTGCACTCGGCGGAAGTGCACTTAAAAGGCACGTTTGACAGGGGTATAAGTACATGCACTGAACTTTATGAGGTTTTATCGCAAACAGCGGTAACCACAAAAAAGCGCGCTAATTTCAGTGGGTCTATATAGTACTTTGAACAGAACAGGTAAACCGAAGCTGAGAGAGCGTGATGATTGAGAGCTGAGAGCTGGTGTTTACCGGCCAGCAAGAACAAATACAGCGAAAAGCAATCAGACATTATACAAACGCATCAGCATAAAGCACATCGTTGAATCAGCATAAGTTACGCCTGAAAGAATTGATACGCACGCCACAAAGGCGCACCGATGGCGGCGATTTGAAGCTCGCGCCAAGTTCTCCTTCGGGCCACTTTTCCTCGCCCCAAAAGAGCACTAGTAAGTGCCCTCTTTACGCTCTTACCCTTCTTGCAACCAAAAGCGCAGCACAAGACCATCGGAAATTACGTTGACTCCACTCAAATAGAAAAAAACCACGACCACTGCGGATTTCACTTCGCAGCAGGGAGCTTGGCGGGCGAAATTAATGAATCACTAATTTTTAAAAAAGGCATTACCTCGGTCTCACTGTCGGCAAGAAAACAGAGCAACAAAGCGCGTAGTTTTGCATACCAAAAATTTAATTACCAAACGCGGGCTTCGAATGTTGCGGCACGTGGGATGCAAGAGACGATAGGGAAGAAGGGGGGGAAAGGGATGAAAGCGCGCTGAGGTGGAATAGCAGAAACAGTGACGACACTTTACGAGGTGTGCGGGGTATTTAAATTTATTTATGGGTAGAATAATGGAGGTCTTAAATTTTTGTTGCGTAGCTCAAGATACCCTGGACGTCCACGGTGCTGGCGATAACCCTTCGGTGTCTTTGGTGTTACAATTTTGTTTCTTATGCCTACGTCAGCGGCTCAGGCCTTCTTCTTCAGTGCGAAGATCTGGCCGTCGCACTTGGCTCGGTATTCCTGGACCTTCTTGCGGACCACGATCTCCAGGCGGAACTGGCGGCAGAGGCTCTGCAGGGTTGCAGTGAACTGAGTCTCGAGGAACTGCACCGACTTGCCCTCGTAGTGGTCGAGAGTGCGGTGGATCCACATGAGGCGTCCGTTGGGCCTCAGAAGCCTGGCCACTTCCGGCAACGCGTCCGGCATAATGTGGCCGGGCATAAGGCATCCGCAGAGCGCCACCACGTCGTACTCATTGTCCTTGAGGGTCAGCTTGTTGTTCTTGGCAACTTTCTCGAGGAAGTGACGCCTGTACAGCTTCTTCTTTTTGGCCTCGCTCATCATCTCGTCGCTGTAATCCAGGGCATCAATGCAGGTGTATCCAAGGTTCTTCAGCTGCACTCCAAGGAGTCCTGTTCCGGAACCGCAGTCCAAGATTACGGCGTCCTTCTTGACCTGTAGCTCCGAGTTGATGAACTGCGCCATGATGTTTGGGGCCTTGTACTTCTGTGCAGCCAGGTCCTCCTCGTAGCTTGATGCCCAGGTGTTGTAGATGGCCTTGGTCTCCTCAGGCGTGCGGTCGTCGACGACAAAGTCCACAATGTCGGCCCTGTCCAGGGAGCTCGTAGAAGGCTTCTTCGCCATTTCGTAGTGTCAGCGGCTTTGTTTGCCTTGAGCAGGAACCTCGTTATCAGCGCTCACAGGACGTTGGCACGGCCTTCTCCGGGCAGAGTGCGGTCGTCTCTCCCTCCCGGCTCAAGTTTTTACTTGCCCTTCTGGGACTTGCTGCTGCGATCGTCTTCTACTGCCGTGCGGCCGGCTCTGAGATTCGGCAGTCTCTTCGGTGGTGGACTGGGCAGGAACGGTCTGCAGCCCCCGAATTAGTAGCTCAGCATTGCGTTGCTGCGCGGCAGTTGGCTGGTGACGGCCTTTGCCCTCGTGTGGTCACTACGGCTCTGCGGCACTCGCTACAGGTGTTCGTTCTGACTCAGCAGCGGAGCGTGGTCATCACAGTTGAGGTTGCCATCGTCGCTGACTGGCTGGACTCGGCTCGCTCCGCCGCTCAGAACCCCGGGACAAGGACTCGGGCCGGTGAAATCGCCTGAAGTCAAAACAGAGTAAAATGAAAAGGTTAGTGCCTGCCAAGGCGAGGTGCAGCGGTAACTGCTGAAGCAGGGTGCTAGTCATTGCGCTCCCTTGGTGTAGACGGGTACGTACAGTAAGTCCTGGCTAGTACCGACCTCGCGCTGGAGTGGCGCTCGTCGTCCGTGTGGTCCTGCTCCAGAGAGTCAGAGCCGTTCATTTAGTGGGAACACATGGTAGCTGACCCGTTAGCTCCGCGCCGTCTAGAGCCGCCCAACAGCCAGGGTCACCGCTGCCGTCGCCGACGCGCAGCCCAGGGACAGGAACCGCGTGCCAGAACGCAGTGGTGGATTTTCACGATGGCGCGCGTGGACGTTTCCTCATCGTTGTCTTCCTCGTGCTTCGGTTCCGAGCCCTGAATGAATATTTTAAATGCAGAGCATTTCAGTAACTCACGATGTCACCCGCGTTGGCGTCCGTAGTCCGCACCGTCGTTGTCCCTACTATATAAAAAGAAAAATACCATCCGACGCCAGGTTTCGATCCCTCGACCCTGCGGGCGGAACGCTATGTACATTGTGCTGTAACCACTGCGCCACAAAGCCGACACAGAATCGGACGCTTTATATGCGCCTTATATCATTGACTCATTCAAATTACTGCTGATGAGCGCTCTCTCGTCAGCAGTTGCCACAAGTGCACGTAATGCAAACTACTTAACGTCGTGCGCCCCCGGAAATGCTCTCCATTTGATCGTGTCCCTCGCGAGGGGCATGTTTCACTGCTGCTTCCTACTGGCCAGTACACTCGTCGCCATCTGTCGGATGTTGTGCGAACCCTTTACGGCTGATGGCGCGCGATTTGAAATTTATGTACACTTATGTTCATACTTGTCAACAATTTCTGCGGTGCTAATGCTTTTTTTCCTTACACTGAGAATTCGTATTCATAACGCGGTGTACAAATGGGACCCCAGCCACACAAAGTGTGTCCAAGAGGACTGTGATTTGGGCGAGTTGCTGAATGTTCATGATTGACAATCCAGCGCGCAAAAACACGGCACAAAAAAGAACGAGAGTTAGACAGGACAGCGCTGCACTCACAACTGATTTATTTTGAAGAAAACATTGGTCATATATACAGATCAGTCTCCCACGTGGCGGTAAATTATTGCACCCGATAACCGCAAACAAAAAAACGCAATCATTAATCGGTTTGCACATGTGTAGTCTTTGGTTTACTTGTTCATGCAAAGGTGTCCTCAGATACGCGTATTCCCGGTCATGCAGCACTATTGAGGGCATACTTATACAACGGTCAGCAGCTCGTCTGATTTGAAAAGCCTCGATAATTTCCCGTGTTGTTTTATCTTTGTGTCTCGACAACACAGTGGTTTCATTAAAAAGCGGCTCACAATCGTGTTTGCAGCTGTGTTTTGCCAGGTGGCTGTGTGGATTCGTTTTAAATGAACGCTGGTGCTCGGACAACCTGGTGTTCAGACACCTCCCGGTTTGTCCCACGTATATATGTCCACACCGAAGTGGCAACATATACACGACACCCATTGCACATTTCACAAATGGGTCTGAATGATTTATCGGGCACACTTTTTTTTGTATTCCGGGAAGCTAATCTTCGGTCAACCCTACTGCACAATTTTCCTAATTTATTTGGAGCCGAGAATACCACGTCGACAGCGTATCTTTTTGCCACGTTTTTTAAGTTATGAGAGAGCCGGTGCTTATACGGTATCACAACGGGGTATCTTTTTCTTTGCCTTGGTGGCTGCGTCACAGAACCTGCCGTATCTTTTCCTTTTATCCATTTGACTAACTTCTGCACGACCATGAGGAGAACATTGTCAGGGTAGCCAGCCGTCTGCATTCTACTTATCTGGTTTGAGAAGCTGTCATTCAGCTGATGGTCACATGACTTTGAAAGGGCTGAGCGTAATGAAGAAAATGCGATCCCATTTTTTATTACCTTCGAATGACCCGATTTGAAGTTTAGCACTGGTTTTTGAGATCTGGGACGGTAACACCAGCATACATGACCTGTATTGAAAGTTAATTCTAAATCCAAAAACTGCAGTTTGTTCAGTTTTGGCAGCTCAAATGTGAACTGCAATCCGAGACCGCACTCATTGAACACATTTAAAAGGCCCTCTACATTCAGATCTCTATTTTCAACAATTATTAGAAAATCATCTACATAACGAAAAATTTTCTTTGCCAAGCCGCACACGTTTCTTTCGATATTTCTATCAACCCTACCTAGGAAAATATTACTAAGCATTGGAGCCACCTTTGAGCCAATACACACCCCTCGTTTTTGAACGAAGAATTCATTTTTCCACTCGATAAATGTTGATTTCAGATAGAATTCTAGGATCTCCATAAAACTGTTGACTGACACGCCGCACTTTTGAATGAAACCTACTTCATCGTTTTCTTCAGTGATATACAATTTAACTGATTTCATTAATTCATAAATTCATTAATTCATAAATTAATTAATTCTTTCGATAGAAATATCGAAAGAAATGTGTGCGGCTTGGCAAAGAAAATTTTTCTAAGCAGGTTTTTATTGCTTCCAGTCCTTCCAGGCGCAAAGAGCAAATCCTTTTCTACTTGGGATGGCGTTCTATGAATTGTATAAAATTACTTTTACTCTCTTGTTCTGGAACCGGCCCACAACGAGCTTGATTTCATTGTTAAATAAAGTTTTCTCCTCCGCCTCCTACTCCTCCTTCTCTTGAGTGCAGTTTTACTATAACGCATATCCGAATATTGGGAAGATATGGCTGTGGGAAATGTACCGAAATATCCCTCCAGGTCTGAACAAACATGGTGTTACTGTATATTTACCGTAGACGTGACTTGTTTTGCTCAATAAACCTCAATACTGGTTAGAAGCCTGGTATAACACCAGCACGCGCCCATACACAGTTTTTGTTACAGTTTTTGCAGCCCATAGTGCATGCCGGCCAGTGTTGTACACGTTCCTCTGAAACAGGAACGAAAACTCGTTCCTCGTTCCTTCCCAATTTTGAAACGAGTTCCCGTTACAAGTTCCTGTATTGCAAAAGGAACGCGTTCCAGCTCCACTTCGAACATTGGAACGTGTCGTAACATTAACGTTACATTTCATTTTAAAAATTAAAATATGGTGTCGGATAATCCTGAGGCGATTATTCCGGACACAGCCCGGAAGGGCTAGAATTTGGTTTGGTCTTGTACTTTCGCTGTTGTCGCCTACTAGCTGCTGGCTGTTCCCTGTGTTCGAAAGATTGCCTAACACAGAAGCTGACGCCCAGCTCCTACTTTTCGCGCTCCGCTCAGGACCGGCTTCGCAAGGAATGGGGCGACACCGGCAATGTTTCTTCCGTAGCGGTATCCAAAACTATACTTTAACTGACACCATGAGCTAGTGTATGCAATTTTAGGTTTATTATTATGATAAAAAGTTACCGCATGCAAATTCTGGTGCGCACAACTATCAGCCGTTGTCCGAGCACAAAGAAACAGCAGGGAGAGCGAGCCTGAGTGAAGCAGATGACAAATGCGAGAATCCCTGAAGGTCGTTCTACATAGTGCGTTTTTCGTCTGCGAATTCGGTGGAACGAACATTCGCACTTGCGAAGTTCGCGATTTCTGGAAATGTCGTTACATGGCCTGCGAACGTCGCGATTTTCGCATTTCGGAGGCACGTTGTTTGCAGACCGGCCGAGAGCAAATCTTGTGATTAAAAAAAAAAAAAAAAAAACAAGGTTTTATTTTACTTCCTGGGCAAGCTGCTTCAGACTGCATTGCAGTAAATATGAGTTTATTTGTGGTTTCGTACAACAATCACCAAATATTTAGCAATATACGCACACACAGCAGAGAAGACAAACACAGCAAGCCGCCCTGGGTTCGCTTTTTGTGCGTGCCTTTTGTGCGTGTCCACGCCGCTACAGTGAACTAGAAGTACACTGTAACGTCGCTGATGCAGGCACAGCGCTGCGCAGAGGGCGCTGTGAGCAATCGGAGCGCCCGAGCGGCCGGAGCGAGAGCGGCCGGCCTGTGCCGCGCGCTACTGCCACCGAGAGCGGGCGTGCATGGGGGTTTGACACAAGCCAGAGCGGTGAAATCCAACGGCTCGGGGTACATCAGCTCACAATTGACGCTGCGATAGAACTACTACGAGACCTTTTAATTTCGCTGCCCGAACTTTTCGCGAATCGGGCTACAGAGCCTATTTGCGGCTGCTTACCTTCGCGAGTGAGACCGAAGGATAAAACCGCAGCAACGAGAGTAGCCGTTTCGCTACCCCCACTGGAACCATTATGTCGCGCATTGTTGAGACACTGAGATCACATTCAAAGAGAGCTCGGTGGTGCCAGACGCAGTGTTTGTTCTAATTGTGAAAACTACTTGGTTATCCTCGAACTGCATGTATTCAAGGTAGTCTGCATGTACCCGTCCTCGCTGACTCGAGAAAAAAAAAAAAAAGCTGTAGTGAAATGCTTTACCAAGAAAACCTAAGCCTAAATAGTATTCTTCGGGCCGAGCCCTCCCACTTCCCTGGGGAGAGGAGTGGGGGTGTGGGGATAAAGCAAGGCATATATGGTCATTGGAATAAATAAGCCTTAAGAACTTATCTTCTAAATTTCAAACCGCCGCAAATAAAATGATTCGCCATAATACAAATATTCTCCCTCGTTGCTTTCCCTGCGTGCGTCTCGCGATTCACCCCGAGTATGCGGACGATCAAAATAAAGCCCTGTGCAATGCAAGCCCGAACCCACGCCTTTCGATCCCCACTCTGGGCGCGTGTTTTTCTTTCTTTCTTTCTCACGTAATTAATAAAAAAGAAATAATGTAACGTCAATAACGGTAAAAAAAAAAGTCTAACCACTCCCCTATGCCTTCTTTGGCGTTGTGACTGCCGGCATTTCTTTCTGTATTTCCTAACGAGCCCCTCATTTCCAAACCCTATATATATAGGGTGTCCCAGCTATCATGCACCAAGATTTAAAAAAAGAGTAAAGGCGTAACTCGAAGAAAACCTAGTGCATAATGTTCGCAGTACTGTGAAGAAGCGGAGAGTAATTTTTTCGTTAACGAGACTTAATTAACTAATTGTAATTAATTATCTAACTCGAGAAATACTTTCCTAATCACTAAAGTGTCAATGAGGCACTTGTAGGTAACCACGAGGGGCATCTAACTGCGGTATTTTCAGCGATGAACTAATTGCGTACACATTTATTCTGACTGATAAAGAAAATCCGCGAAATATGAAAAATACCACGTGACGGCGCCTCCGCGTGCACCGTAAAGCAACGCCCTCAAACAGGCTGCCTCTGAGTTAGCCAGAATGAAATAGACAAAAGAAAGAAAGAAGAAATCGCGACCGAGTTTGTTCCTTATCTGCACACGCGTCCAGCGAATCTTGCTGCTGCTGCTCCTTCCATGCATGCTATTATCAAGGTGATGCGCTGTCTCTTCGGGCGGGTAACACGCAAAGCAATTGCTTTCAATCAGCTTTGTTTGGGGACGCTGCTTCACAATGCGCGCGTAAGCGTCGTCACGTGGTATTTTTCATATTTCGCGGGTTTCCTTTATCAGTCAGAATAAATGAGTACGCAATTAGTTCGTCGCTGAAAATAGCGCAGTTAGATGCCCCTCATGGTTACCTACAAGTGCCTCATTGACACTTTAGTGATTAGGACAGTATTTTTCGAGTTAGATACTTAATTACAATTAATAATTAAGTCTCATTAACGAAAAAATTACTCTCCGCTTCTTCACAGTACTGCAAACATTATGCACTAGGTTTTCTGCGAGTTACGCGACTTCTCTTTTTTTAAATCTTGGTGCATGATAGCTGGGACACCCTGTATATATATATATATATAAAGTAAAAGTGCGCTCTTCGGAGACTTTATGTCCAGATTTTCGACCTGAGACAGGTCTTCTTCAGGAAACGTTGGAAATAAAGTCTCCGAAGAGCGTACTTTTACTTTTTTCGTATTCCTGCAGCAACTAAGGACTATACTTCACGACTATATATATATATATATATATAGCGAATCAGAATTGGGAAATGAGGGGCTCGGTGAAATAAGACAGAAAGTAAGGGTTGGCAGTCAAGAAAACCTCGGAAAGCAAAGGGGAGGTTGTGGTGGGTTATAGAAACAGATAAACAGATGAAGAATTTTTTGAGTCAGAAAGAAAGTGGTGCACCCGGCGGGCATTTTTTCACCACTTTCTTTCTGACTAAAAAAATTCTTCATCTGTGTCTATGACCCACCACAAGTTTTCTTGACTGCCAACCCTTATCTTGTGTCTTATATATATATATATATATATATATATATATAGGCAGAATAAAGGTTGGCAGTCAAGAAAACGTCGGAAAGCAAAGGGGGTGTTGAGACCGGGCGGGGGCACCCGATACGAGTTCCGTGGCCTCCGACATACGAGTGGTAGCGCGTACGATGCGAGCGGCCAGCCGCTGTCGCAGCCGTGAAGAAGTCCAGAGCAGTAGGATAACGTAACTGTTTACTTCATAGCGAGAGGTGAGCCGAAGCCAGAAAAACATACAATGCCCCGACAGGCGAGGTTACAATACAGGACTCGAGCAGAGCGACCGCATGGATTCGCTGCTCAGACAGAAATGATTTTCATCGTTTGGGCTGCTTCTATTTATACCCAAAAGCAACAATGGTCAAACGCGAACAAGTAGCCACACGCCACGAACATCACAGACACACACAACGCTCTTTCCACAGTTCGTGAGTCATTCATAGCCTCGTTGCAAGTGGAGTCCGAGAGAGGGGAGAGAGTGTCCTTGAAAGGTGCCGGGGCCGCGCTATCGAATGTTGATCGCGCCGATAGCGAAACGTCGGAGCCCGGAATGCCAAGGCGTGACTCACCGAAGCGCTGGCACCTGACGGCGGAGGGGCGCAGGTCCGTGAAGAATGCTTGGGCGTGCCGCTGGCATCTGGGGGTGCCGCTGGCAACCGCCGGAGGCGCGTTGCAACGCGAGGTGTCTGACCTTACATGTCGAGACACGAAAGTATGGTTCACCGACACGCGGGCGGCTGTGGCACACGTGGTGGATTCCCACGTGGTGGCTGATGCGGGAAAATACGGCGGCATTGGCCGATTCGTAACAGCTTCTCCGCCGGGGGTCCGAGATCCCGATGGATAAGGGTCTTCAACCGTTGTCCGGAGGGATGCTTTCGCAGTGAAGTGCTCAGCAGACGCTCGACTCCAGGCCTGGGCTGTACGACACCGTGCTGGAGCTTCACAGGGCCGATCACTGGACGAGTAGTGGCTCCCCAAGAACGTCTCTGGCTTGGTCAGGCAAGCAACAGAACAACACAGCAAGACACAACCGCATCGCCGGCAAGTGCGAAGACAAATCCACACTGAAGATCTACCAGGCTTTTAGTCGCGAAAAAATACGCTAATAACTAACTACACTAGTTAATATTTTAGACCAGCAGTACTTTAGACAAGTGCACAAACTTGAAAGGTGACATTTCGCGTGATTGGAAATGTCCCACACACACAAAAAAAACGTAATTGTAAAGGGCGGAACCTGCTTCAGGAAAAACAATGAAATTGAGAAAGTCAGGCGTCTACAGGCCACTTCTCGCGCCGAGAGCTGCGATTTGAGCTGTCGTCAATGCCCAGAGCTTTTCCCCTTCTGTACCGCACTTTAGGTGCAGCCGTTCTCTCAACACTGCTGTGACCGCGTGAAATGAAACCGGTCGTCTTGTTCGACACAGGTCAAGCGCGCGGAGGAGCGAGCGGGATTTTCCACCGTTCATACGTTAGGCGCGCACTGCTTCTAGGTGGCGTTCCCTCGGCGCGATGCGAGCTCACGGCTTTGCCCCTCGGCGTGCCCGCACTGAAACACGTGCCGCCAGTACGCGCAGAAGCTTTCCCTCTCTCCTCGTTGCTCACCTTTTTGCGAACGCGTTCGGCAAACAAACATCGGAACGCGTTTACGTTCACTTCTCTAGGCTGGTCGGTTGCCGACTTCGGTTCAGCCACAGGCGACACCGGAACCTCAACTAACTCAGCCGATGTTGGCCTATCATCGGGAGCATCAGCGGGGAGTGAAACGGGCACGACGAGCCCATTAGACGCCTTGCAGTTCCCAACAGTCACTACCTCGTCGTCCCTCGCGCTTTCAGCGACAGCCTCGGCACGCGAAGACCGAAGCGTGTTCCCGTTCTGCTTCCTCACTGCCAGAACTACACTACAACCAGGCTACCCTGTCTCAAAAGACGCCTCAGCCGCCCGCGATCCCTGAATCTCTACGAGCTCGGCTGGCCGTTGCTCGAGGTCAGCTACCTGAGCTGGTGGCAGGACGGAATCGGCTTAAGCCCACTGGCGAGATCGTCATGACTCCCAACTGAACCCTGCAAACCGTTTGCTGCCTCGACGGCAGGCTTTCCCACCACGTCGCTCGATTCTGCACTACCGTCCGAAGGAACAACCTCCGTTTCAGCGGACTTGTGTCGCCTTTCGGTAGCCTCATGGTTTCTGCATTCCAGCGAAACCTCGCTATCTCGCGAACTGCGCGGATTCGGGTCGACAGCCGTTTTCAAGGCCTCCCGTGATCTAGCGCACTTCGAACATGGCGACGAAACATCTCCGCTCACCGTAGGGGCCTTACACTGAGTGTACTTACGCTGCCTTCCGTCGTGAGTCTCCCGAAATGCCCCATCATCGCTTTCCGCCTGAGTTTCGCCATTCCTCACAGAGGTGGCGACCCTATCGTTGCTCGAGCTCTTCGCAGCGAGCCCAGCTGGTTCTTTCCTCGGCAGTTTCTCAAAATTGTACCCCTGTTCAATTAACAGCTGATCCGACCTGTTCGAGAATAGGTACTTGTACTCCGGAAGAAATTGAGGGGATACTGCTGCCTGCGTCACAAGTTCACCAAACGGACCTCCGATGCTGACATTAGCAATCGGCAGACGCACGTTTCGTGCACCTACGGCTGGCTTCACCCAAACACACTGCCCTGTTAGCTGATCCGGTTCCACGTACGAAGGGTGGACTATGTCTACCGTCGCTGCGGAGTCGCGACGAACTCGGCACGGTTTACCGTTGACGACTAGCTCCCGTACGTACGGCTCTAGAAACTGCCTGCTGTCCTCACTCTGATCTAGTACGTGAAAGACGAGTTTTCCTTTCTTACAACTGGCAGCGAAATGTCCCGTCTTGCCGCAGTTGTAACACGCAGCCTGTCTGCGCGCTTCGAAAGCTTTCTTTCTGCGCTGCTCCTCAGCGTCTGCTGCTCTCTCTTCGTTATCGTGGCCAGTTTCTCTATCCCCGACAACGACTTTCCTTGCTCCACCGTCTACCTGGGGAGCTCTGCCTTTCGGTCCTGACTTGTCAGGCCTTGGCCTGAACTCTTTTTGGCCGTCTTTCGGCCCCTGCGCACCTCGACGTGCGACGAAATTGTCGGCTAGCTGAGCTGCCTGATCCACAGTTTTTACCCCTGGCCTATCTTGCACCCAGAGTCTCAGGTTCTCCGGTAGTCGGCGGTAAAACTGCTCAAGACCGAAGCACTCAACTACTTTGTCGTGCTCTCCGAAAGCCTCTGCCTCTTTGAGCCGCTCTTCCATATTTGCCCTCAGCTTGTAGGCGAACTCCCAGTACGACTCGCCCCTAGCTTTCTCGGCTTCACGGAACTTCTGGCGAAACGCCTCTGCTGACAGCCTGTACTTACGCAGGAGTCTCGACTTGACTTTCTGGTAGTCCTCCGCCTCCTCCTTTGGCAAGCGGGCCATCACGTCGGATGCCTCACCTGGCAAAAGCGTAAGCAGCTTTTGCGGCCATGAGTCTCGGCTAAACTGGGCCGTCTCACACGTACGCTCGAAGTTGACCAAAAAAAGACCGATGCCTTCTCCTACCTTGTAGGGTCGCATTAGGTCACACATTCGTAGCGTAGGTCGCTCAGTCGCCGCAGACTGCACGCTGCTGCCACTCTGACGTCTAGGTCGAGACGCCTCGACGTCTAAACGCTTCATTTCCAGCTCATGCTGTCGCTCCTGTTCTCGCCTTCTATCCTCGCGTTCCTCACGCTGGCGCTCAGCCTCTGCAGCCTGACGTTTAGCGGTCTTCCTGCCATTGATCGTCTCAATGCACTCAGACAGCTCGTCATCGTCAGCCCCAACAGCGAGTATAGCCTGTATCAGCTCTGGCTTTCTAAGCGCGTCCGTAACATCGAAGCGCAACTCTTTTGCAAGCTCCAACAACTGCGGTTTTTTCAACGCCTCCAAATTCATGGCCGGTCCAGAGTACTGCTTTCCCACTGCTCAAAAAAAAATGTTTTGCGCGAATAACCCACGCTACAAAAACACACGCCCTACCAGCTATCCTCAGAAGCCTGGTAAAACTCAGTGAAGAAAAGTCCCGCGCTCACCCTTGACCGCCGTGAATTCTGCGAAGTCTGAAGCCGCCTTGACGTCTTGGGTGTTGGATCTCGCACCGCTGGCTCCAGGTGTCACGAAGTTGTCATCCGACCGCTGCCAACCAGTGTTAGGACCGTGTCATCCCAGCACTGACACCAGTTGTTGGGACCGGGTGGGGGCACCCTATCCGAGTTCCGTGGCCTCCGACATACGAGTGGTAGCGCGTACGATGGCCAGCCGCTGTTGCAGCCGTGAAGAAGTCCAGAGCAGTAGGATAACGTAACTGTTTACTTCATAGCGAGAGGTGAGCCGAAGCCAAAAAACTCCCAAGCATTTCCCCGAGGGTGAACATGGTTAAGTGCGAATGCACGGGGTGATGCTATGAGGGGGAGTAAAGTTAAAATCCGTTGGCATTCGCCCGTGAGCGCGCGCGAGCCGACCCACGGAGGTCTGGCAGTTTATCGCTGCATATATAGGGGGGTACGCCGCGCCGAGCGCGCCGAGCCAGGTGGCTGAGAGAGGAGGCGAGCGCAAGGGGAGAGGGACAGCGGCGCACGGCAGCTGCAGCCGAGCGAGGGGGAGAGGAGAGAGTGTGACGTCACGGTGGAGAGAGAGGCGCGCGGCAGCTGCTGGGGAGAGGAGGCGCGCTGTGACGTCATACCATGACGTCACGGCGCGAGGAGCGGTGCGGGGAGCGGCGCGCACCCGCGCAGCCACGGCGAGGAGGCGGAGCGAGCGCGGTCACGTGGTGAAGTGACGTCACCGCGCCGTTGCTACCGACGCTCCTCTCCGCTCCACGCCGTTGCTAGGGAGAGGAGTACTGGGGACGCCGCCGCCGCCGCCGCCGCCGCCGGCGGTGGAAGGTTTGGGGTCGCTTATAAAGTGCAATCGCACTTAAAAAACATACAATGCCCCGACGGGCGAGGTTACAATACAGGACTTGAGCAGAGCGACCGCATGGATTCGCTGCTCAGACAGGAATGATTTTCATCGTTTGGGCTGCTTCTATTTATACCCAAAAGCAACAATGGTCAAACGCGAACAAGTAGCCACACGCCACGAACATCACAGACACACACAACGCTCTTTCCACAGTTCGTGAGTCATTCATAGCCTCGTTGCACGTGGAGTCCGAGAGAGGGGAGAGAGTGTCCTTGAAAGGTGCCGGGGCCGCGCTATCGAATGTTGATCGCGCCGATAGCGAAACGTCGGAGCCGGGCATGTCAAGGCGTGACTCTCCGAAGCGCTGGCACCTGACGGTTGAGGGGCGCACGTCCGTGAAGAATGCTTGGGCGTGCCGCTGGCATCTGGGGGTGCCGCTGGCAACCGCTGGAGGCGCGTTGCAACGCGAGGTGTCTGACCTTTCATGTCGAGACACGAAAGTATGGTTCACCGACACGCGGGCGGCTGTGGCACACGTGGTGGATTCCCACATGGTGGCTGATGCGGGAAAATACGGCGGCGTTGGCCGATTCTTAACAGGGGGAATGTGGGTATTTCATAGAAACAGATGAAGAATTTTTTGAGTCAGAAAGAAAGTGGTGAAAAAAAATTCCCCCGCATTTCCCCGAGGGGGAGAATGTGAAAGTGCGAATGCACGGTTGTCGGCCCGCTTGCGGCGCTTGCGCTCGGCCCCTGCAGCCCACCGCCTCGCCGCCTTCTCTTCCATCTCTTCCATCGGGTTTGTAGTATCACGTGTACACCACGCAGTTATCAAGCCGCTATAACGCCGCTGAGTCGCCAACGCACGCCGCTGACGACGTAGTTTGAATGCGTTAAAGATATAAGGCGCGTCACTAACACTGATATCAGCGTCGCGTCCGTGGCTTGGTCGGTAGAGCGTCGCGCTGCGGCCGTAAAGTCCTCGGATCGAAACCTGGCGCCGGATGCTGTTTCTTTTTTAAATATAGAGGAGCACTGCGGACGCCGCCGCCGCCGCCGGCGGTGGATGGTTTGGGGTCGCTTATAAAGTGCATTCGCACTTAAAATGCCCGCCGGGTGGGATCCGAACTCACGACCTCCAGGTCGTGGGTCCCGAACCCACGACATCCGAACCCTCCAGGTCGTGGGTTCGGATGCCACCCGGCGGGCATTTTTCACCACTTTCTTTCTGGGTCAAAAAATTCTTCATCTGTTTCTATGAAATACCCGCATTCCCCCCTTTGCTTTGCGAGGCTTTCTTGACTGCCAACCCTTATTCTGCCTTAATTTACCGAGCCCCTCATTTCCCATTTCTTATTCGCTATATATATATACAGGGTGTTGCGACGATAACTGGAACACTTTAAAAATTTTTCCTGAGCGATCCGCCGCTCTGTTCGCGCTCAAACTTCACACAAAAGTCGCATTTTGTGGTCTATTTTGTTTGACACCGGGAACAACAACGGTACTTACCTGTTTATTCAGAAAATAAATAAAAACGATTTTCGCCTATGGGAAAATGGCCGCTGATTTGGACGTGCGAGCCAGCGCAAGTTGATGTTGGAACGACGGAACCACCTGCAGAGTGAAACGCATGTTTCGGATTCACGTACGGAGCCAAATGGTGCAGCAGACGATCAGAAAATGCACCTAGAAATGAGCTAACAGACGATCAGAAAACCCGGTTTTCGGGCTCGCACGTCCAAATCGCCGCCATTTTCCCATAGGCGAAAATCGTTTTTATTTATTTTCAGAATAAACAGGTAACTACCGTTGTTGTTCCCGGTGTCAAACAAAATAGACCACAAAATGCGACCTTTGTGTGAAGTTTGAGCGTGAACAGAGCGGCGGATCGCTCAGGAAAAATTTTTAAAGTGTTCCAGTTATCGTCGCAACACACTGTATGTATATATATATATATATATATATATATATATATATATATATATATATATATATATATATATATATATATATATATATATATATATATATATATATATACAAAGTAGAAGTACGCTCTTCGGAGACTTTATTTCCAACGTTTCGACCTGAGACAGGTCGTTCTCAGGTCCTGAGACAGGTCTTCCTGAGGAAGACCTGTCTCAGGTCGAAACGTTGGAAATAAAGTCTCCGAAGAGCGTACTTCTACTTTGTGTATATATATATATATATATATATATATATATATATTTATATATATATATATATATATATATATATATATATATATATATATATAGCGAATAAGAAATGGGAAATGAGGGGCTCGGTAAATTAAGGCAGAATTAAGGCAATCTTTGTGCGTATTCCTGCAGCAACTAAGGACTCCACTTCACGACTAATATATATATATATATATATATATATATATATATATATATATATATATATTAGTCGTGAAGTGGAGTCCTTAGTTGCAACATTTATATACAGTATGTACAAGGGTAACAACGGTGTTACATGGCTCGCACAAAGGCGACAGCACCTCTCCACTCGGTGCCTCCGAAAAGTGGCGCCGATAAGTGCTGTCTCGCTGCGCTTTCGGGCGGGTTTTATACCCCCGGAAGTCTGTTGCAGCCCCGAGAAGTTTGAATCGCTCCAATTAGGACTCTCGGTGGCTGAAGTTTGAAATTTCCGATGAATGGAGGTGAAGCGGTTGCGTCAGCCGAGCTGCTTCTACGGGGAAAGGGAAGGCGACGCCGTCGCCGTCTCAGCGGAGCCGTCTCAGCATGTAGCGGCATGTCGGTTGCCGGTCAATCGCCCGATGCATAATTCGGCCGGGCCGCCACGACGGGAAAAGGAGAGGCGACTCTGAGGCGATGCAAGTTTGGGCTTGTCGGCCGCGGGCGGTTTGGTCTGGTTTGGTCGAGGCGCGAATCGGCCCCGCTGTCGGCGCGTCGCCCCGTACAATGAATTTGGGCCGGGTGCTCTGGCGCAACACCCCGTAGACATCAAACACATAGAGCACTCGGACACCCTGCTGTGTAGCTCCGATCCCCTAATGCATCTACGTCTTGTCCAGATGGCCGAAGAAGCCGCCAGGAACCAAAATCTCCTGGCTGACTAACACGCAGAGCCCAAATCTCCCTACTTCGGGGTGAATAAAGTTCTTTTTCTCTCTCTCTCTCTCTCTTTCTAGTCCCACTCTTCATCAATCAACGTGTGTAATCGCACTCTCCATGTGGTCGCAAGTCTTGTGTTACCAGGTTGTAGCCCTTGTCGAATTCGGCGTCACAACCATAATTGAACTTCCCGTCGTTGTTTGAATTCTTTATTCCCATCGGCAAACTCCTCCCCCTTGATTTTTTTCAAGTGAAGCTTTCTTTGCGTCACTGACAGCTAGCGACCGTGCGCGAAAACGCACCACAGGAAAGCCAGCTCTACACAATGAGAGGACACATGATGATGGGTTTGCACAAAGACCTCAAGCGCATCAAAAGAAAAAAAAGCGCTTCTGGTGGGCGGAATCGAACCTGGGTCCATCGCGTTGTGAAGCCGACGTCTTTCCGATTGCGGCATTCTGCCACGGTCAAAGCAGTTTGGATTTTGGACGTTGACTGACTCTGGTTGCAGGGAGAAAGCTTCGAGTTTTAACCATCTTTTTCTTGTGGAAATTAGCTATCCAGCATAAAGAAAGCTATATTATACAGTCACACTCTGTATTCCCGTAGATATAGAGCAGGGGGCTATGATGTGGACCCTGCTTCTATCCTGATATTCCTGTTCACACTCTATAATATCACACTCGTCACTCACCACATTCCTTATCACCCTTCTCATCAAAATCCTACATCCCATCGCATGTCGCTGTTCAACTTCCCATCATATTCCGATCGTCGCCCTCTTCATCACTATAATGTCTCGCTCGAAATCCCTCGTCGCAATTCTTGCGTGTCTACCCGGTTGTGACCGGTCACACAACCGGTCACACAGCCGAGTATACTAGTGAAAACAAAAAAGACAGTCACATCAGGCGCACAAAGACGAAGCGAACAGGTAATGCTAGCTCAATTTAAATGCGTTCTGTGCATATGGTAGCGGGTAATAATTTCTTTCATTAGTTATTATTAGGCAAATCACTGCTCAGTAGAGGCTGGTAGTCATCCATTGCGAAATATCGTTAGAAAACCGCCGTGCTCGTTGCCAATTTGTTGCGGTGGCTCAGTGGCTAAGGTGTTGTGCTGCTGAGCCCTAGGATGCGGGTTCGATTCCTGTCGCGGTGGCTGCTTTTCAGATGGGAGCGAAAAGCGAAGACGCCCATCTGTTGACATTTCGGCGCAGGTTAAAAATCCCCTGGGGTTGACATACGTCGGCAGCCTTCCACTGTGGCCAGCCTCATAGCCAAGGTATAGTTTTGGAGTTCTGAACCCCCAAAATTAAATTGCTCGCTGCTACTTCTATCCGATTTCCCGGTTTTTGATCCATAACGCTCTCCAAGACCCGCCGTTCGCTACTCGCTGGTACTGGTGAGAATTGTGCCTACCTGGACAACCATGCGAAGGGGTTTGAGCAAAGCTTGAGCAGACGGTCTATCGGCGACGAGTGCCTTCCCCCTTATAACACCAGTGGGCCTTGTCTTCAAACCCTTCGCAATTGATTCTGCAGTACAACCAGAGCCAGCCTTCGTCAATGTATGATAAAAGCTATCAGTCGGTGCGCGATGACATCTCGTAATGCTGCCACGGTGTATGATGGTCAGATTTCCTTCCTTGGGCGCGTAGCATTGTGCGCTGCCGCTGCGCATAAGATAGTGTGTCTGGTTGGACAATGTTGCCTGATGAGATCTGTAGAAAAAGCGGCATTTTCTTTTGATGTGTGGATATTGCCGCGAACCACGCATTCCGTTTGTATACTTCTGTTTTGTTTTTACTCCCTATCTGGCGGTTCCCGGCTGTGTTATCAGTGTTTCAAGCGAAGTTCATGTATCCTTTCCCTTCTTTTGAATGCCGCACTGGCTATCTTATTTTGATAGGGAGAGTGGCCCTGACGTCACCAGCCCCTAGAATAATCTTATTTGATCTCCAGTGTTCTCGTTGTAACTCGACGTTTTGAGAAACAACCGCGCCGAAAGACAAATACTCCTAGGGTAGCCGCCGCGGTATTCGATTCTCCGACAGTCGCCTGCGCACGTAACTTTGTTGACTGCTGCTTCGCCGTCTGTGTATTCTTTGAGTTTTTAGGGGAGCGCAAATTCGCTCCAATAAACTTGTTTTTCCTTCAAGCCAACTGCGCCGTCTTTGGTTTCGTGACAGTATACTTGAGGATAAAACGTGGTCTGTGTCTATGCATGCGTAGACTGTGAGCAATAAGCGGACAGGAGTGATTTAATTCATTCTGTTGTATTACATTTGGTTGATATGTTCCCAAACTGATCTAATTGCAGATGATTGAAAATCAGCATCGCATTGCCATCATCTTCGAAGATGACATTCGATTTGAGCCCTACTTCCGGACCAAAGTGGCGGCGCTACTCACAGAAGTTCGTCACCTCGACTGGGACCTCATGTAAGTACTTTCTTATAGGGCAATGCTCCTATCCCCACGGCGCTCTACTCCATGCCATGCACTCCACACTCTGCTGCGCTACCTGTAGTTTCTCCATCCAACTTGGCACCCTTTACCACATGGTATGGGAGTGTCAGAAAACCCTATCTGTTATAATCCTCGCCAAACCTGCAAGCACTGGGGGAAGCCAGCTCTTCAGCACCGACCCCTGCGTCCAGCATAGCCATGGTTAAGAGGACCTGGGCAGCCAGTGCGGACCAGGGCTTCCTGGACTTGAGGAGGCTCCACTGGACGGGTGCAGAATCATAAGTGCCTGAAGCTCTTTTACATTTAGTTTATTCACTCACTCACTCACTCACTCACTCACTCACTCACTCACTCACTCACTCACTCACTCACTCACTCACTCACTCACTCACTCACTCACTCACTCACTCACTCACTCACTCACTCACTCACTCACTCACTTTTCAATCGTGTGCTGGACCTCTATGATAGCTAAATTTTCACCGTTGGTTGCAGAAATTGTTCGTTCTGTGGCGCTATGGTAAAGACCTGAGGTATCATGAACAGAACAATGCAGAGCATCACCGCGATAAATATTTTGTTAGTGTTTGCGTAATGCCTCATATATTGTCGATGCTTAAAATTACGAGTGACTCGTGCCAACACACTGGCACGGGATTGAAGACACAAAAATGTGGGGAATGTATTCCACCCGGAAAACGCCGCAAAAAAAAAAAAGCACAAATGAAAAATGATTCTTTTAAGGCATGTGCAGTTGTCCCACTCATGGCAGTCCTTTCAACAGTGATTACTATGTAGTTATTTAGCCAAATGTAAAGTTTATTTGCGCAGCTAATACTGGGGGAGAAAACTTGCTTTGTGCTCAAGTCTCGCACGTTGCGCGACTAGGTTCCTGAGCCATGCAAACTACCCCATAGAAATGCATTGGGAGTAAGATTTGACAGCGAATTACACACAAAATAATCCGAATCCTGCAGAGTTCTTTTAGTGCTTTCATCTTCACGTTGACCCCTTGCTTATGCCAAATATCACTGTCCTGAAGTGGGCTTGCTAGGTTCCTGAGAGGTCGGAATTTTGAAAGAGAAAGCTGGGTATAACGTAGCTATGTTGTTTTGTATATTCCCATTGACTTCGATGAAAAAAATAAAAGGGTACAGCTGCTTCCCTTCCCAGCTTTCCACTGTAAAAAAAAAGAGGTGGGCGAGGGTGCATGCAAGCTGTCTCACGTTAAAGGAGCCATGAAGAGAAAACACAAGTTTGGTTCATTCGAAAGATTGCCTCGTTAGAACCATAACGACACCAGTTATAACGCAAACTTCGCTCAAATAGGCTACATAATTAGGAAAAAAGGAAATGACCATGCGACCCACCAGCTCATTTTTCGCAACAGAACCTATGATGTCACTCGAGAATGCTCTGCGATTGGCGGAGGCCGGCAAAAGCAAACGCATGTTAGGCAGGGCTTACAGTTTTCATAGCGAGCTAAATGCCCGTGAAACATACTGCACATTCTTTTTATGACAAAGGACGGTGGAGTAAACGGTTGAAGTTCCGAACGAACACGCAAGCGTGTATGCCAATGCGTACGAAACTACCGTTGGCCGAGCTCGACATCTCGCCGTTGCCACCGTCGCGCAGACGAATTTTCCGGTTCAAGGCTCTTCGGGGCCAACGAACCGTCCCAGCACGCACAGCCACGACCTTGCTTGGTATCGTAATCCCTTCACAGGAGGTTGGCCGTCATATCGCCAACCAGCAAAGGTAAAAATAGAAACAAGGGGAGTAAGGAACACAGAGCAGCAACGAGATAGTGCCACTCGTCGCACAGGTTTCGGTATGGAGGTCGTGTTGGCTTGCTGCTGTCGTTACGAGCTCGTTTACAGTTTACAACCACTGAAAACTTCAGTTTGTTCGAGTACTTTACAATGAAATTTCGTTGCTGTGTTTTGAAATGCCCATGTAGTACGGGCAAATCGTCGAGGGAGTGCGACATCCCCTAGGTGAGATCTTTCATGTGCTGCCCAACGACGAACCTCGGCGAAGCAAGTGGCTACGTTTTGTGAACTTTGCAAACGGAGGAGAAAGAGAGCTAAAGGAAGTACGAGTGTGCTCGCTTCATTTCCGAGGAAGTGATTACGGCAGGGACCCGGACATGCTGGCGCTCGTCGCCGACTTCGTCAAATCGCCTTTCAAAGCGCTCTGACCTTAGGGAAAAAAAAATTGCCGTACACACCGCGCATTGACGCTCGAATCTTTCTGGTCGGAACAGAGAGCTCGAGCGAACGGCTTTCCTTACACGACACCGGCCAAATGGCATAAGCGATACTGCTACTGAAATTGAAAATACGGCACATACGTAACAGTCTGTATTCGTCCGTCGCGACGGGGCTGACGAGGCAGCGGTGCCGACGGCAGGGCGTTCGTCTGTTGTGGCTATCGCGGAATGGTCGCTTTCCCGTCCACCGCGTATCCCACAACTCTTGCCGCTCGTGCACTTAGAAGCATTGAGCGTTCAAGTGGTGTGAGGTTGTTAAATGCAAGCCCGAGCTCCTCGGCGAGAGTTTTGTTCTCCGGATCAGGCGATTCCATGACTAGGGCTGCGGGTGCACTAGGTTTTACTAGTATTTTTAAAATGGCCGCCGTCTCGGTCGACTCCCGCGTGTGGGTGCTATATGGAGTCGACATACTAAGTATCTATTTCATGGACCGGCTCGTATGACGCCATTGTTCACGTCACGGAATGTGCAATTTTAGCGGGAGATTTAAAATTTTGCCATAAATTGCCTTATTTCTCAGTGAATAAAGCATCATTTGCTTCCGAGAAAGCGCTTGGGGTACTATGAAACACCTAATCTTGCGAATAAAAGTTTTCTCTTCATGGCTCCTTTAATTTACACAATCTACTCCGCTTTCTGGTGCTGTGGCGGCAATATTTGTTGTCGGGACAGCTGTTCTGATGGCCAGGTGCGCACCCTTTTTTCGCCTCAACACAAACGTTCAGCGGCGTACACCGAATGCAAAAATATGCCATGAAAATAGGTATTTCCGAGCAAAGATTTCGTAGCGAATTTGATAATTCGCCCCAAATGGGGCCTGTTGAATCACCGCGGCATTGTCGCATTGGCCAGTACAAGAGGTCAATTGCCAACTCTGCTAGACAGATGCACGTGCCAACGCGTTAGCGAGTATGCCAAAGAGTTACCTTATAAGGCGACAGTCTTTCTTGGGGTACCTAAAGGCGAAACTTGTCTGTCTGTCATTCAATTCAGCCACGTCTCGTCCAGCCCCTCCCCCCTCCCCCAACCGTCCCCGAAAAAGGCCGTGTATCTGCTTGCTTCATTGCAAATTAACTGCTACTCTCTGACTCATTCATGTCCGCATTATTCAGCGCAAAACAAACCTCAGGCAAAATATGAGTTCATAATAGAGGACTAGCAGCATTCTTTTTCATTAAGGATACATGTTGAAACGTTGTACAGTAACAAATTAAACAAAAAATGCTAAGAAAACGGCGTTGAACAGAGTCGAGATGTACGCTGCCACAACAGATGCCACGCGAGCAGTGCAAAGGCGGGATAAGTTGAGCTGGGCTAACCTTTACTGCGTGCGTCATGGGAGAAGCGAGAGAAGGAGAGGAAGAGTGTAAATGGTATGGGAGAGGAAAAGAAAAAAAAAGAGTTACGTTGAAAAGGGCGCAGCAGACTGTCGGTCGTACTTCGACAACATTCAGAGCGAATTAAGCAAGCAGATGCGCAGCCATTTTTAAAATTTTATCATTAAACGCAAGCATCGCAGCAAAACAAGTTCGTCAGGCTGTGAAGAGGATGCCCGAATGCTGCACTAGCGCTATCCATCCGGCGTTCTTCCGCCCCACTGGCCATATGGTAACACTGCTTCTCTAGCGAATCTTACATGCCTTATTATTGCGTGAGAAATATGTGGGTCATTTTAGCGAGAATTTTCGCCGTCGGCGATCCGGGGACAGAGATCGACAGAAAAAGGATAGAGCGCGCGCGGAGAGAAGTGACATCAGCCGAGCTGGCGGCAGCATTGGCTGTGGTAGCGCTGCATTCGCACTGACGCCGACCTATAGTTGCTGGGGCGACGTCAAGTTGCGTCGTGGGCCACCTCTGAGGACGTTTCTCTGCCAGTTCGTGCTGTCATGTTGTAAGCTCACCAGTTTGCTGCTACCTACATCATCGCTGTTCTCTATACTCGCCATGCATTAAACAATTTAAGTTTTGCTCCTGGGTCTGCATCATCGAAACGGAGGCAAATCCCCAGCAAGCCGCTCGTTCGCCACTCTACCGAGACATGACGGAGGCCGATTCTTGGACACCTTCGCCAATGTAACTCGCCAATATAACATCCATTGGTCAGAGGCCTCGCAAGTGCAACCAAGCCACCACTGAAACGTACGCAAAATGGACATTTTCAAAACGGACGCAGCTCAGAATTCCGCCCCTGGTCTGAATTGTAATCATTGTGTGTTGGAGAATATTCCTCAAGCATTTAGGTGCTGTGCCTGCAGCCAACAGTTTAATAGTCTTTTGAGTCCGTGTAATGATGTTTAATATTCTACTTGGTAGCCCAGATCCCCAGAGGATCACTCCAAATTCCGCTTCATTCCGTTCTTGTGTGTAGGAGGGTAATGAAGTCACAAAGACTGCCACGGCAGTTCACTACAACAACTGTTGCATTCAGACTTTGGAACATTCTGACGTCGGCAAATGCTAGGAAGAATGAAATCCTGGTTTTGTCACCTATACTTTTGTAGATTTCGATCTGTTTTTCGGCAGGCGGAGAGCTTCTATATGAAGAGTCGCTGGATCGGTGGCATGTCCATCATGGCGTCCAGTCGTTTTTTCTACGGAGATGTGCTTATATATAGGAAGGCCCTTTCATTTTTTTGAAAAGCAAAGCTTTACTGATCTCGTCGAGCGATTCGCCGTCGCGGGGAATTTGACTTTTATTTGACCGCAGCTGCGCCGTACCCCTATCAACCCATCACCCGACAGCCGGACAGAGCTCCGCCGACGGGCACGTGCGCTAGCCGCCGCTGCCGGCTTGGCGCATGCGCTCTCCGCAGCTGGGTCGCCGCCTCACCACGTGACTCGCCGCACGCGTGCGAGCTTGGCCATGCGTGAGAGCGAGGTCGGGCTGTCTTTTCTGGGCGTTGCGCGCGAGGCGGAGGCTTTGAGCCGTCGTCAGTAAGCGGCGTCTGACCACCTCGCGGATATCGCCCGGCAAATGCTTCAGTGGAGAGGGTCCGGAATGCCAAGCGCGCGAAGCTAGCGTCGAAGACTGAAGAAGAGGGAGCAGTTCGGCTCGCAAAACGCCGGAAGCGGAACCACAACCGTAGACAAGGGCAGGCTTTGGACGAATTCTATTATAATTGCAGCTAAATCAAAGGTTAAACGAGTGAAACCAAGGCTTACCCAGGCTAAGCCAAGCTTTCGTTTTGCATATCCAGGGTTAGCTGAGCTAAGCCGCAGCCATTGTTTTCCAAGACACTCACTCACTCGGTGCAAGGCTACTAGCCTCGGTGCTAAGAGAGGGGCCTCTCCGATTTCTGCAAGGGCATTATGATAAAGACCCGATTTAAGGATAATTTGAGTGATATTGAAGATTGGGAGGTTGAGGGCTGTCGTGATGATGGCGTTTACTTGGCTTACTTAAGTGCAGGTTAGTTTCCGATATCCGGCTCATGATCATTGCCTGCATGAGTTTTGTCGGTTCTTTTTCTTTCATCCCTGCTCTTCCCCTGGTAAGGCGTTTTATAAGGTGGGTCAAATGGTTAATGGTTTTCTGTATTTCGGCGACTGTGAGTTCGGCTTTGCTCATCATCTGTAGGGTCGTGCTAAGGATTCTTACACAACTGTTCTCCGGGATGAAATCAGGACCTGTTTTAGTGTGAGTTTTTAACTTTAACAGCTGGCGATACCCATTGCTTACCGGACAGAGCTTGCGGCGGTGACAGGGTGGCTGGAAATTCGAAACGTATCTTGAATATCCGTGTAATTAGTGTAATTGGTCATAGCATGAATAGTTTTATTTCGTATTAATACACATTTTAGTTCAGTTGCGCTCATATCCTACGGCTTCCTTGCTTTTCTGACAGCGTGACTTTTTAATATTTTGCCCCCTTTTTAGTCAAGTGACACATTGTTGGCGCCGCGCGCGCATAAGTTCCGGTGTGATATAGGCGCTTTGGTGTGGGGGCGTAAGTTGCGGGCACGGCAGGCGAATGTGTCTGCCGAGCACGCAACTACCGGCGGTGTGTAGAAAGTACTTCACTGCGCAGACAGAGTATCATTGTCTTCATGTCCACGTTCCAGTTGCCGCTGCTCTGTATTCCCAAGTTAGGCGAACCACCGTATCTTGCTGCCCCAGTTTCCGACTGGCCGCGATGACATACTTCCGCGGACGCTTGATGAGCACGGCTGATAGTGGACGGCTAGCACGCACGAAAAAATCTGAAAATGAGCCTAATAATGCTATCGCGTCAATAAATATATGTTCATTCTCTACCCGTGTGTGTGACGCGTATTTTATACAGATTCGCTGGTCATCCATCTTAATAGAGAGGAAATACTCCTTTTTATTTTTTGCTGCTCTGTTTGATGACACACAACTATCTTGGCAATACGATGTGTGAGACGGCTGCTTCGGTCTCGATTTCACCGAACAAACCTTGCTGCTGGCACTCGCTGCGTACCTTTTCCAAGGCCTGCATAAGCGCACATAATTTACTGTGAAATCGTTCCGATCTCCTTCTCGCGTTCCCGCTCTCTTATCCCCTGAACGCCACTCCCCCAGTGGAGGGTAGCCAACCGACCTCTACACCTGGTTAACCTCCCTGCCTTTCCATTTGTTTTTATCCCATAGCTGAACTATAGGGTTGAGTGCACCACGTCATGCGCTGCACGTGTCACGCAAGACCTCACATTCCTTACCGTTAGCTTCAATGCCATGAGGGTAAGGGGACAACAGGTTCTCGCCCTGCTAAAGAAAGAATTGGACCGGAGACACCTTTGAATCCCGGCACCCCTCGGTTACGTGCCCTCGTTTCTGGCACCTAAAACATGCGATTGGCTTCCTAACTGGGAATATTCCTTCTTTATTTCAACATTCCATTTGTTTTAATAAACGTTTATTACTGCTGGCATAAGAGGGAATTTAGGCTTTGCTGTGTAAACCTCTGGGACCCATGCACTTTCTTTTGTTATAGTAGAACAGTGTTCAGTGCAGTGCTCATCGGCAGGCTCCGCTGCCTTCAGTCACTGTGTCCACGTATGGCCTATTTAGAACCCATTCGTTTACGTGATCGGTATACGTACTACTTAACTGCTCTACACGAATTTCCTCAAATACATCACCTTGTTCTTTAGACGCTTGAGCTCCTTACCAGGTTTCCAGAAAACTTGCAGCTTGTGCGCGAGCTCCGAGCAGGTTTCGTCTGGCTGTTTAACTGCTTCCCTAAAAAATAATCAGAAGGCTTGAGGCGGCATGTTTGCTAACAACGTCCATTTTGCGTGCGCTTTACGCTGCGCCTCCTCGGGGCTGAGCCTGGCCGGAACACCTGCGGCTTCAGCCGGCAACAAGCTCAGGCGTCTCTGAGGCAGGCCAACGTTATTTGATTATTGTTTATTTTATTGTCTGTGTAATTATTTGCATTATTTTTAGCCCACTTCAAGAAAACACCATTTCGCACATTATTCCGCCGCGAGAGCTGCGCCACTGACCTCAGTCTTGGTGCTGTGCCAAATCCTGACGACCAGCTTCATGCACTCGCGCCGCGAATCTTCAAGGTTATGGCACACACGCTCACGAGTAAAAGGGCTCACATTCCCTGCCGACCTTTCCTCCATGCTGCCGACAGATGCTGAAAACAGCCTTTCAGGTCATAATTGACGGGTCTTGGCTCTGCTTCGTTTGCCAGCGTCGGCGCTTTAGTGGCTCTATATAGTTGGCATTTCTTCAATTCCTCTCGTCTTTCTCCACCTCGGCGTTTCCTGTCAATTTCATTCACTGCTTTAGAAATTTCATGGGACGCGGCTCCGTAGGCTAAACTTTTTGCCGACAATTACGGGTTTGCGAACAGCTTTGCATGGTATACCTCTTCTGCTACGGATCCACTTTTAGCAAGCTGCGCAGATCTATTGCTGCTAGCAACCACGAAAAAAAAACGCAGGGTCTAGAGTGCCGTCCGACGGCTCTTTAGCGGGGCCTTGCAGTGCCGTCCGACGGCGCTGCAAGCGTATCGTCCCGTGCCGTCCGACCGGCCGGCCAGTGAGCGGCGGAGCTTTAGCACACGGCCAGCACCGCGCCTTCGAGCTTCAGTCGTCTTTAGATGCCTAAACGAAAGAAAAGAAGTTCTTACGGCGCACTAGCCAGCTCAAGATCGGACGCTCACGGGTGGTTATTTAAGACGTTGTATTAATGTATCCCTGCGAGCAAGCGAGCCGAAACCAAGGTGCAATAGCGCTAACCCAGTGACTCGGGCACTTCGGACGCGCGACGCGTGTCGCGAGATGAGGCGGTGTTCGCACTTGCGACGAGAGATTATGCGACTTCATTTAGGTACAATGTAGTTTAGCGGAGATGTTACCAGATCTATGTAACTTCCTTGGTGCTTCAACCAATTGCAGTCAAAGAAAATTACATGGACGCGACAAAAAACAGGTAGAAGTCACTCTAAAACACATGCTACTAACCTGGAATCGAAGAGTAGAAAATAACGAACTCAAGCAGACAATTTTCAACATAATATTTCAGGAAGAAATAGACACGTTTGCTTTCGCGCCACAACACCTGTATCCCAGACCGCAAAGTTCGCTTCTTTTCACAGACGCAGAAGTTCTGGTACCTTCGAACTCCTCGTTAGAAGCCATCCTACAGTACCGCTATGCATCCAGTTACCTACGAAGATGACCTGCTTTGACAAGTCAAAGTAGTCTCTGCGCACTGATGAGTCCCACGCTGTTCGTCGATTGGTACATGTGTACGCTGAAACCACTGACCAAAGAGCCGGTGAGCACGGGACGCTGCTTGCCGGCCCAGCGGGCCCGCCTCGGCAGGCCAACTTTAATCCGGGCATCGGCTTGTCGCCGTTTGGCATTGCGGATGTTAACAAACGTTTCGTTACCGCGGCTGCGTCAGATGACTCTGCAGCCGTGATTAACTTTAAGGTTGTGCGATGTCGTCGCCCGACGAGGGACGAGCGATCGGCTCTGCCGTCGCAAAGCGACTAAGGCCGCCTCATCGCTTTGCGACGTGGCGCGGCGTGCTAATCAAGTCGCCAGTGGGAATGCGTAAGCGCACATTGCACCTTGGTTTCGGCTCGCTTACATTAACGTAACGGCTTATATAACCACCCGCGAGCGTCCGATGTTGAGCTGACCGTGCTGGCCGTGTGCTGAGAGCTCTCTCTGTACAGGAGCCGCTCAAGCGCCGGACCGGCCAAACGGCACGGGAGCATACGTACGCTTGCAGCGCCGTCGGACGGGCGTACCCACCGCCCCTCCCCAGAGGTCCGTCGACCCAAACACCTTCCGCACGCCTCTTCCACCGAAACGAAACCGAAGTTCACCGAGCGAAGTGTGTAGCCTCGGAAGCTTTTATTATTGGACATTCGCAGTGAAATCTCGAAGAAGAATATTTATGACTGGCATTAAAAAATAAAAGGAAACTAGAGCACGAGATTTTAGGATTGTGCTTTGAAGACTGTGCGGACCAACTTGCGCATAACTTGAAATAATTTTAGAAAAAGAATGTGAAAAAATTTTAGTGATACAAAAAGTGTCCGTGGGCAAGTAATTTGTGAAAGCTTAAGAATTCCTGGGGGTTTTAAATGATTCCGTAGCCCCTCCCCCCTACGGCACGCCTCATAGCCCACGCTAAACCGCAAATAGTAGCACAGTTTTTGTAGGGCCAGATTATACCACTTTCTGAACTTCTGTGCGCAACTTCCATCACGAGGTTTGAATCATTCGTCGTCTTCTAGAGAAAAAGGACGCTGTAATTTCTCATAGGTTGGGACTCAGTATTGTCGAGCTTGCCTTCTGGCCTCAAATGAAATCTAACAAGATCAGATCGAAGTTGTTTTATTTAATTTGAAAGCCTAAACAACTGTTTTTCCTTCAACACCAAGCGCTGTGTGAGCCCTCCCTCTCCCGTTGAATAATAAAAAAAAGGTTCGGTTTCCCTTTATATATATCGCCTGATTATAGCGAGGAAGGCAGCAACGCTTCGTGCGCAGTTACGAAAACCACTGATCACGGATAACAAGGAGGTTGTGTTGAATAGGCTTTCACAAATATGTGTTAATGTGACTGTTCAGTGCAAAATTTCGTTCACTTGCAGACAAATCGAATTTGAGTAAACTTTCACATTTAGACGTATTTTAAAGGGGCACTGACACAAAAATTTTGCATCTTGATTTTTTTGTTGCGATAAGTAGCTAGTGACCTACTTATAACCTGTAGAAACCTCATTTGCTTCAGCGTGCGACGGTTGTTTAATTAGAGGCATTTTCAATGCGGCCAGTCGCAGTTTCGGTTTCAGCGAGTGCCGCGAAACGATGGATTTTGTGGATTTTGTGTGAACAAAGCTGACCACGTGACCGTCGGAGGGATATCACAGAGCAGAGCCGCCGTAGCACTGTCGAATCCGCATCGACGGCAGTTTCTGCGAATGCCCCCACGTACTGATCTCGTGAGGCCCTTAATTAAATAGCGACTGTGGATGTGACGCAGGCGCTGCGAGTGCAAATGCTACCGCGGCTAAAGAACGACGCGCGACGCTCGAGACGGTGGGTGGCAAGGCGCGCGCTGGGAGCAGGCGGCCGGTCTGCCTACAGGTCCGCCTACAGATGTGTTCGGCTCAGCACTGCGGCGGATATTCGAGTGCCGCTCTCGTAATCGGTGCAGATGACAATTTTTAATGCAACCAGCCATCGCATCATTAACTCCTTTCTCATGTAAGCCACCATGGTCGGGACTTGGGGACAATTTCGTGCAGCGGTAACAAGCTATCACTCGAGGTACTTGCGCCGGCCTGGGCCACTTCGCGGCCGTGGCCGCCGCCTGCACAGCGACCGTGCGGCTAGATCAGTGAGCTTTTCGTGCCTCCGGCGCGTTTTCGCATCCAATGGTAATAAACAGTAATAGAAACAGAGTGCCTGGAATCGCTGTAGAACTTTGGTCGCGGCCAGCTGCCCGATTAGCTGACGAAATCACGGCGCCTCCGCCGCCAACGATCGGGTCGTTCGTTCTCGAGAGCAGAAGCTCCGCCCTCCGGCCCTCCGATTGGAGCGGCGAGCCAGGCGAGCCGGCAAAAAACGCCGGTAGTGCGGAAGCGGCAAACACAAACTCGTGACGTGTTTGGATGTTGTTTATTTACAATTGCGCGTGGTCCTCTGCTGGTTGCTCGGTTGCGTTTCGCACACTTCAAAATTGATTTTAAATATGTTCTAGGCTGTATTCGCCGCTGATATTTTGCAGATGATGTATATGTGTTCCCACCAATCTATCTCCGAAGTTATCTCGCCTTCAAAATTTTGTGTCAGTGCCCCTTTAAGTTTGGGCCCTGTCTTTGTTCCTCGAAAGAGGCTTCGCCGTGTAAACCGTATTTTGCAGTTTTTTTTTTGCGATAGAATGCCCGTTGGCATAAAAATAACTTATTTACAAATATACATGGGCACCCGTCTCTCGAAGGAAGTCAAGAAGGGAGCGGTGGTGGGGTCCCCAGAGCCACCGCTGAAGGTCGGGGGGTCTTCCAGGAAGGAGGCCTGTGCCTCTCAGGTGTCGCTTTCTGGCTGAGGCCAGTGAAGGACACGCCAATATGAGATGGTCCGCATCAGCTTGTGCGGCAGGAGCTGTGCAGAAGGGGCAGGTGTCGTCGAACGGGGCATGGTAGCGTGGTGTCCACGCCCGGGTCACAGCAGGTGAAAGCGCCACTCCAACGCGAAGTCTGCGCAGCAAAGCCTCTTCCCAGCGAGCAAGTCTACTGGGGAGGTCCGTTCCACACGAGGGGATGAGGGCACTTGTGGCGCGGCGCAGCTCGTCCTTCCGTTGGAGAAAGTTTTCTATATTGGTAGACAGGTGAACAGCCTTTTTTTAGTATCTGGTATAGCAGCGAATAGTTGTTGCGAAGCCCTCGTTGCGTTTGCTGTCTTTCCCTGTTTTTTAGAACTGCTTGGGGCGTCAAGGCCCCCGTTTTACTAAGAAACGCATGTAGCGTAGCCTGTGCTTCCGCGCCGACCGATCGGAAGACGCGGCTATTACGCGGTGAAGAGATCGTCTTGGCCGAGTGTCGCTGGGGATCGGGTATCCACGTTGTAAAAGATTCCGCACTCCCTGTGGTGTTCGCTCCTGGCTCCGACCCCTCTCTCTACTTCCAACGGCCGTTCCTGTTCTTTCCACTCTTTAGTTCCCTGTTTTGTCTCAACTATTTCGTCTACGTCAATAAAATTTTTGCTAGAGCGCGCGTTTTCGGGTTCAAACTTTGTGTCTTTTAGTGTTGGGTTCTTTTGTTGTTGGCGGGACTGCGGACTGCGGAAAATGTGCCCAGAATGCGCTTTTCTTTTCAATGACCCGGTCGAAACAAATCAAAACCCTGTCCGCCGGGTTCACGGGGAGCAGCTGCCGGCGCCGGGGTCTCACTTCAGAAACGCTGCCGCCCGTCGTTGGTCCACATGTATCTTCACCATCAGCTATGTTCCGTTTAGTACACTTGCTCTTGTTGCGAAGACCCCGTTCAATTTGCTTTTTTTTCTTCTTTCAACTGCTTCTTCGGCCGCCAAGGCCCAGATTTTCTAAGAAATGCATGCGGCGTGTGTCTTTGCCCCCCCCCCCCCCCCCCCCCCCCCTCCCAGACAACAATCCTGATTGCGCTAATTGTCGGACGGCACTGCAAGGCCCAGTTAAAGAGCCGTCGGACGGCACTCTAGACACTGCGAAAAAAAAAAAAAAAAGCCCCTCCGCTCGCCTTTCCCATTCCCCGCTTATGTTGAGAAACGATTACACTCGGCGTGCCGGAGTGCAAGTACAAAACATCGACTGCTGCCGTAGAGCTCCCAGGCATCCGCCATCCCAAGCACCGCCGTCGCTAGCTGTTCCATCTGGCCGAACTGGGCTCCAAGCCGACGCAGGCACTGGACGAAGAGCAATGAATTCAGTACGGCATGTTTGCCGATGGACGACAAAGGGAAAGAACACGAAGGCGGGAGTCTCGTATTCTGTTTTTGAAGTCCCGTCATGTCGTGGGGAGAGCATAAACACAACATCGCCGTCGATCGGGTTCGCCCTACTTGGGCGCTCGGTTGAGAGATGCGCGCGAGCACCCGGTCCTTCACAAAACACCGTGGCAGTGGCGTACGCAGGTCTTTCATTTCGGAAGAAAGGGGGGCTGCGAAAAAAAGGAGCGAAGAAGCTATAAAAGGAAGAAGAGAGACGAAAAATACAAGTCTTAAACTGGGAATCGGTGAATCATTATAAAAGAACTTCTCTGGCATGTTTATGCGCTATGTGACCTTCCCTTTTTTTTTTTTTTGGGGGGGGGGGGGGTTTCTTTTTTCAAAGGTACTACAAAATGGCGTATTGTCGCGGGGAAAGCACATACCGAAGCTTGGTAGAAAAACATTCATTGTGAGTTATTTCATGATGCCCAGAGTCAGTGGACTCGTCCATCTAGTGCCCCTCCTCCGGGCTCGAAAATTTCGGGGAGGGGGAGAGGGCCCAAACCACTTTTGCCCCCCTGCGCGAGCCAGTGCCCCGTGGAGTTGCGTTAATGCACCCTTGAGAATGAAATAAAAGTATTGAATGCCACTTCATGGTCCACTGGTTCAAAAAAGTGTCCATTATGGGTGAGGGGCCGATGAAAATCTTGAACGACAAACGTAACGTCATGGCCGGAAGTTCACCGCAGCCTTCTCCTCAGTGATGCTCCGTGGCCTCGCCTTCTTGCCTCGGCAAGAAGTTCTCCTCGAGGCACCCTGCCTAGAAGGCGTTGCGTTTTGGGCCCGGTACTGCTTTTATACCCACTTTTAGTCACTACCCATTGGCCCTGCACACCAATTTTTAGACAAGCAGCTCTAACACAAACACTCCTGTTGGCTCTCTTTGGCCTAGTAGCCCTCGCGCCACTAAACACAATCATAGCCTGAAGTGATGTTATAACTTACTTCTCGTTGTAACGTTACATCCACTTTCGGTTAAGCTATCGCCACTGGTGTCAGTGTATGGCAATGAAACAGTGGTGCGCGCGAAATTGTTGCATTCTGCGGCCGAAAAGGGACCGATACGAGAGGTTCGCACCTAAATCATTATTTTTGCCTAATTCTAATAAGACACCGCACAGTACCGCTGGCCATACCTGAGCGTTTAGTTAACTCATATTTTCGTTGGTTGTTTACATATTTTTTGTAAATCCGCTTCACCCAGATTCGTGTGCATCGAGAGACGAGAAGTGGTCTTCGCACAGCACGTGAATCCTCGATCCCGCATTACACGCGGACATAAAAAATGCAGTCGGCACAAATGGAATCAGTCAGGAAGTTAGCACGTGGGCACGAAACATGCCTGGCTCCAGGTGAAAATCCTTCCGCGGCGCATCGTCATGGCCCGCTTCTCATGTTTACTGAGAATCACGATCTTGCTCTTTATGACAGAGAGCGCCGGTCCATGCTGCTCTCCTCTACATACTGGTAAATCGCGCTGATTTAGGACTTAAGCAAAAACAGAAAAGGAGCAACACACAGACAGGACAATGCGTGACTAATAGCTGATATCATTCTTCACAACACACTAATATACAAAAACGCTTCTGGTACAAAATCTAAATAATATGAATAGGATTACAAGAAGGTGCAAACTCATCCGAAAACTCCTCCTCTCACCTCCTCTGCGCGTGCGTGAGCATCTCGGCCTCGCTATCTGTGAGGGTTACTTATGACATGCTTACACAATCATCTGCTTTCATAATGGCCCAAAATCTCCCTTTCAATCTTTTCCTTGGCGCTGCCGACGACAGTTGTCTTAGTAACTCTAGTTGGTTGTACAAGACACTTGTAATGTACAACCAAGTAGCCCCAGTTTAGCCTTGCTCTCCTCTCCTGAGTGAACAGTGGAACGACCGTGGCAGAGGAGTAAATAGTATTGTGACAGGCGATATTGTCGCACATATTTCCCACCCACCGCGGTGACTTAAGCCCCGTTTACATTGACCCGACGAGGGCGCGTTGAGTCGAAATAAACAGGTTTTTTGGACTCGACACCCCCATGTATAAGCGGACGGGGTGGGTCAGAAAGCCGTCGCGGCGAGTCCAGTCAACTCGGAGGCAGGGGGGTGGGTGCTCGCTCGTCGGCCTGAGTCGGCAGGCCGCGGGGAGCAGAATACCGTATTTGCGCGGTTCTAACGCGCCCCCAACCATAACGCGCGGGTAACTTCGCGCAGGAAAATTCGTAAAAAAAAATTTCACACTGACGGTACTGCGCAGATGGAAAAGACATGACACCACGTACCTGGAAGAGGGAGATTTTATTTGGCATGCAGCTCTGGAGGAGGAGGAGGAAAAACTTTATTGTGAGCCAGGTGAAATGGGAGTGGCTCCTCAGTCCAGGAGACCATGGGACGACCTTGCTGTCTCAGCCCTGGACACCAGGAGTTGCTGTGCATCCAAGCTGGCGCTGGTCGTCAGGTTCTCCCACAGCTCAGGAAGGGGAAGGGAAGTGGGTAAAGGAGGGAGGGCTGGGTTGTGTGCGCACCCCAAAATCATGTGTATGAGGCTACATGGGTTAGGGCAGAATTTACATGTGGCAGAGTATTGGGTGGGGTACATCCGATGTAGCCAAGTTGGGTGAGGAAAGGTGTTTGTTTGAAGCCTCCGGAGTATTACTTCTTCTGTTTTAGTAAGATGTGGGTGAGGAGGGGGAAAATGTTGTCTTGATGTGCGGTAATGTTGGGTGATGTCTTGAAATGTGAGCAGGGGAACGAGACTTGGTGGTTCCTCAGAGGCCTGGGAGGAGAGGTCGCAGGCTTGTCTATGGGCAAAATTATTGCCCGTTAGTGAGGAGTGTCCCGGGGTCCACACAATGTCGATCTTCCTGTTGGGGGCGTGTTGAGCCAGGAGGTTCCACGTAGTTGAGGCCACGTAACCCGATAAAAAGCTGCGACAGACGGCTTGACAGTCAGTAATTAGAATTGTGGCGGGTGTTTGAGTGATGGCGAGGGCCACAGCAAATTCTTCCGCGGCCCAGGTAGATGTGGTCTTGATTGAGGCGCAGGTGATGATCTTGTCTTTAGTGGTTGCTACGGCTAAGTAATGGGACGGATTGGAGTAAGGGCTGGCATCTGTGTACAAAACGGGAGGATTTTTTCCGTAGATTCGTTCTTGGGCTTGGCTACGGGCGTGTCGACGACCGGAGTGCAAAGTGGGATGCATATTTTTGGGAAGAGGGCGGACACGAATGGATTGACGCCAATTATGGGGAAGAGGTTTTCTGTCTGTGGTTTGAGGAATTGACATTTTGAGCTCCTGTAAAAGTGCCAGTCCTGTTGGTGTTTGAGTTAGACGGAGACGTTGACTGGAAAGATGACCTTCGATGAGTTCCGTGACCGAGTTGTGAATGCCTAATTGGAGCAGTTTACTTGTCGCGGTGGACATAGGAAGGTTAAGAGCTTTCTTTATAGCTTTGCGGATGAGGCGATCAATGGCTTCCGTGTCACTTTTGCTGAGAGTGAGATAGGGGGCGATGTAGATGACCCGTGATATGAGGAAGGCGCGGATAAGGCGGAGAAGGTCTTCCTCCTTCATGCCGCGATGACGATTGGAGATGCGACGAAGCATGTGGGTAATTTGAGTGAATACTGTGTTGAGCTTGAATAATGTCTGATCGTTCCGTGTATTGGCCTGGATTGTAACACCAAGTATCTTGAGTGAAGGTCTGGGACGTATAAGCTGACCATCGAGGGTAATTTGAACTGATTCTTTGTTGGATGCAGGTGGACTTTTCCGTACAACGATGAGGTCAGATTTTTGAGGGGAACACCGAAGGCCAATTGATGAAGCATATTGGTTTACAGTGTCAGTGGCTTTTTGAAGGGTATCTTGAATTTCACCTAAAGAACCCGTGTCAGTCCAAATGGTAATATCATCCGCATACAGTGCGTGATGAACACGGGGGATGGCTTTAAGCTGACGAGGGAGGTCTAGGAGAGCGATATTAAAAAGCAAAGGTGAAAGAACAGAACCTTGAGGAGTGCCTCGATCTCCTAGAGTGATGGGATCAGATTTCACATCGCCTGCTTTGAGGATCGCCTGTCGGTGGGTGAGAAAATCGGCAATGTAGGAGTAGGTACGCAAGCCGCAGCCTGTTTCGTTGAGACGGGAGAGGATGGCAGAATGAGAGACGTTATCGAAGGCTCCCTTTAAGTCCAATGCAAGAATTGCACGAGGTGAATTTCGGGAGGCTGGTATAAGAATTTCTTCCTTTATGCAAAGAAGGATGTCTTGAGTGCACAGATGTTTTCGAAAACCATACATTGTATTTGGGATGAGATCCTGGGCTTCTAGGTAGGGTTGTAGACGTCGGAGTAACATGCGCTCCACTAATTTACCCACACAAGATGTTAAAGAAATAGGACGAAGGTTGTCCAGATGGGGGGACTTGTTAGGCTTCGGGATAAAGCGGATCTCTGCTGTTTTCCATTGTGGGGGAAGTTTTCCAGATTTCCAATGGGCGTTAATATGCTGCAGAAGTTGTTCCATTGAGGCGTCATCCAAGTTGGCTAAAAGACGATAGGTAACATGATCCGGGCCCGGGGTGCTGTTTTTGTTGCATTCGGAAAGAGATGTTCGGAGTTCGTAAAATTGAAAATCTCGATCAAGGTCCGGATTTGGCTGGCCTGTGTAGGGAGGGGGAGTGAAATTTCTGGCTGTGTGGAGGTATTTATTTTCCAAGGAACGCATGAGTGCTTCAGAAGAGCCATTGAAAGAATGAAGAGTTTGGGTCAATGCTCGATGAGCAGCGCTCCTATTGGTTTGGGGGTCGATGAGATGCCGGAGCAGGTGCCAAGTTCTTTTGGTTGTCAGAGTACCTTGGAGGCTGTCACACAGCTGTAACCAATTTTCTTTGGAAAGGTGGTTGGCGTACTCTGTTGCTTGTTGATTTAGAAGAGCGATTCGGAGACGCAGTTTGCGGTTGTGCCGCTGTCGCTTCCAGCGCTTGGTGAGGCTCCGTCGTGCCTCCCAAAGCCTCAAGAGTTTCGGGTCGACATCAGGGGTGTGGTAGGTGATAGCCACGGTTTTGGTTGTTGAGTTAACAGTTTGAAGTAAATCATCAATCCATGCTGATAGGGGCTGACTGGGGTCAATAGGTTTGGAAGAATTTGCTTTTCTGAAGGCGTCCCAGTTGGTAAGGCGTGCCACCCCCAGCTGAGCATTATACATGTGGTTTTTAATTGTTATTAGTATAAGCTCGTGATCAGATCCAAGGTTTTCCTGCGGGAGAAACCAGGAGACGTCTAGGGAGCCCAAAAGAAATGAAAGATCCGGGGTAGTATCCCTCGTGACGCTTGTACCAGTGCGGGTTGGTGAATTGGGTTGGTTGAGCAGCAGTAGATTAAGGTCGTCGATAACATTGGCCAGAATGGAGCCCCGCTGGTTTTTGTAGTGGTAACCCCAGTTAGGATGAGCGGCATTGAAATCTCCTAAAATAAAAAGAGGTCTATTTCTGGCGATTTTGATGGCATCATTGATCGTGGCTTTAATGTCGGGTGACTTTTGGGTAGGACGACAATATATGTTGAGTATAAATACGCTGGACTTGGCTCTGGTGGACGGGGACAAAAGCTCCAGGAGGGTGTGGTTACATCCGTGCTGTGGTGTGATGTGATGAACGGCTGATGCGGCCTTATTGACAAAGGTTAAAGTTGGGTAGGTGTCGATTGATCCATACGATATGTACCCAGGTAATGTTATGCACGTGTTGGCCTCTTGAACGGCTATAACAACTGGTTTTTGGTCGAGGGTGCAGATGAATTGATGGAGAGCTGCTCTTTTTTGTTTGATGCCTCTACAATTCCACTGAAGTATGGTGGTTAAGCTAGCTTAACGCCGTGTCCCTGGCATCCGGGAGGGGGGAGGAGAGGGCTGCATCGGAGTTACGGGCGTAAGGGAGAGCTCGTCCGTGAGCGCGAGTCACGTTTTTACTGGGGCGTTCGGTGCGAGGAGTGCTGAGGTCATAGGTGTGGTCTGGGGGAGATGTGGTCGGGTTGTGAATGCTGATTTCATTTCGGAGGGAACATTGATCAGCCCGTAGAGATTGGAGTTCTTGTTGAAGGCTCTGATTTTCTAGGCGGATGAGTTGAATTTCTTGAGTTATTCCACTTAGCTGGTTTGTGAGCTGGGAGAGCATATCATGAATTTGGGGAAGGGCCATTGATTCTGATTCTTTGGGAGGAGCAGCGGAGTTAGGGGAGGTTGAGGTGGCGGGAGGAGGATTGGGTTTCTTGCGTTTGTCATTGAGATTACTTTGAGAGCTTTCAAGGACCTCGAGACGGGCCTGAAGAGACGTAATTAAGGCAGTTTGTTCCTCCAGGACACGGGTTAGCTTTTTGCACTCTATGCAGGGTGTTGGATTTTGTGTAGCTTTGGTAGGAAGGGGTGGGAAAGATTGGGGTTGAGCTATGGGGGAAACCATCTGAGCCCAGCTTACTTGTGCCGGCCGATCCAGTTGATCCCCAGGTGACGTGGTGCATAAGGCCCCCCGGGACTTGCTTCTGGAACGGTAGCGTTTCGGTCCAGCAGGCGTAGATGAGCGGTCTCGTGAGCGACTTCCATGTGGTGATAGGTCCTGCGGTGTCCTGGATGATTCAGGTCGTGCCTGTCGGAGTCGTCGTTGTTTGAGAACGAAGGGTTCAGCGTAGCGTTTAGTGCACCCAGGGGACCCAGAGAGATGGGAGCCGCCGCAGAGGCTGCACGTAGGGTTGCAGGCGTGTTCTGGTTGTGGATTTTGGAGGCCACAGAGGTGACACACCGCAGTCGCTGGATTAGGGCAGGCTGTCGCTCGATGTCCAACCGTGTGGCAGGTGCCACAAACAGGAATTGTTTTCTTGTAAATAGAGCAAGGGTATTCTGCTCCGTATAGCCGTACTGTATAAGGGACTTTAGGGCCAGCAAAGGTGATGATGACGGTGGAGGAGGTTCCAATGCGTCTGACAGTATATACTTCGTCCACCGTCTGGTCAATGTTGTTCAGGATTTCTATTTCTGTGAATCTTGTGGGCACGCCACGAATGACTCCTTTGATAGAGTCGTCAGGTGCGAGTCCATAAAGTTGAACAGGGTATTGCTTCTTGTCGAAGATGAGTTGTTTAACTTGGCTGAGCAACCTCGCTGCCTCCGATGACGGGGTGCTGACTGTAGCTATGTTCTGCGTGACGTCCACCCGTAATCGAAGATTTGCCTGACGCCACGTGGCGTTTATTGCGTTCAGCAACGCCAAGGAGAGTTCAACATAGGGAATGTCGCCGAGAGCTAGTCCGCCTTGGGGTCTTAGCACCAGCTTGAAGTCGTCTTTAGGTAAAGGCTTGGGTTTCACAGCAGGCTTACCTGCTTGCAAACGAGGCGGCATGGTGGAAGACGAGACTGGTGCGCAGGTCAGGTCAGAAGAGGTTGCTTTACGCTGACGTCGTCTTTGAGCTTTGGAGACAATCTCGATGAAATCTTGCAGCTCTTCTTGATTTATAGGCTCACACCTTTCGTCCATCTGAGCTGAATCCATTTCATCGTCGGTCGAGGTGGAGTTGGTTGCGACTGCATTCGCAGTGGTTGATTCGTCGCCGCTGCTGGTTGTGTCTTGCATGATAACTCCAGTGCTAGGCCTACGCCAAGCGGAAGCCAGGGGCTGGCGTAGTATGGAAGTAGCTTCGGAAATATTTCACCCACTGGTCCAAACGAGGTGTCAGGATGACGGCGAATACCTCCTGAATACGGTGGTATGATTGGGATACGCGTACCCCAAAGAATTACCACATTTTCGGCTAAAAATACTCGGAGCCGGTGTAGAGCGCTTCGGACCTTTTACTTCTTCTTCTTCTTGCTGCAGCTCTGGAAGCCAAAAATGAATTGTGCTTCACAAGGTTGCTTATCCAGCTGCTGCTGGAAATAAAGTTATAGCGGGGAACACTGAAGTTGCTTGCGATTTCAAGTGCCTTGATCTTCATAATTGTAAGCGTTAGGGGCTAAGCAGAAGCACAAAAAAATGTGCAACAGCTGACCAGGGTATGCGGCATGCCATTGAAGAATCAGTGCGCCGAAATTCACTCACGTGGTGTTGACGGATTGTTTTTATTGGATTGAGTTGGATTTTGCGGGTACTTCGTGTCCGTTGCGCATGGCAATGCTGCTGGTCGCTTTAAAGCCTATTTCAATTTTGAGCCCGATTGTAATGCGCACACAAATATTAAGCTACCTTTTAGCAAACGAGGGTGCGCGTTAGAATCGTGAAAATACGGTAGCCCTTTTCCGTGAACCCCGCCGCTCCCCTCACCTCGATTCTTTGGACGGCGTTCATATAAACTCGGACGCGTCGAGGTAAGCTGAACCGGCCACGGCGGCGCTTTTTCTGATGAATGCGAAAAACAAGACCCTGCATGTCGAGATTTCGGCGCACGTTAACGATCTCTATCTGGTCCTAATTGGTCCGTAGCCCTCCACTACAGCGCGACTCGCAGCCCGCATGTCAATGGGACATGCGGGCTGCGAGGCCTTCCTCCTCTCGTTCCTGGAAAGGGAGAAGTTTGCTTTCGTCATTAGGGGCAGCGGTGAGTCGTGCGTAATCATATTGTCACGGGCTCTTGTACCTTGGCAAAGGACTTCAACGACGGGGCCAAGATGAGCCAGGTGTTCAGTTAGTGCCAACTTCTCCTTCAGGGATACGCGCCACGGCACAGATCGGAAGCCAAGCTGGTACATAGCCTTGGCAAAAGAAGACAACGACGCTGAGAGCTGTACGGGCGCGCGCTGTTCCTTGGACGTTGGCACTGCCTTAGCTATCGGCATGTATCTACCCGTTCATACATTTTATTGCGAACAGTGCCTCCGCTGCCACGTCACAATATTAGCAGGTCCCACCAAGGCCTTCGAAATCAACTCCGATTCTTTTTTCCCCCCGTCCTCTGGAAAAGCGTACTTGGGTGCCAAGATATTGTCTGCAGTGAAGGGGAAGTTTCCGCAGAGTAAAAAGGGTTATTAAGCGCTTTGTGGAGATTTGCGTGGAGACTAGCGGGCAATGCGAGCACGGGTCGTTGTAAAATCCGTTCGCCGACGTGCACTCGTATTCACGGTTCCCACCCGCTTACGTCCTACAAAACATTGCGAACGAGCCGAATTCGCGTTAGTAATACCCCTTTCTGTTTCTTTCTTTAATTCCTTTTTGACCCGAACGCGCCTTGGAAATTTCTTGTTGGCTTGAGAGAAGCCAGCTTCTTTTCCGCATTATTACGCTTGTTACGGAGAGTACACGCTTCTTTGTGTGGCTACCCCTATGGACTAGGCTTCCATCTTCCAAAGCTCTTCTCTTGTACGCGATGGATTTTACTTCAACTGCAGTAGCTTATTACTACAAACCAGAGGGGGCTTGTTGTTCTGTTCACTGCGCACAAGCCCCATTCGCCTCTCACGCATTTAACGTGCTCCTTTCGTAACGCATGTCCCTTCGCTGCAGCTACCTCGGCCGCAAGCGGCTGTCGGGCTCCAAGGAGCCCCTGGTGTCCGGCTCCTCGCTGCTGGTGCACGTGGACTACTCGTACTGGACGCTGTGCTACGCCCTCACGCTGTCCGGCGCCCGCAAGCTCGTGGACGCCGACCCGCTGCACCGAATGGTGCCCGTCGACGAGTACCTGCCAATCATGTTTGACAAGCACCCCGAGTGAGTTGCCGCTCGCCACGTCCACTCCTGCGCCTGCGCGTCTGAGCAGGAAATTACACATTCTCATATACAGGTTCATTGCGCGTGCGCGTTGTGAAAAACACTCTCTGCCTTCTCTATCACCTCGTCTGCCTCTTTTCTCGCTTTTTTCTACGCCGTTGCATTATAATCGTATAGCCTACCTCGGCACAAACGGCGAAGTGGAGTGGAAAGTCGATTATACGGAGGAGAAGTGAAATAAATAGAAGAGACAAGGAAAAGACTAGACGGAAATGCAACAGAACCGAGCAGGCCTGCTGTACGGGAGTGTGCTAGTATGCACTAAAAGGAAGGAACTATCCTCTGTTCTGTAACTATAAAATGTCAGGAAAATAAGCAGGCAGTAGTTCGGCTAAACTGAGTGTAACTTAGAGCAGCCAGACGAGCGATGGAAAGAAAAATGCTAGGGGTAACGCTTACAGATAAGCAAACAGCTGCGGGGATTGTGCAACGGACTCTAGTAATAGGCATTTTGGTTGAAATTAACCGAAAAAAGTGGAATTGGGCAGATCATCTAATGCAGGTAACAGACAACATGTTAACCATACATTGAACGGAACGCAGGAGACGGTAAACGAAATAAGGGTCGCCCAGAACTCGATGGAGCAAGTTCTGAAAAAAAATTTCACCATCTTCCCGTAGGGGAACCCTGAGTAGTATGCGAAGCAGCCATGGAGTCGACTCAAGTTCCCATTAGTTTTCAGTTCGATCGCGGCGTTGCGGGAGGAGAATGAGGGGAGCGGAGCGCGCGCGCGCGTCATTCATACCGCGGAGCTACAGTGGCGCTCCCAGCGGAGTATGCAGCGGCTACCGTCGCGTCTCTAACGCTAAGCTGCTTAGCATTATCGCGCGCGGAGCCGCAGGTGTTGCCATTCGTTGCGCCATCCCGGAGAGGAGATGAGCTTCGGACAGGAGAGGAGCGTCGGAGAGGAGAGGAGGAATGCCTCGCATGCAACTCAGTGTTCCCCTACGGGAAGATGACGACGGTGGTTGAACGCGAAGCTATCTCGCGAAGGATTGTTGGCTTGGCCAATCCCGAGGGGCATCCTACCACAATCATCATCCGCGGTGCCTGGCCAGGCATGCGCAGTGTGGGTGTGGTACTCAGGGTTCACCTATGGGAAGATCACGAGGGTGGTTGAACGCGAAGCTATCTCGTGATGGATTCTTTGGTTGGCCAATCCCTAGGGGCAAATTGCCACAATCATCATCAGCGGTACCTGGCCAGGCATGCGCAGTGGAGGTGCGGACGGCGGACAACGACGAGGGAGGGAGGGGCACAGCCCCGAGCATGAGATGCTTCGCACCTAAAATACGGAGCCAAAGATTTCATTCGGAAAACCCAGGATAAAGGAGGCAATCTTTGGGAGTAGCCTTCGTCCTTCAGTGGGGGCAGACAGAGAGCTGCTACTGCTGCTGATGATGATAGTGATGACGATGAAACTCAAAAGCATGAGAAGTGACTAAGGGGATACTTGAATACTGGTGAAGGAAAAGCAGAGCGATGTGTTTACGTTGACTTAAAAAGGAATTTTCCGGCACCACGTTACGTCGCGGTGAAGGTGGACCGCTTTTGTGAATTAAAAATCTAAATTTTATTATCATCTAGTGACGTGGCTTAGTCAGTTAAATACTTCGTGAGCTAACTTAAAACACCCTTGGCCCTGCTGTGCGCTCGAAAAAGCTGCAAGGCCGGCGATATACGTACAGCCGGTAAAAGGCTTGTCTATAACACAGCGTTCGTACTCTCAGCCCTATCCTGCCCCGCCGGAGCGGGATTTGAATAAAATTACTGCGGAATTCTGAAGTCTTAGCCCTTCGCTTTTGCCTCCGACATGTTTGGAACGAGTATGTTTCGGCAGTTTTGGGATGTAGCTGGTTGAAGTTGAAATCGCTGTTATAGACAAGCGTTTTACCGGCTGTACTGCTAGCGGGCGAACACCCGTTAGTGCGAACCCGCGCGGGGGAAAGCGGATTCGCACTGAGGGTGAACCATTTACATATTACGTCCCTGTAATATGATACTCAAGGCCATTACGTTATTTCCCTTGTTTCTGCCTTTTTTGTACTCGATCGTAACTGCCGTATTAATTCGAGAATTCGAGAATAGCGTTACGCTGATGCAGCATGAGGGCACCGAACTGAGACGGTTTTCGTTCGGCCATAAATAAAACCAGAGTACATTTAGCACCACACGACTTGCCCCGCGTAAAAGAGGACTTGTAGGGAACGTGCGGGAGCAGCAGATGAGTCTGAAAAGCTGAACACAGTTCACGGCGTTATTGAAGTCCTGAGCTGGGTTAACTCCCGTTGGCTGCCGTTGTATGCATAGTAATTCAGTTATGTGCAATCGGCGAGCGCTTGCCGCTTTTGAGCGCCGCACCGCGCACTGAGCTCTTCGCGCGCGACGAGTGAATACCGCGGTTTCGTTTTCTTTTTTGGCTGTTCTGGGACGAAGCCATGTACCCCGTCTCCACAAAAAAACGAGGCGTGAAAAATCCCGTAGCGCCACCTGGCGGCGCCCACCAAACCCGCCGAATCGTAACGTAAGGTTCTGCCCCAATAATGGCGTGCGAGCAGGAGCGGAAAGTTTTCACAACTCGGGAAGCTTGTCGCGTTCCACGCTTAAGCGTCCTCTAGATTTTCGTTATCCCGCTGATGGTGGTGATACTGCGTATAATGTAAAATGATGCAAGGGGATCATACGGTTGTTTGCATTCTTATAAGCTGAACCTTTTTCAACAACGCAAAAAATGTTCGAACAGGAGCGTGCGCACTAAATATGGAGGGACAGTCTGTTTTTGTGCGCGTGAGTGACAGTGAAGATTCTGTTGCTCGCATCAGCGAACTTGGCTTCAGCATTCAGGCAGCCGCTGTTCAAAATGACGTGAATAATTCGACGGAGTATAAAAAAAAAATCGCTTGTGACTACATCGGAAGCACCCAACGTCGGCATTCGTAATTTTCCGCGAAACTTGTTATTTTTTTCTCGCCCGATTGCGTCCAGGTATCCTTTCTTGGCAGTAGTGGAAACGTGCCTACCACATTATGCTTCTTGTCAATTCGCGTAAATCGCTGTCACAATCACCAAGTGATCAAATGATCGAAGTTATTGAGAGTGGAAAAACAGCCTCAATCCACGATGTAAACGTGGTTTGACAGCGAAGTCAAATGAGGGCAAGACACAGAACACAGAACTGGGACGCGTTGTAAAAAAAAAGTGCAAGAAACAAAACGTGATTGTTTGTAAGGCTTATCTTCAGACTACCGACGTAACGGCCATATCTTGAGCTATGGACGTAAAGAAACGGCATATCACTCAGTTCGGTTGACGGAGACGTGAAATATCATTCTTTTAAGATATTACGACAGCTGCGGCAACAGTCTGAACCCGGCGTAATTTGCCATTTAGCGTACTTCTGAGTTAATTACAGTGTAATGAAACTTGGAAGGACTACACTTTTATCCTACCAGACAAACGTGGGGCCGTCCGTATCACGGAGGCTTTGTGATGCTGCTGGAATGGCGCACGAGCGCCGGCTTCATGCTGTTTGTATTAACGCTTTGGCTGTTAGTCACCCATACCTGCACAGATAAAGCTTCACACGGTTATGTAGTCGTTTGTTTAGTCTAACGCCGTAGTATTTGTTTCAGAGTAGTTCTAGAAAAAACCCAATAAAACCAATATGGTTTTTCAAAACCATACTGCTCCCGTAAAAGCCCATGTATTAGAGAGTTATAGCAGAGCGGAGGACCGGTCCCGGTACGGTGCCCTGTACACCTGCGCCTGCGCACAACCAGTTTTGCCGCCTCTGCGCACGCGCAGTGGCGCTGGTCGCCTGCCGGGTTCCGTAGCGGGATCGGTTCTCCGCTCTGCTATATTGATTGATTGATTGTGGGGTTTAACGCGCCGACGCAACGCAGGCGATGAGGCGCGCCGTAGTGGAGGGCTCCGGATTAATTTTGACCGCCTGGGGATCTTTATCGTGCGCCGAAATCTCGTACACACGGGCGTTTTTGCTTTTCGCCTCCATCAGAAAAGCGGCCGCCGCGGCCGGGAATCGAACCCGCGACCTTGTGCTCAGCAGCGCAATCCGCTCTGCTATAACTCTATTGACACTAGGTGGAAATTCCGGATTGTTTACATGTCACCACGGTGAACTAACAAGTTATGACAAGTTATTGAAACTCGGCTGAATGATAGTCGTCTTAGCGGCCAATCGCAGTACGATTTTTTCCCCAAGGTATCGATTACACCGATCACACTGAGTTACAGAGATGATGATGATGATGATAATTGCTATTACCCGCCGCGGTGGCTCAGTGGCTAAGGCGTTACGCTGCTGAGCATGAGGTCGCGGGTTCGATTCCCGGCCGCGGCGGCCGCTTTTCTGATGGAGGCGAAAAGCAAAAACGCCCTTGTGTACGAGATTTCGGCGCACGTTAAAGATCCCCAGGTGGTCAAAATTAATCCGGAGCCCTCCACTACGGCGCGCCTCATCGCCTGCGCTGCGTCGGCGCGTTAAACCCTTCAATCAATCAATCAAATGATAATTGCTATTGGTTTCCCCTTTGAAGCGGGGTGATGACATGTCATCTTACCAAAAAAGACTAATATACCCATGTTTTACACTCCTGGTTTAATACTAGCGCTGCTTTGGGCAGGCACAAAAAGCTTATCAGGCACAAAATACTTCTTTTTCCCTGTTACAGGTGGTAACTGTCCTAGGCAATATTCCCCTCTCTGCTTTTCGTCCACCAGCAGTCTAATCTTCTTTTCGTCGCCTCGACAGCCTTGAAGTTACCTTCCTCTGTGATACCCTTAAATCCTAGGGCTTCTGGAAGCTGAATATTCCCTTCATGTAGATATGGATGGATAACCTCACATTCTAACACTATGTGCCGCATAGTTTGTTTCTTTTCCGCAGACCACGCATACCCCATCGTTTTGTGAATACTTCCCAACAAAACTCTTAGTTCGCAGGCAACCTGCTCTAGCCTCAAAAAGCAAAGCACTGCCCTGGGAATTATCGTAGAAATTTTCCTTTCTGATGTTCAATTTCTCAGCCCTGTACATCTCTAACGACGTTTTAGCTTCCATTTTTTTTCCCACCATTTATTCGTTTCAATCTGCCTTGCCTATTTTTTGGTTACCTTGGCTGTTTTGGATTCTCCACTGTTCTTTCCGTATTTCATCGTTAGCCTTCTAGTCTTTCTTAACCACTGCGTGTCCACGCTTTTCAAGTATAGGTACCTAAAAACCTTAGCTGCCCACCTTCGTTGATCCATTGCCTTCAACCTCATCTCAAAGCATATTTTTCTCCGAGATTCTCTAACTTCAAACGGCGCCCAGCCCATATCTCCCTGAACCGCTTCGTTAGTAGTTTTTCCATGCGCGCCTAAGGCCAAACGTCCTACCGTTCTCTGGTTTACTTCAAGGGCTGATAGAACGACTGATTTTAAGCAGAGTACAGCATTCGCAAACGTGAGACCCGGAACCATTACTCCTTTCCACATTCCTCTTACTACTTCATATTTGTTATACCCCCACAGAGCTCTATGCTTCATTATAGCTGCGTTTCGCTTTCCCTTAACCTTAAGTTGCTCCTCGTGAGTTCTTAAGTAGTTATCCCCTTCGTTTATACACACTCCAAAATATTTTTATTCCTTCACTCTAGGTAATTCGCCTTGCTGGATAGACACTACGTCAGTGGTAGCGTCATTGAAAACCATTATTCCTGATTTTTCTGCACTGAAATTTAACCCGAGGTCGGTGGCTTCCTGGCCGCTAATATTTATTAGCCGCTGCATATCGGTTTGGTTATCAGCTAAAAGAACAATGTCGTCTGCGTATAACATTCCCAGAATATGCTGTTGTACCACTTCACCTTGTAGCATATGGGTTAGTCTAAACCCTACTTGACTTTCTTCCAGTTTCTTTTGTAACCCTGCCACGTAAAGCATGAACGGTATTGGGCTCAAAGGGCATCCCTGTTTCAGTCCCCGATGGATGTTGACCTGCTGGGCGCATTTCTGCCCTTCCCAAGTGAGGTGCACTTTATTGTCTTTATAGATTGCTATAAGGAACTGTACTAACTCGTCATCTAATCCCTGGAGTTTCAGCATTCTCCACAGCCGTTCTCTGGTTACGTTGTCATATGCCCCCTTAATGTCCAAAAACGTAATCCATAGTGGTCTATTCTGTGCTTTCGCAATTTTAATGCATTGCGTTGTCACGAACAAATTGTCATCCAGTCGCCTGTCTTGTCTAAATCCATTCTGCAGTTCCCCAAGTATTTCGTTTTCTTCCATCCATGCTTGTATTTCTGATTTTATCGCCTGCATTACGAATCTATACACCACTGACGTTACTGTGAGTGGCCTGTATGAATCAATACTAGATTTGTCTCCTCTGCCTTTATATATTAAATTCATCCTACTTTCAGCCAGTCCTCTGGTATTTGTTTGGTTTCTATCACCTTATCTATTGCCTTCATAAACGATTCCTTACTTTTCGGTCCAATCAGGTTTATCAGCTGCATTGGTATTCCGTCCGGGCCCACTGCTGCCTGGGGGGAAACCTTTTGCTCTGCTTTTTTCCAGTCAAGGTTGCTTATTTTCCTTTCCGCAGTCTTCTGTGGCGCTGATGTTATCGGTGCAGGTTTCCCTACCACTATTGTCCTAAACTTCTCACTAATCACTCGATGAATATGCGCTAACGCGTGCTCTCCTTCTAAATGTTCACCCTCCTCATCAATCAGGAATTTTTGATGGTTATCGTTCTTTGAGCTTAGTGATTTTACATGGTTCCAAAACTTCTTGGATGCGCTTTTGTCCTTCTTCCGTATTTCTGCCATCCATTGTTCGCTTTTCTGCTTGATCTTTGCTTGCACCATTTTCTGCACTTCTAGTTTTTTCCCACGGTAGACATCCCACTACTCCTTCACTACCTCCGGTTCCATACCAGTTCTTTTTGCTTCTCTATGTTCTCTCGACGCCTTCCTTCGCTGGTCAATAGCCTCTTTTATTTCCTTATTCCACCAGCTTCTCGGCTTTCTCTTCCCTTTCCATTGGTTTCGTTCCTTTGCTTCATTCATCTTACCCTTTATGAACGCAATCATTTCGTCGTAATCCCAATTTTTGTCTGGGTATTTATTGATTTCATCTTCCAATCTATCAGCGATGATCTTTAATTGCTCATTGTTCAAATTAGTTCCTCCTATTGCACCTATTGCTACATTTGTCCGGGTTGCGCCTCCGAAGTGCAAGCTAAGCCGCTTGTGGTCGCTTCCTAAGCTGTCTGTTCCATTTTCATCTATCCTCATTTCCCGCAGCCTTCCGTACACTGTCTCGGATACTAAACTGTAGTCTATGCGTGACTGTCTGTTACCGCTTTCCCACGTTATTTGTCCGTCACACTTGCTTGCCGTGTTTACTATTACAAGCCGGTTTTCCTGACATAGATCTTATCACTAGAGAACTGTTGTGGTCTGTGTATCCATCCAAACCTTCTATATGGGCATTCATATATCCAACTATGACTATTTCGCCCGAATCTTTGAACTCGTTTATATCTCTTCTCAAACAGTTTACCATTTCCTCATTTTCCTCCCTAGCACTACTTCCGGTCCACAGATACACCACTCCTAACCATGTATTTTTTCCCTCTATGGTGCCTCTAACCCATAGATCCTCTTTACAGCTTTAATGCACTCTCTGCCAGTAGGTTCCTTGTTTAATGAGCATGCCAACACCTCCCCCTTTCTTCATTCCTGTGGTCCTGTTGCAACCTTCCCAGACATAATTGTCCATGATAGGTAGGGCTTCTAGGTCTCGGAGGTGAGTCTCGGCTAAAGCGTACGCGTCTATTCCTTCCCGTTCAAGTTGCTTTTGAATTTCCACCCACTTATCAGGCTTTCTGCCTCCCTGCATATTTATGTGGCTGATTAAATATTTATTGCATTTGTTTTTCCCTTTCCGCTTACGGGGTATATTTTTGTCTTTTACACAATTGTTTGCTCCATTGTTTCCGCCTAAGTCGCTTCTATCAATGCTCTCAGTTACGTCTGTAGGTTCTCCGTTTAGCTCTAGCATTCGCGAGAAAGTTGGCTTTGCCGCAAAGCGTCTAGGAGTGCGGACGCCGGACACGGTGGAGCCATTGGGAGATAGCGGTATTCAGCGGCGCCGCTGCAAGATAAAGAGAAGAAAAATCAGCTGCTTGGCTCAGAGCGATGGCTTCGTTCCAGAACGGCGAAATACGAAACCAAGCTCACGTCTTTTGTGTGCAGCTTCCAAAGTGTAGCGCTGCATTAAAATCGGCACGTAATATTCGTGCGATCATTTTTAAAAAGGCGGCAACTGCTATGTTCAAAGCCTCGTCGCGTGGTAACCTCACACTCAAGGTATGATGACTGATATAATCATAATCTGCATATGATTTTTCTTCGTTGACTTTTCCTAGCAAATACATCGCAATGATTCGGGAGTCGAGTTCCTAAGGAGGGAACTAACGTGTCTGCATTGCATTAGCTCTCTTTTAGGGAGGCTCACCCGCGCTTAGCAAATCGTGGTCTATTTTATGGTCATGTTAGCGCGAAAGGTGCAGCGGCGTGATTTGTAGTGCGCGCGCGGGATGCATTCAGTCACTGTCACCACGTCGTGCTAATGCGTGCAGTCAGCAAGGTGCGAAACGCGAACTTGAAAAAAGAAATTTTACGGACAAATTGCTGCGTTCATTTTAGAATAGTCGCAAAAATAGCGCGGATTTTTCTTTGCAAATCGAGTCATGCCAATTTATTATCTCAGTGAGCCAAAATGCTGGGGTATGCATGTTCGGATTCTCAATTTGCATCTCGCGTTTCATTCAATGGTGGCCTATAAAAGCGAGTATAACGTAGCTCACATGATCAGCTGTGCTTTATCGCTACCCTGCAACTAGAGGTGGGCAATAGTGCATTGGGGTGCAAAGCTGTTATCATTTCCTGGTCTCTTGGCCGCAAGAATTCGCGGATAAAATATTTTGTTCTGAACAGCGTCTCGTTAAGCACTTCGTGAATATTGTGACAGTGCCGCAGGTGTGCGCGAAATCGGCAAGATAACCAGGGTTTTTTCCGGGAGCAGTGAAGTTTTCAGGCCGGGCAATGTCCGCGCCAGTGACGACCGTTGTATATATGTATACTACAATTGGGTCCATTCATGTTTATTAAAACGCAAGTTCCATGCACTCAACACTCAAAGCAATTGGTCAGAACAGTTGAGGGAAAGTGAAGCTAGCCGTCGGTCGGAACCAACCCTGCACACTTCTTTTTTTTTTTTTTTCTCTGCTTCTGCCCTGCGCCATCTTTCGCGGGAGTTTATAGAGAGTTATAATAGAGCAGAGTACTGGTACCGGTACGGTGCCCAGTAAGTAATCGTCGCCACTGCGCGTGCGCAGAGGTGACAAAACTGGTTGTGCGCATGTGCAGGTGTACCGAGTACCATACCGGGATTGGTTCTCCGCGCTGCTATAACGCTAATAAGTGAAGCCTCGGTCGGAGGTAGCGTACACCGGTAGTGAATCGGAGAGACATGTGAATGGCTATTTTGCGAGCCCTCAAGCATAAATATGTATCTGGAACACTCTCGGCACTCGGCATCGGATTTTTCTCGGTACCTCTACGTTAAGGATGCAAGCACAATTTTTTGTTTTGTTCGTTGGCTAAAAATTTAACCAACTTTTTGCAGGGCCGCGGAAGAAAACCCGGAAGAATAAGGTTTCCTTTTGCAAACCCATTTTTTAAAGTGCTTCTCATTTTTACGATGTCGTCCCCCTCCCTTTCTTGCTACTGTATAGTCTGTTTACGAGGCCACGTAGACTATTCTCGTATATAAAGCCATAAACGCGGAGTAAACTACCGTTATCGTAATATGCATTTTGGCCGATGTAGCTACCTAACAAAAGAACACAACCTGCACCGCGCGCGTGCACGGAGGGGCAATCACACCCTCTTTCACATTCGCACGTTCTTCGAACACCCGATTGGCTGCGGCGCAAGGAGGTCAACCCACGCAGGGGATCCGAACATTTCGGTGTGCGACATTTCGCTGTCGGACGTTTCGGTGCACAAATGGTTCGGTGCGCGGACTTTTTCTGTCCACTGACATCGTCACCAAATTATTCAGGCATTTTTTTGCTTATACTATACAGGGTGACCCAGGTATCATGCACCAAGGTTAAAAAAAAAGAGCAATGGAGTTATTCCAACAAAACCTAGCGCATAATGTTTCCAATACAGTGAAGTTGCGGCCAGTACTTTTTTCGTTAATGAGATTTAATTTATTAGTCGTAATTAATTATCTAACTCAAAAAGTACTATCCTAATCATTTAAGTGTCAATGAGGCACTTGTAGGTACCAACGAAAGGAATCTAACTGCGGCATTTTCAGCGGCGACTAATTGCGAACTCATTTATTCTGACTGATCAAAAAAACGAAATATGAAAAATACCACGTGTCGGTGCTCCCGTTCGCATCATAAACCAGCGCCCTCAAATAAGCTGATTGAAAGCAACTGCCTTGCCTCTCACGTCTGAAAAGACAGTGCATCACCTTGATAAGGGCGCGCATTGGAGGGGCGAGCAGCAACAGCAAGTTTCGCGGGGCGCGTGTGGCAGCTAAGGCACAAACTCGGTCGCGATTGCTTCTTTCGTTCTTTTCTTTATATAATTCCGGCTAACTCGGACGGAGCCTGTTCGAAGGCGCTGTTTAAGATGCGGGCGGGTGCGCCGTCACGTGGTATTTTTATTGTTTCGCGGGGTTTCTTTATCAGTCAGAATAAATGAGTACGCAACTATAGTTCGTCGCTGAAAATACCGCAGTTAGATTCCTTTCGTGGGTACCCACAAGTGTCTCATTGACACTTCAATGATTAGGACTACTTCTGGAGTTAGATAATTATTTATAATTAATTACTTAAATCTCATTAACGAAAAAATTACTGGCCGCTACTCCACTGTACTGGAAACATTATGCGCTAGGTTTTCTTCGAGTAACACCATTGCTCTTTATAAAAATCTTGGTGCTATATAGCCGCGACCCCCTGTATATTAATGGGACGGTATACATAGTTTTAACGTTTTATTTTAAATCTAACTTCGCACAATACCGACAGACGCTGCTGTTTTTATTATACTTCTAACCCCCCTCCCCCCACGCAAACAAACACACACAAAAAAAGAAAACTCGTTCGAAAACGTGTGGAGGCTCGGGTTATCAACGCGGCCTTTATTTACTGCGTTCTGGGCCTTGTTTACGTACCCGACTATATACGGTATCGGCTGAGTGCCGGAAAAAAAAGTGGCTGGCTATTACGATACCCCCTAATGCGATATTTGGACGCAGCAGCAGTGCGCTGAGGCAGCACTCACTGGTGTATCCTCTCGACGGCAGCGATGATGAGCCTCTGCGTCGGCGGCGCAAAGTACGTCTCAGGAAGGGACCACGAACTGCGTCGTAAGCGAACGCACATCATAGTCACGCGCCCGCCCCCCTCCCGTTTTCACCAAGGCCGTCGAGCGCCTCATGCGGGCCAAGCATACTGCCCCCTCCCCTCCCCTCCCCTACCGCACACTTTCGGAGAGCGCTGGCTCACGCCGCCACGGCGAACCGCCCTCCCCACCTCCCAATTTCGCGACACTCTCCTCCTTTGCTTTCTTTCGTCGTTCGTTTTTTCTTTCACTCGTCAGTCTTGCCATCGTTCGCTTGGTTACGCCGAAAACGCGGCTCAGCCCATAGACGGCCGCCGAAGGGCTGCGCCCTAAAATGCATGTCTTCGCAGCGCCAGGGATGCCTGTGCACATACGTTCCTTTTTTTCCACACATCCGCTAAAATGGCGCCGAAAATGCCTTAGTCACGTGACGAGAAATAGCATTGATTGAAAAACATTTATGATAACCTTTGCCTGTTTATCGCGGGTTTCACATTACTTGGGTTTCACATAACGCGGCAAGAAGCAGGCCTTTTACGGTTTTCCAAACCCAGGTCCCCTCTAAAGAAAGGGCGAACTTAGAATACCCCCCCCCCCCCCCCTAAAAACGAAATTAATAAAAATGGTTGACAACAAATGGAATCAGTTGGCTACATTATGGCAGGTATTAAGCAAAAGGATATTAAGCAAAGGAGGTATTAAATACAGAGATTTCAGCCATTCCACCATGGGAAGTTGGGACAGCAACGCAGCTGTATAACAAGGCTTCGCTGCCTTGTTATACACCTCCGCTGGTGTACCATCTTTCCATGGCGAAGACTTCGGTGAGGTACTACAAAATAATTTTATTTTCGGGCCCTTAAGTCTGCTCACAGGATTTTGAAGACCAAAGCCTAGCAATATTTATCATATATTTTAGCACTACTACTTCCTGTTTTCGTTTCTGTGTTCGTTTTAGTTTCTTCTTCTTCTTCTGGTTCGAATTCCTTCCACAAGCCAAATGGCCACACTTCAAACCACAGCTTCTCCAGAATAAGAGCTCTCTGTGGTGGGCGCGCACTTGTTCTACTCACGTGTCGTCACGTTCCCCAGTCACGCGGCACGCAGTAGGCGAACTCTCGTTCTGACACCGACAACATGCCAGGATAACGCCGTGGCGACGCACTCGGCTGCAAGGCTGTTGTCCTGTATTCAAATGCCACAGGAACCCAAACGTGTTTTTTTTTTTCATTTTCTCCTTGGGCGGTGAAAGTTTAGAAGCATTTACACGAAAAATCTCTGGGAGGGTAGCCTAATACAACACTGCTGTAAAACATAAAAATGTCCAAATTCTAAACGTAACCTTTCAAAACATGGCATTAGTAGTAGGAACAATCAATCAGTGCGGTCATCTGCAACCTACGATCCATCCGCCCAAATCAAAATATACCGGTAGTTTCAAACAAGTATACGCATATGTCTGTTCGCTGAAAAATTCGCACATCGAAATGTCTGCACCGAAACGTCCTGCACCGGATGCGCCGCGTGTGAATGTGAAGGAGTGAGTACTGCTGCTCCGTGTACGTGTGGCGCAGAGTATACACGGTGCGGTACGGGGGCATTACGCGGAGCAGTGCGGACCGGCAGTACGCGCTCCTTCACATTTGCACTCGGTCTATGAAGGAATCACTCAAGACAGGTTTAGAAGCGGCACACTGCAGTTGCGCTTACGTCAATTATTGCGTCGTAAACGGTTTATAAAGACTCCCCTTTATACTAGCAACCAACCCATGGCAGCATACATAAATAAATGGTTTAGTAAAAATTTACGTCGTAATTGCAAATTCCAAGAAAAAAAAAACAGCAGTGACATTGACCATTTCGCGGCGGCTGAATTCAGCGTATGTAGTATGGAAGAATAACGCTTACGCGATATAAAAAAAATGGGAGGATGTTTAATTAAGCGTGGAACACAATAGCATTGTCATACTCGGCTATGAGGAAGACTGTGTGGTGCGCCCGGCAGATGTACGGCCGCGTATCCGTCGCACGCGTAACAGGAGCGAGCGGGTGCGTGCCGGGCAGTGGCGGTCGAGGTCGACGATGTCAGTTTCGTCTCATCACATTGGCACAAAAACCACCGCCTTTGTACTTGAACACGTTCTACGTAGCACGCCGCACCGCACCGGCTTGACGCACGCGGAAATTATACCAAGTTACGATGACTTCGTTAAACAGCGCTGGAAGGCGAGGACAATAGAATATGAGACGGTGTTCTACGTGACGGTTTCCTGCACGGCACAAAACAACGACCTAGCTAGACTACTTTATTGATTGGGATGGCGCGAGGCCTAGTTAAGGAGGGAATGTTGCGAGGGGATAAGTGTGGGTCACTGTGGAAGCCTCGTAGGCGAAACTTCATAGTGAGTTAATTGTTTCTTTAGCATCGATTCTTGGCCGTATTCAGTGTTCGCAGGGCGCCGCGGACTCCTTCGCACTCCCAAAGGAGGTGATGCACCGTGCACGTCAGGAGTCACTTCACTGGCACATCCGTAGCACTTTATTGGCGGTGTTGATGGCGGGCTGTTGCGTTTGCTGTCGTGGCGTAGCCAGACCGGGCCTTACTGACGAAAACTTGGGATCCGTGATACAGTCCTTTGGGTAACGGGTCATCGGCTTCAGGGATGGCAGCTAGAAATCTCAATCGGCGACGTTGTTTCATTTGTCGCAGAGACAGTGCACTCCGGGTGACGGGGCTGGCGTTGCCGGTGCAAAATGAAATGTATAAGAATGGTAACGCAAGTCAGTTCAGGACAAAGGCAGACTAGGCACACGCAGCGCTGCTTGTGTCTAGTCTTCCTTTGTCCTGTTTTTTTGCAATTTTTTTTTTTCGTTCAAGCGAAATGTATCATGGCGCATCTCGTGCCGGCTGCCCCCGGGATCACGCTGGGGGCAGCCGGCACAAAAATTTAGCCAGCTTCTCGTATATAGTTTTCCATATCTGAATTCTTTTTGCACTATATAGTATTCCAAACACTCGCATTGAATATAGCACGAGCTTTTCTTTTGATCCCTGCTTACTCACAACGAGTTAAAGGGGTCATTAAACAAAATATAGCTTTGTTCCGTTTGAAAGAACTTGAGTATGGTAGCTCACTCAGCTTTATTCCATCGGGAAAAACTTTTTATAATAAAACAAATTGCAAAAAATGTAGTATAACTTTCGAATTTCGAACCATAGTGACGTAATCTTGGCAGGAGTGACGTGCTATGGACTGGCACAAGAAACGTTTTTACCAATGTGTTAACTGCACGTTAGCATTCAAGTGATACGATCAAGTGGAACTAGAGCCCTACTATAATTTCCCAGTCATGTTTTCTGCGTTGGCTTAGTTCGGCAGCCACCAATTGCACAAACAAGATTCTGTGACGTCATATAAGAATTGCCGGAAAGTGGCTAGGGAGTCGCCACTGTTGAATATGTTTTCTTTAATGTCTCGATTATTTGTTTTAAGTTGGTGATAAAATTGGTATTGTTGTTACCGGTACAAAACAGCCTTTCTAATAAACCGAGCTTGCATTTTGTCGTCGTGGCCCCTTTAAAAAATAGGGAAATGAGCTGTGTGAGCGATTTAACTAGTACAAGAATGTGTAAAGTTGGCCGGAAAAGGGGGGGGGGGCATTCGATCTCTCGCATAATTAAAAGAGTGAATGCAGTTCCCGGTATGTCTTCGGCAAATTGAGGCTAAAAAGAAGATGTCTTCGTTTTGGACATGCAGGAAAACCTGGGCAGCACACTTCCCTCAGCGCGACCTGAAGGCCTTCTCCGCCCATCCCCTGCTGGTGTACCCAACCCACTACACAGGCGAAGAGCACTACATCAGCGACACTGAGGACTCGGTGATTGTTGAGACCGCCGCTGAGCTAGGCGCCACTGATTCGGACCGTGCCGCAACGACTGCTCTGCCTCCTACAGATGTGGCTAGTGAACCGGTGGTCACCAGGGAAGAACTGTGAGAGCGTGAGAGTCAATTTTGGCATACAGCGAATTTACTGCGGCTCCATCTTTCCATAGTAGCCTTGCTTGTGCTGTCGGGAAATGGTCCTTTCAAACTTTTCATTTGCATTGCCGCTTACGGAAGCCATGAGCTTGAAGCTGCATAAAATAAATATACGCACACTCTTTCCTTTTTCAAACCCTGCTTTCTTGTTCTCAGCATGTTACAAGTGTCTTGAGCATTAGGAAACATATTCTGCGCCTTTGTGAGCTACGTTGCTCTTTGTTCCAGTCAGTGCGAAAAAATTTCGGCTGCCCTGGTGTGCGAAAGCCTGGTGCCCTTTAGGGCAGCCCACTGCGGCAGATTTGACTTGCCAATGCTCTTTGTGTAAAATAGGAAATATGCAGGTCGCATCAACATCAGTAGCCCGAATCTGTATTTTTGTATTGCAAAGTTTAGAAATATCACCAGTAGAAGCATACTTGGTGTGTCTCCGACAAAAACAGTGCATGGGCTTTACTATGTTGTTTGGTAAAAGATGTTCCTGTCACCGCGAATTTTTGCAGGTCACTATATAATCGTTGTTCCTGCTGTCTTCTCTCTCTCCATTGCATTTATAAGAAACTATGATGTTGATTGTAACCTGCAGTCATGCAAATCATGACTGCAATCGTACGCAATTTATCGTATTGATTCTCAACAGGGACCATGTCTTAAGCTAGGCTTTTTACTGCATTTATATCTCTTCAAGACTGTTTTGCAAGTTGCGTTGGGTGTCCCGTTGTGTTACCCACATGATGGTTTTTGCAGACTTTTTTTTTCCGTGGATCAAATGCTCATTGCTCACATTTGATCAAGTCGTGTTTTCATGATGATGCAGTTTTATCACCTCTTTGCCTTTTACGTATACCTTTTCATACCATAGTTGCATGTCTATTGCCTAACCTTATTAGCACAATGTGCAGGCTCATAAAGTGGCGGACCGTTCCCCTGTTTTCATTGTTTCTCTTCTGCTCATTTACTTGTCGAGCGTCTCTGTTCACATATATGCAAAGCTTCGACAGAGTTTACAACGTATTACAGCACGCTTAAACATTGCCTGGACCACTCAAGTCTTTCGCGTTATTGCATTAAAGTATAATTTGTAGTGATCTCCTCATTGAAAATATTTTCTTTTGTTCATGTGCATAGCTGTTGTGTGAAGAATGTGTGGGATGAAAAAAACTTTATTAAGCCAAAAATCCCCCATAAGCCACCACTGAGATTCTACACAGCATAATTAACCAGCGTGGCCTATAGTACAAGCCAAGTGGAAATGTTGACACTAGTGTGACTTGTTTACCTCACTGCTTTCCTTTCCATATGCTGCGTCAAGGTTTTTATCCGTTATGCGTATCCCTCGACAGCGGAGTGAAACGCTTCTACTTTTTGCACTAAAGGTTCTTTTTTTTTCCTACTCGTTGCTGCCTCCACCGCCTTTTTCTATTTGTCATGCGAGTTATCGAGCAAATACGGTTCCAAAATTCCAAAAACAATCAATTATATTCATGTACATACATACATACATGCATGCATACATGCATACACACAATGCACAGTTTTTTTGTTAGTTTGTAATCATCATTCATGTCCGGAAGCAACGACACTTTGACAAGGTTATTGCTGATTGTGAACTAGTTTATTTCAGATTTTGCGTTGTGTAAGTTTGGAGCAAGAAGTATGATATTTGTGTTTTTACAACTGTGGTAAGGAACAATCTATGTGTAATATACACTTTCTGCAAGATAGAGGGAGATCCAGGTTTACACTGAGAGGGGAGGGGTTGTGTATACCTCGTGGCATGGTCAAGAGGTTAGAGAGGCTACTGGCATATGCGCCGCGGCTTGGCAAAGCTAATTTCAAGAACCCTGGAAGGGATCGTCTTGGATCTACCATTGCTGCAAGAAGACTGGAGTCTTCGGGGTTGCAGTTGAGCATTTGACGACAGTACCATCGAATATAGTGATCGCAGGCATTAATACCTACTGTAGCAGAGAATATTTATGTTGCCTCTCAGGATGTTGGAGCGGCGGCGTGGTGTAGCTGCTTGCATGCTTCCAGCATTCGCATAATTTAGTTGTTGGCTGCAGCTGGGTTTTGAGAAAAAAAAACTGCTTATGGTTGTGTGAGCTCCTAAATTACAGTTGTACAAAAGCAGCTCTGTTTGGGACAAGTGCAAATAAACGATGCGATTTTTAATGTCCCAAGGTTATAGAAACTATATTTTGGTGCATAAATGTTCTATATATAACCGCTTTTATGTATCAGAAATAGGCTATACAGCCTGCTGAAAGGCTGTGCAGATAAAAATGTGGACAATAACTTGCATTTCACAAGTATGCTACAGCAGCTTATAGTCCGGGTTTTTACCTTTGTCTACGTGTCAAGAACAGTTTCACAGTACCGATGTACTACAGACGTTCTTCGAAACAAGCGGAAGTGTTTTCCAGGCTGAAACAATAGAAATATTTCTTCAGCACCCAAGGCTATCCTTAGAAGCAAACAAAAAGAAATGTGTAGAGTGTCGCGTGGTGGTGGGTTGCAAGTCTGAATTCAATCTGGCTATTTCAACTGGAGACAAATGCAATCGAACATGCACTGCAACTTAAGTGACTGATGCTGCTTTATTTGAACAGAGTATATACGTATATATTTACGTCCTAGTTTTAATGCGTAACCTGGAGTGGTTCATTATACTTGTGCGTAATACATTGGGCAGCCGATCCAGGTTTTACTTTGGTGCCTTACATGTTTTGTTTCATACATTGCTGGCCAGCATAGCTGGGTTCAAAGGGTTTTGCAAGAGAAGACAGCTGGGGTCGCACACATATAATATGTTGCACTCTAAAACAACCAGCTATTCAATGTGCAGCTAAGACCAAAGTGGGTATCGCCGTTTTGTTTTTTTGAGCTTGTATATTTGTGAACCGCCCATTTATCTATGTCGCACTGTGCATTTCAGACTTGTCATCGGATGTTGTGTCCCCATCGCCTAGTATGTGCTATTGAATTGACTTGTGATGAGTTTGCCTGTGAATGAGCTTTGGTTTGCCTATGCTTGGAACTTTTTTTGTAACTTGATGTGCCATAAATAAACTTACTCTCAAGGAACTGAGTATTTCCTTGTCAAGTCAAGAGCTATGCGAATGATTGATTTAACTTGTCTGTCTGGAATGAGCCGTTTCATGAAGCGTTGTCTAATACATTTATGCGGTGTGCGCTAGCTGTTCTGGGGGCACATAACACTGTGCCACGCGTTAGAGTACGCGCAAAGAATAAATACGGCACAGCATTTCATGATTAATATAGTTTCGGTGCCTGCTTCGATCAAACTACCTAAGCATCAGTTAGAAAAATGAACAAAATAAGTTCGTTTTTTTTTTAATTTTCGCGGCCTAGTACGCACCTGAAATAGAAGAAATATTGAGGTGGTTTTGTGGGTAGAAAGCCATTTGTTAAATGAATACAGCAAGTTTTGTTCAAAGCTCCACAGAAATTAAAAGTTACATTTACATTTATGCATGCAGCAGGACTCCAAACCGTTCAAATTGGTTTTTTTATTCCTATTTTAACAATGAGCGCGAACTAAGCGGAGATACTGCGAATAAAAAGAACCTTCTAGCCTCTATAATGTCGCGGTGGCTCACTACTTGGTTTCGATACGATGCCTACGATATATACTAAGGCCGATTACCACCTACCGTGACATGTGTCAAGCTGCCGGTCTCGAGGGCGTGGAGTGTTCAGCTTGCACCGAGTAAAAGCCGAATCAGGGACTTTAGCACCGAGAGATTCATCTTCGCTAGGAACATAAGCATACCAGGTCACTATTCATTGAAGCCCGCTGTTTCTCGCCGTGCCCCGCCAACTTCCCTTCTAGTATCTGCTTCGAGAGATCGGCCACATGCAGCTGCAGTGTACAGCTTCCTAGTTCGTGCTGGCCGCATGCCAGGCGGCCCTGCGATGGGGAGAGAGCAAAAAACTTTTATTTATGGCGAGGCTCAGTCCTAGCGAGTGTCCCTTAGGTGGGGAAGGCGCGCCAGGTAATCTTGAGCCCTAGTGGTGGGCAGGAGCTGACATAGCTCAGGTGAGCAGCTGCCGGTCACCTCCAGCCAGGGAGTGAGAGGGTTGGGTGAATGGAGCGGGGCTAAAAAGGAGCATTCCCAAATGGCGTGTGGCGTGGTATCTCGAGCGCCACATGCCGGGCAGTTTGGGTGGGGATGTAATGTGGAATAGATGTGGTGGAGGACGTGTCTGGTGGGGAGGGAATCGGTTTGTAATTGTCGCCATAATCTGTCTAAGGGTGGAGGGAGAGACGTGTGAGGGGGAGGTAGTTCTAACCGCTGTAGGCGGTAGTGTGTGGTAAGGTCACTTAAGGTAAGCTAGGGTTCGCGGGAGTTTCGTGCGCCGTGCTGCGAGGCGTCTACTTCTGAGTCTCGGTAAATCAGTCCTTGAGCAGCCAGCTGAGCCTTTTCCGCACCGCCAAAGCCCACGTGGCCGGGTGTCCAGTGGAGGATTATGGTTTGGTCGGGAGGAGGGCGGGATAGGAGAATTTGGTGAGCAGGGAAGGAGATGTGTCCCTGCGCGAAATTTCGTACGGCGCCGTCTTAGAATCAGAGAGCATGTGAGATGGGGGCGGTTGGTGTATTATGGCCAACGCTACTGCCGCTTCCTCAGCCTCGTGGGGGCGGGATGTGCGAATGGTGGCTGCCGCTGCTGGGATCGGTCGGTCTCCTGTAATAACAGAGAGGTTTAGCAGTCCGTCTGTTCCGTCGTGTACGTAGCTACCATGTTGACCGGGACCAGACTGCGCACGCGGAAGGGCGAGGAAAAAGGGTGAGGAGGCGCCCCCACCGTGGCGAATGCGTGGACATGGCGAAAGCCGGCCCGCGGAACTAATCCTCCTACCGCGACGAATACACAAGTGCCCAGACGGGTCCCGGTCAACATGGTAACTACGTACACGACGGAACTGACGGACTGCTAAAACTCTCTAATAACGGCAGCGAAAGCTTGTCGGTGTCTGTATTCTGCGGCGTCCACGTAAATGGAGTCAGGAGAGGGGGGGGGGGGGCGGGGTGCGTGGTGGCTGGGATGCATGTGGCGGGGAAGAGGGAGGATTTCGAGGTTTTCATGGTAGGATAGGGGTAGATGGTAAAGTTGGGAGCGGGGAGCTGGAGCAGCGAGGTTGACTTGATGTAGGAAGTTAGAACCTGTAGGGTGTGATGCATGTGGCGGGAAAGGGGGAGGATTTCGAGGTTTTCGCGGTAGGATAGGGGTAGATGGTAAAGTTGGGAGCGGGGAGCTGGAGCAGCGAGGTTGAGTTGGTGTAGGAGGGTCGAACCTGGGGGGAAATGAGGACAGGATAGCTGAGTGTGAGATTCGATCAAAAGCTTTCGTTAGATCTATAGTAAGGATTGCCGAATTGTCTCGATCCGGGGGTGTTTTAAGCAGTTGGTGATAAATTTGGAGGTGTATACCGTTAAATGCAAGATGTGAGTGAAATCCGAACATGTTGTCGGGAAGGAGACGCTGTTGATCTAGGTGGCGAGAGGCGAGACGCGATCATCTGTTCGAAGAGTTTGCAGATGCACGAAGTGAGTGAAATTGGACGTACGTTGTGGCCTGATAGGCTTGTGAGGCTTGGGGATGAGTGTCATGGTGGCATGCTTAAGTTCTACTGGTAGGTGCCTGGTTTGCCAGCAGTGGTTGTAATAGTCGAGGAGCTGTTCGTGGGAATGAGGTTCTAGGTTTCAGAGGGTGACTGGAACCGACCACCAGACTGACTGAGCGACCAATAACGACTCAAATCACCTGCAAAAGCAGGGAGCACGAAGCCAGAGGGTGCATGCAAATCCGACTCCCGGTACGTTCGCCGACCTAGCGGAAGTGAGAAAACGGCGGCCGCTCAAGCCGAAGCGAGCTAGCAGCGTGCGAGCACGAAGTACCTGTCGGAGTCGGTACCCAGCCAGTCACTCCTCGGTCAGACCGAAGCACGCGCCCACCGCCGCGAGCCCTTGGGCGGGGCCATTACGTCACGCCCCACGTGGCCCACGGACGGGCGCGCGTTGGTCAACCCGTACCCCTTACTAGAAGAGGACGAAAGGGGAGCCTATCCTCGCCCCTCGGGGAGATGGGATCGCGGGCTACGTGCCTGCGCAATTGGAAGTAGCCCCAATTAGGATCCCCACATCCCCACATCCCACATCCCACTCAAATGCCCTCGCCGACCTGGAAGCAGGCCGACTACTACTAACAAAAAGAACAATCTTCATGCAAGTAACAAGGGTAGTGCCCATCAGCCTCTCCTCAAGCCCGCAAAAATACACTTCATGCATTTCTCCGAACTAAGCTACCACTACTATTAAACACTTTAACACCGTATTCAAAAAACAACACTATACACAAAAACGTCACAAAAGAGACTAAAACAGGTTGAACTGCAAGGTGCGACATGCATAATACAAACTACCACAAAAAACTAAATCATGTCAAACCGGCAAAAAGAAGGCTACATGCACAATTCGCTGCACAAAAATAACTAAGCAAGTCAAAACTGCGAAATACTACAGGGGAAATAAACACTACAAGGAAGACAAACTACACAAGTTTGAATATCCCGAACACTAATTTCACAGGGGGAACTTTATTTCTGTCTGCAAAACTCATTCCTATCTACACACGCACGCACACACCCCCGCACACACACACAACGTGGCGGACATTTGCAACAAAGAAAAATAAATAAAATAACCGCCACTCAATAACGTTAACCAAATGGGGACGGAGATAAGTTATGTCAACCACGTCCGCTAATTAAGCAATACACAAATTACACTTCGATATAACACAGGGGCGGAGAGCGTCTCTTTCACAGGGTTCCCGGATTGTTTGGCGCTCGGAGAGCGAATAGGGGCGAAAAGTTCTGGTACGGCAAGCGCGCGTGGCCGTTTCTTCGATTGCTTGAAGTTCCCGTCCCCCCTACTCCGGAATGCGAACAAAGCGGCAACCGGCTGCACGAGCCACTCAACCCAGCACATACAAAGGGCGGCGGGAACGCCCCTCACTCCCTCGAAGCGAAAAGGGCGCCGCTTCGCGATAGAATCAGCGCTGCCCTCGCCCGGCAAACTTTAGCTTCGCCTCCCTATAGGGAACGCGAGGGGTCGCGGCTCGTATCGCACCCTCGCCGCCACACGTCCGGAGCGGGGCCCATGACCCGAATCGGACGCGCGAGGTAGGCGCCCCCCCCACCTCGCCGGCAGCCCCGTGTCGCCTCAGCCGTCGCGGCCCGCTAGAGCCCGGCCTCGAGGCGCGCGTCGGTACAGTGTAGTTCTTAACCCGGCCTTGGCGTTATTATGCACTGTACAACTGGGCCAATAAACCCCCTTGGTTCGTCCTGGCCCCTTGGAGCCTGTCGTCGCCTGTGTCGGTGAGTCGAACCCGTCGCGGCGTCTCCCTCGTGGACGCCGCGTACCTCTCTGGGGCATTTTGGATGGGTCATTTCCGGGCAAAGGGGGAACACCCTGAACCCCACTTAGGCCCACAAGGGACTGTCGAGCTGACATCGTCGCTCAACGTCTCTAACGAGGCTAGCCGGGGTCGTTTGTTGTCCCGTAGCTAGACCCATTATGCTCACAATTTATAAAGGGTTCGCGCTATAGGGGAGCTATAGAGAAATATGGCAGTCCTAATACGTATAGGGGCTGACTGGCCCCATTTAATATTCATCGTGAGTGCGACGTGTGGGTGTTTAATATTTTCAACACCAGGAGAGACTCCAGTGATGGCCGCTGTAACAAACATTAGCGACACCTGACTGGTGCAACGGTGTGCCAGGTCAATAGGCTGCTCTTTTTTGGCATTGCATAAATTACTGAAATTGTGAGCAGTTGCACAAGTTAAGTATCATGTACATTCCACCTCCCCACCATTTTATTCAGGTGCCTGTATCAAACAAATCGGCAAGGACACGTGTATCCGAAAGGACCTCAAGGTAGCCTTCACGTGAAGTAATTGAGAAGCGGGTGGCATGGTATTACCTCATTTGAAAAAATTATAATTCCTTATTTCGTTCTCTTTTTGTCCCTGTTGAGGAGGCGGTTCACAATTCCGCTTGCTCAAGAGGTACAGTGGCGTCGACTCATTTTACAGTGCTACTATCATCTCCGCCACTGTCTCATGATAGAAGCCGTATTGTACCCCTCCTTCCACCTAGGCATTCCTGATGTGTCTGAGGACCGTATTTATAAGCGGGGTTTTAAACCTTTCCATTTTTTCCCTGCAGGTGACGAGGAAGACCACGTGACGATGGCTGCCCGATATCCCACCCCTTTCCCACGTAGAAGTGATCAACGTAGCCGTGGGTCTCCATGGCGTCATCATCAGCAGATGTATTTTCATCTGGCACATCAGGCTAGTAGAGATGGGGAAAATGCACAACCTTTAAACCTACACGAAGAACTACACGACCAGGTTGATGTCTACCACAGATATCGCGGCAGCACAGAATACATCAGCCGATTGTGTGGACACGGCGAGCAGGGAGGCTTTTACGACCATTGCCTGAACTACGGGTATGGTGACCACAGCCCACAAAACGTATATGCACCTCACGAGTATGATGCCAACGTGCCAGGCCGGCCAGAGGAATGCATTGTCTCCGGGGGCAGCAATGGCCTACTTACCCACCTCAGTCATCGGCCGGGTGCCCCTCGTGAGGGCTGCTCGCTACGGCGTCTTGGAGACAGTGACTGAGCTCTACGAGCGCTATGTCTGGGAGTAGTAGTAGTAGTAGTAGTAAAACTTTTATTGAAAACGGGAGACCGCTGGTCTAAACAGGGGAAGGGAAAGGGAAGAGGGTAGTAAAAGCACTGGGGCAGTAGTGCAGTTCTTGGCTTTCACTGCGTAACTTCTTGTTTACGCTTATGAGGGTTCAGTTCTTTTCAGCTTCACTCTTAAAATGAGTCCATCACAACAGGTGGGCCAGGCAAAATAGTCCATTGTGAATAGGACCGGTGAGGAATCCGCTCAGACGACTTGTGCCAGACCACTCTTTGGAGAATAAATTGCTATTTGATGGATTAATTGTTTGTCAAGCTGTTGGGGATCAGGGTGCAGTTGTGGTGCCGTGAATATTCGGTGTTTGGCAAAAGTAGGACATGACCATACGAGATGAGTGAGGTTTGCTGTGGTACTTGTGTGACAGTATGAACATCTTGGGGGAAAATGGGAAGTGTACCATTTACGATGCATTTCAGGTTTGTAGGCTGTGTCGGTGAGAAATTAGCTGACAAAAATTTCACTGGAGCGTGGTAGCGGTGGTAAAGCGCTCAAATATCCTGTTGGAGTTCTGTTTTTCAGCCGGTCTCTTCGATCCTTCTTATACCGGTGGAGTCGCATCGCCGGTGGGGGTGTAGTCGACCGTGTCGGCTCTTCATCAGGCGCCAGTGGAGGTTGTAAATGTGCACTCTCCTGTGCGACCTCATGGGCCGCCTGGTTGCCCGAGGAAGAGGGTTCATGGCCCGGTACCCAGTCAATGCGGACTTGTGTTTTGTTCCGTTGCAGAATTTGCGCTTGGTGTGCCAGGGGATTTGTGGTCTTGTAAGATCTTATTGTTTCCAATGCTTCATACGAGTCTGTGAGGATACGAATAAGTGGCGGAAGAGGATAATCAGTATCATACGCAAGGAATGTCACTGCATGGTTCATGGCATGCAGTTCTGCTTCAAGGCTCGTGGCATGGTTGTTGAACATGGTGTGATACCCCGAGAGGGCAGGAACCTCCGGGCATGTCCAGGCCAGTCCGATGACATTTAAGCGTACGCTGGCGTCTGTGTAGATGTCAACTTCGTTCTCAAGTTTTGTCATCTGAAGTCGTCGGATGCGTTGTTGTCGGAGCGCGGGATTGTTGCGCCCAATCAGCTTGCTTTGCGTAGTGGGTACGATTTCTGGGCGACTCCATGGATCAAGTGGGGTGTTAGTGGGCTCCGCACGTCCCATGCAGTGAGGGAATGTCCTTGGTGTATTAAAGGACGTTTGAATTCAGCCTGCGCCTTGGCTTCGTTGATGATGTCCTCAATGGGAGGAAGGGGAACTGCCTGTTTGAGTTTCTGTTTATATTTTTAGGCAAACCACTGATGGTTTGAAGAGTCGCCCTGTGCAACACTTGGAGAGCTCTTGTGTGGCTTTTGTGGAGTTCATAGGCCAGAGCGCCGTACGTGAGAGTGCTCACTGTGACAGCTCTTGCCATTGTCAGGGTGGCCTTTCGGGTTGTGCATCCGTACTTGTTGGAAAGTCTGCGGATGGTGTGGAGCAGACCCTTGCACTTTTGCTTCAACCTCTGGAGCCATATTCCAGCGCTGTTCTTTGTTCCGACTGGTAGGCCGAGGAAGGTGATGGGTTCTGTTGCGGCTTGTACTACATGATTTTCTATTATAACTTGTATCACATCGGATTGAGTGGGTGGTTTGCACCCGTATACCGCCAAGAGCTGAGTCTTTTCGGGAGCGAGCTGGAGTCCCAGGTCAGCAAGAGTCAGCTCGAGGCTATGTGCCGCGGCTTGCAGTTCCACTGTTTGGTCCTCAAGAGAGTCGGAGTCGGCTGCTTCAGTCCAAACTGTGACGTCGTCCGCGTAAATGGTAAAGCGGGCAGCCGTGTCGACTTCCAACTGTCGTGCCACCCTAGTCATGGCTAGATTAAATAGAACCGGTCCTAAAATCGAACCTTGAGGGACCCCGCGGTCTACGTAATAGGTAGTGGGTTCCCAGCCAGGTTGTGATCCATGGAGTCTTATGGGTCGGCCTTGTAAGAAAACTCGTATCCACTTTTGAGCTCTTACACTAGGATACGCCTTTGCAAGTGCCTCCAAAATGACTTTTTGTCAAACGCGTTGCGTAAGTCAACGGCCATGACAATGTCTGGGTTTCCTCTTGCGTAGTAGGATCGGTTGATGACTCTACGCAGTAGCCAGAGGCTGTCTGTCATGTGTGCTCACATTGGGACGAAAGTCTGTTTGGGGGGGGGGGGATGGAAGTAGGGTTGCACATACTACAAATAGTGCATGAAGCGATTATTAATTAGTCTCTCAATTAATTTGCATATGACCGGGGTTAGTGAAATGGGGCGTAGGTTGTTTAGGTTCCTGTGATTTGCAGTTTGCTTGTTCGGTTTAGGTATAGGGAATATCAAGGTCAGCTTGAGATGATCAGGGATGAATCCTTGTTCCCAGAGGTCATTGATTTGGGCGAGCAGGTGCAAAAGGGCGTCAGATGGCAGATTTTTAAGGTGCTTCCACGTTACGCCATCATGGCCGGGTGCGGACTTCAGGCTCCCTTGGCCAACGGCTGTTCGTAGTTCAGTCGTCGTGAAAGGTAGGTCAAGATTCGGGTCTGGCTGAAAAATTTGGATGTCAGGAAGAGGTTCAGGGTGCGATGTGGAGGCATGTGGAAAAAAGGTAGTTATGGGACGCCTTTACACTTCAGTTAGGGCAAGGGTAGAAAGTAGGGAAGTTCTTTTCTTTGCCTTTTGGGCAAGGCTGCGTTGAAGCTTCCATAGTGCCGGAATGCCTCTCTCATGACTGAGATTAGCACATAGAGTTGTCGAATTGGTTTGACTTAACTGCTTTTGGTAATCCGTAATTAGGCGATATTGCCTTTGGATCTTCTGCAGGTCTTTGTACCGCTTACCATTGGTCTTGTAAATGTTAGTGAGCTTGTGAACTCGCTTCCAGAGGTTTGCCATGTGGTTGTCAAAATGGGTAATTTCTGCAGCGCAATCGACTTCTCCCTGTGCATGTGTTGCTGAAGAGAGAATCAGAGAACAAAAGTCATTTAGTGAAGCCGGCGGAGATGACCCGTGAATGCTTTCTCGGAAAACATTCCAATCTAGCCTCTTCACTGTTTTCCGCTGGCGAAGTTTCTTGCCACGTAAATGAATTAGAATTGGTAGGGGATCGCTCCCCCATGTCATGGAGTAAAGCATCCATTTTCTGGTGAGTCCAGGGGTGGCCCAAGTAAGGTCCGGGGATGTATCTTGTTGCGCAGCGTGAAGGCCGATACGAGTAGGGATGTCAAAATCGTTGATGAGCAGCAGATTGGATGCGTCGGCGGCGTCCTCAGGCGCTTTCCCTCGCGGGTGAGTTTTAGAGTATCCCCACGTGGTGCTTTGCGCATTGATATCGGAGTAATATCGGAGTACCAGGAAATTGGGAAGTCAAGGTGGAAATCCAAGTGAAGTTGTATTGTTTTTCGGATATCGAGACCGGCTTGTAATAGGCCGTCGCCACAATAATTGCTTTGCCGCTGGGAAGGCGAGTGTGCACTGCAATGACTTCGTGGAATTTCCAGTAGAGTTCTGCGAAACATATTTGCTGGCTGCTCAAAGAAGTGTGCACTAACACGGCCGCATATAGCCGGGTGCCATAGCAGTTGTTATGGGGCCGCGGCGATTGTAGCAATTGTAGTGCGGTATGGAGGGGGTTACATATGTGGTATATCCTGGAACCTGATGCGTGCAGCGGGCTTCCTGCAGCAGAATGTATAGTGGCTGTATTTGCTTAATTTTCTGTTTAAGAATAGTTTTTTGTTGTGAAAAACTGCGGCAGTTTCATTGCAGTGCTGTTGGTGATGTGCCTATTGCTGCGGATTTCATGTTCATAGGGTTACTTTTCGGGGCGGTTCCTCGGAATCGTCAAACGAGGGCAGCTTCTTTATGACGCATTGAATAAGGGACCTTATCTGGGATAGTTGGTTGTCCAAGTATTCCTTGTCTTTTTTGCGGTCGGCTTGACGTGCTTGACGTTCGTGATGAAAGTCTGTGCGGACTGTTCGAAGAGCTAACTGGTAGGGAGTTTCCGTGGTCGGTTGGGAGGTAGGGGTACGTTTTGTGCTCTTGCTACGGCTAGGTCGTCTCTGGGAAGTCGGGAGACGCTTTGAATTAGACTGGGCTGGTGTCTTGTTGTTCAGGAGACACTTGAGGTCATGATTTTCGGTACGCAGTTGCTGATTTTTGATGCGCAGCTGTTGGATATCTGCACGCATTGCATTCAACTGATTCATTATGGCGACCATTGTAGGTTTCTTAGGGTTACTGTTGTTCGGGGTCAGGGATGGGGCAGTTAAGCTAGGTGAATCAGACCCGTGTTCCCCAGTGCGAACTGCCCATGTGACACCGCGGGTGGCGTCCTTTTGGGGGTTGTTGGCCGGCGGCTTAGGTATTCTGCTGGGGCATATAGGGTTTAGTGCAATGTGCCCAGGTTCTTTACAGGCGACGAAATAGATCTGGGGCCCACAGCCTTCATCCTCCGGGTAGTGCTTGCCACAGGTGTTGCACACTGCTTGTGCAGGGCAAGAGCGGGCCATATGGCCAACGTTATGGCAGTTGTAACACACAAGCCTCTTGGGGGACACCTCCACAATCGCCATGTAATATTTGACCACCTTTGGCAATGACGGCGAGTCAAATGTCATCACAGCCCGGTTAGTGCGACCGAGTCGAATGCAGGCTAGTATTCTGACCTGTTCGCATCGTAGCCGTTGGAGAGTTTCTTCGCTGGTCTCATCTGGCTCAATGGTGATGACACCTCTGGTGGTGTTTGGTTTAAAGGGGGAGAGTTTTAACTCAACAGGGACACATTGACGCTTTCTTCGGTGATCAAAAGAGATGGATGCGACAGTAAGAAGGCGAGATACGTGCGTATAATCGTAGACAGTTATGTAGATACAGTTCCCTGCTGTGTCAGATCTGTGTGAGGCGAGTTCCGCTAGATACGATTGTGGAGCGGTTGTTCCAACTAGGTGAGCAAATGTATGCTTGGAGATATCGTTAATGCTGCATTTGGCGAGCGGTCTTAGCACAAGTTGGAAGCGGGGCCTCCTCACCCGGTACGTTCGACTCCACGGTTCGAGCCAGTTGGTCTTGGGCGTGTATGTGTTGGCGGTTCCATCGTTGCTCAGGTGGCACGATCTGCTGCGACGTGATTAAAGGGGTCGACTGAGAGTCCGTCTGGGTTTGGTTCCGTTGTGGTGAGGTCACCGGCACTACCTCGGTATTTTCATCCATCTGCGATGCAGCATCTGGGTGCAGGTGAGCCGCAGTTTCCGGCGTAGGGGTTCTGCTTGATGGAGCGGCCGTGCCGGGCACGCTAGGCATTGCTGGCGGCGCCGGTTCAGCACAAGGCGATCACGTAGAGGAGCATTCCTGCAGCGGCACGAGCGGCTGCTTTGTCTGCAGAGGCGGCCGTAGCAGCGGCGGCCGAAGCAGCGGTGCATGAGCCGGCTCCGTCGACGTTTCGGCGGCGCAAGGCTTAGCGTCTTGAAGATCTTTACCTGTTCCTCGTGGCACTATTGTCCCGGTTCTGCGGGCGTGGGATGAAAGCTCAGAACTTCACGAGTTCACTGACACCTATGTTATAGGATTCCGCGCAATAAAACTGCTTGTTTCATCAAGAAACACGGAGCCAATGTGGAACCAATCTGGTCTGGTTGGAAGGCCTGCAAGACGTGTATTACGGCCCCGCGGTGACCAACTACGGCACGCTGTCTTTCGTACAGGATGCACGTCGACATCACCGTGGATTACGCCATCCGGGTCATGAACTTGGACAGGCACTGCTAGGTGGCTATCAGTTCCTGGGGCGAAAGCAGCAGCGTGTGTCACGAGCGTGGCTGCGCGGTCCAGCAGCGCAGGAACGCGGACGTGACCACCGGTCCTCAGAGAGCCAGGATCTCCAGAAACGGGGTCACCTTCACGGCCCGGAACCACCGGCTCGCGTACTTCGTGGATGCATCGGGAATAGGGACAACGGCTGAGAGGTTCGAGAATATCAACTTTGACCACTCGATGCGTGACTTCCGGTCCAACTCGGAAGGAGCATTGGGCGTTTTCGGGGACTGCGTCGAACTTATGAACCGTTCGAGGTCGCACACCACCGTCAATGGCGACGACATCTGGCACGTCAGCCTAGTGAGCATCAAGCAGACGTCCCGCGGTGACGGGCAGGTGTCCAGTACCTCAGGTGATCTGGTCATTCGGTGTTCTACCGGGGGTAAGATCTTTGTGGCCACGCCCTACGTCAAGATGTGTGCCAGCAGGGATCCCACGAACTACTTCTACCCTATCATGGGCCAGAAAAGCATCCGAAGCTCGGCGGATGGATTGGCTGTAAAAAATGGCACCCAAGAAGCGGGGTTCGATCACCGGTGACGGTTGACCCTCCTTTAACAACTCGTTACTCACGGCGCGCTAAACGTCCATGAACGCGTGTGCGCGTGTACGCTAGTACGTCAACAGTGGCTCTTCCGTCCGTTGCAAAGCACGTCAGTCCAAAGAGGTGAAGCCGCCTTACTTGCGTTGATGCAAATGTAGGCCCGAGCTGCTGGACGTAGCATTGGCAAAGCACTGCCGAGATTGGAGGGCTGGAAGCAGGGAATAATGCACCGCGTGGAGCAATAAAGAAAACGCGTGTCACTCACGGTCTGTTGCTTGAATATGAAGATGTACGGCGGGAGTTTTAAAGACGATATTATTCTTTGAGCTACTTAAACAACATACAAAAAGTGGTCGCGTCAGAGCCTAGGCCTCTTGGCGGTATTCCAAGTTTCACAACAACGAAATGTTCCAATACATGTTGCTCGCACATAGAAACACGGGAACGGAGAAAATTGAATTGACTTGATGAAACCTCCGCCGTGTTTATCGTGGGAGGAGCGAGACCGGAGGGAAAAAGTGTGGAGAGAAGGGAGGAAAAGAGAAGAGATATTTACGTCGATGGGGCGGAAGGGTTTTTTCGATGACATTGGCAGTGAAGTGAGCCGATTGACGATATTGGTAGTGAAGTGAGCGGTCAAAATGTTTTCGTAATAGCAGATAAGCATATCAGAGGAGAACGGGTGTTAACTATTTGTTATTACGATCTGCCTATACAGCAATTCGATTTCGTTGTATAGTCGCACAGCGTAAACAGTTTCTCAGGTACAGAATTAAGGCGCGTAGGCAACCTTTTCTAGTCTACATTGACTGGTTTGACTACACTTAACAACAATGAGGAAAAACTGGACCACCACCTCGGCATTCGTTCCGGCTCGAAGAATTTTTCTCCTCAATTTGACAGAGTGGAGCAAAAGTTTTTGTCGTTGATGTTACTTTCTTCCTGGCTCATTAACGCCGGGTGATTGCACATGTTCTTCGTGGTTGAGTATTAGGAACTCCCAGGATTCTCTAGATCTGTCTGGCTCGTTAAACCTTGCACATGTCCACACAATGTGGACTCACTACGCCATACACTCACAGTGTTACACCGAAGGCTGTACACTTCGGGGTTCCATTTGCTCCGCAGTTGAGGGATCGGAAATACTCCAGTTTGCATATTCCTCCACAAGAAATATTTTGAGGTGCAATAGATTATTGTTTTCGTATAAAGTAGGGTTCTATAAACCTCGGCATGCTGGTGTTACACTATATACTTTCCGTTTAGCCTCTTTTTGTAATTCTTCGACTCTTTTTGTGTACGAGAAAGAGCTGCCGCACTGTCGTGTTCATATAGCGTAGAAAAATGGCTGCTTTACAATATGTTATTATCATTCTTCGTCCTCTTCTCGGAGCCGACAAGAAACAGAATAATGTCGAGATTTTAAGAAAACCACGGGATTGTTTGTGCTTCAGGAATTCCCGCGATCGCGTAAATTTATAAAAATCTGATAGATAGTTACATTAACTATAAAACAGAAAAATACAAGCGATTTTTTCAGCCAATTCACACTTAGCGTTAATTGGTTACTTTGGCCTAGTAAACGTTGGAGGCATGGTCAGTGCTGGCGGTTGACATAAATTTGCTCTTCTGATCTAGATTCGAGTTTTTTCTTTTAGATTCGCTGATTACATTCCGATACTTGAGGCAGAAGTACTGGCCATGCCTCTGGCCATAAAAAGAATTCCTTTATCTGCAGCGTATGTAATTTTTATAAGTGACTTCCTATCCCTGTGAACTTCCTTTTTCAAATCTCAAAATTCCATTCATCTAAATCAGTCCGCCTCTTTTTTACAAATGACATCGTATCTGTACATGTTGTGTGGGTGCCTGGACGTGCAGGTATCCTGCTCAATGAGAGGGCGGACTCACTAACGGGTTTCGCCTTAGGTGGTCCTGTACTAAATGTATGTCCAAATCTGACAGCTATAACTGTGGCACGTCTTCGGAGATATTTCATACACAGGGGGTGGTCCAATGGTATCCTCGATAAACCAGAGTATGATCACCTAAAATTCACATGGCATTCCTTGTTTTGTGTTCCCGGCCAGTGTGAAGTGGTCCTCACAGCAATGAGGCGCCGTCTTCAAAATTAAACCTATGTTTGAGCTAGTCAGTATTGGCATTAACAGACGCATGCTTGTTTTGTAATCAACCTGAATCGTTCGAACACTATTTGTTTGAAAGTCGACGCTTCATGGAGCGAAGAAAACGTTACCTTACTGTCCCATTCGAACGCCTTAGACTTGAGCTAGAAACTTCAGTTCTTCTTTCATTCGGTGCTAGCAGCTTTGGCAAAGCAAGCAAAGAAATTTATTTCCTCCTGTACAAGTGCATCATGGCTACCGGAAGACTTTTACGTTAGCTCATTCGTACAATCATTTACCTGACCCCGCCCCTTTCTAATTTCTTTTAAAATTCCATCTTCCCCCCTCCCCCCAAGAATAAAGAAAAATAAAGTTGGGAACAATACCCGCTCCAGCAAGGCTATGGCAGGTTTAAAGCCAATATAAAATAAATGAACAGGGCTAAAAGCCGAAAATTTTTTTTTGATTGAAGAAAAGCCAATTTGCAGGGTTTAAAAAACAACTACTTTCCACGTTCCATATACTAGGGCAGCAGGTACATAGAACGTGAGAAGACAGTCGGCAATCAAGGATGTGATTGAAAGTAAACAAAGAAAACAGGTAGCAAAATGTCCTAATTGTGAAGTGCAGTAGAAAAATGTAGTTAGCAGCGTGAAAAAAACCGCATAGGCAGCAGAGGAAAAAAACATAAAAAAATAACAAATACATATGGTGTTTCACTTATAAAGTTCGCCACAAATGTCCGTCTAGAAGTAGGTGTTTTAAAATGAAAGTCTAGTTGGGGTATTTCCGTTCACGAGAATATCTAACTGGGAGGCCCTGCTGAAACACCGCACTTGCACAGTATTCACAAAATACAAAACGAAGCACCGCCGAGGCACTCTAAAGGTAATAAATAGAAAGTCACTGGGTCCAGCGTAAACAATGCAGCTCTCACTGCCACTCACTGTCACATGGTACACGCGATAAAAAAAAAAACGACACCACGCTGACGAAAGGCACGAATTGTCCCAGGGAACAGGACTCCGGAGGGAACACGTGTTTCCTGTCATGTGCACACAAAACACAACTTGAGGAAACCAAAAAAACAAAAGAAAAAAAAAACGCGCACTGGAGAGCCGCACAGATCACAAGTGACATGTTGGGCTATAGGAATAATGCCCAGGCTTGTAGATGGTACGGCGCCGATGAAGGACCACTGGAGACACACCGGCATCACACGTCGGGTAAGGAACGGGAAATGAAGTCGACGAGCTCGATTAGGATCTAGATGGCTTCAGAATTATCCAATAGATGCCGAAGGTTTGGCGGTTGAAGCGGTGGCCGCAAAATGCGAAGCAGTCGTTGAATGTATGATGACGTTTTTGAACACTGCGTCAGATAGTAAGAGACGGAAGTGGCGGCCACACCCCAAAAACACAGGCATTCCGGCGTAAGTTCGAGACGGAAGAAATAGTGAGGGAATCGGCCATGTCCAGTTTAAGGTGGGTAAGTTTTTTAGACGGCGGAAAAGAAGCAGGCAGATTGAGAACACTCGGCGTCCAGCGGAATAATTCTGTGTCACTGTTGTTTGATGACCACGCCTCCTGCCATAATAGGCGACCTGCTTTCAATAGCAACGAGCGGACCATATGTTTGGATATTTTCCCGCACACATCCTGTCCTCTCGTAGCAGCACTTAGCGCGACTGTGTCGGCGATTTCGTTCCCCCACACGCTAGAGTGCGCTGGCACATGGTACAAGGCCAAGGAGAGCGAGCTCGAGAGAAAGAGAATGTCATGTCTCAATTAGTGGATTGTGGAGGACTGATTGAAAGGATTGTTGAGTGCCAGAAGTACAGAAAGACTGTCAGAGTGTATATTGACAGGAGAGGAAGGCCTATTGTCCAGGAGGAACTGGATGAGTTTTTGCAGGGCTATCACTTCAGCGTAAAATGATGTTGTGGGAGAAACTAAACGGAACCTTCTTACGTCGTGCACGCGGTCGGGCCCGTTCAGAATGACAAAGGCTGCTCCAGCCGCAGTGGGTGTGTGGGAACCGTCTGTGAAAGCGTGCAGAGCGGAGAGATAAAGTCGCTGGTTCGCCTCCGCGCTCCCCAGGCGGCCGCTTCGGACACGAAGACGTCGCGCAGGGTGAGTGGCGAGACCGATGGGAAGGTCTACGTCGGCAGGTCTGAAGGAAACCGAGTGGAATGTGATTGATTGTCGATGATGAAACAGTAAAAAGATGCGAACAGTGATGTCAAGGTGAATGTGTAACGGGAGCGCATTGGCGATGACCTCAAGGGCTGCTATCCTCGTCGGTGTGTAAGCTCCCGTGATCGCGAATAATGATGACCTAAGCAATGAGTGAACTCGAGTTGATCTCGACTATGGTGTTGATTTAAGTGCCACCAAGCGGGAGCGGCGTAGGAAATTGCAGGAAGGACGACCAGATGATGCAGTTGACGCAGATGAGAACGGTTGACGAGGGTGTGCATGCGTGCAAATCTAGTGAGCGAAACAGACATTTTCTCAACAATTGATTTTAAATGGTTGGTGCGGGCCACAAAGGTCAAGTGGTTGTCAAATACAACTCCTAGCAGTTTCATTTCGGGGACTTGCTTGAGGGTTACACCATGAAGTCTGATGGTAGGCTTCCGTATCACACCTCGGTCTAGGCAAGAACATTTGGAAGGGTTTAGCCTTAGCTTCGCCTTCTCTGTCCAAGTAGTAATCTTGGCCAGCGTTTCATGGGCAATGGCTTTTAGTTGACGGCGCGTGCGCGCGTGAATGACGATAACCGTGTCATCTGTGTAGGCCTGTAAATACGTGTCTTCCGGCATAGGAATGCAGAGCATGTCAAAAATATAGGCATTACACAAATGGGATCTAATGGGAGAACCTTGAGGAGAGCCCTTTGTTGTGACGTGGGTAATTTTTCCTGAGAACGCCTCGTAACGAACGGTGCGCCCCTCAAGGAACGATTTTAGCAGCTCATAGATGTTTCGAGGGCAATTGTGAGCGAAAAAAGTACAATAGTCGGGGGTGCCAAATAGTGTCAAATGCCCCAGCGAAATCAAGGAATATAACAAGAGACAGACCACCATGATTTCGATGGTGTTGCAGACGGCTACGCAAATCAAACAAAGCGGTTGTTGTGTTGTGTCCCAAGGTAAAGCCATACTGATGTGGATGAAGGAGTCCGGAACGGTGTAGAAAATTGTAAAATCGTGAATTTAGCATTCGTTCTAGCAGCTTCCCGATCATCGACGTAATGCATATTGTCCTGTATGAAGAAGGCTCCGTCGGCGGACGTCCAGGCTTCAATAAAAATTTAACGTGGGCTTGCTCCCAGTGAGGAGGAAAATAGCCAAGAAGAAGGCAAGAGTTGAACATGTGACGCAGGAACGAGGAGATGTGGTGAACAAGAAGATAAACCATGGGAGTGGTGATGCCATCATGTCCCGGAGCAGAACCCAAATTCAGTTTTCTGGAGGCCAATCCCAACTCATCAAGGGTAAGGAGCTCGTCGTGGACTTCCGTGTGGTATCTAGTTGTGGCAATGACGACCCTCATTGCTTTGTAGGCCAGCGTGTCGTCTTCATGGCTATCAGAAGGGAAGTGAGTTTTCAGGAGGAGACCAGCTGACTCTAATGTGCTTGCTGTCGACGTATCATCCGGTAAGTGCAGAGGGGATAAAACAGAAGGTACTCGATGCTTCAGAAACGCGGCTTTGAATAGTTTCCCGAAGGAGCTCTTGCGTTTGCACATGCGTTTGCTCTTGCGTTTGCTAAGACGCATTTGCACATGCCTGTCTTAGGGCCTTGTCCTTGGCGATCTGTATGTGCTTTCTGTAGGCAGCGAGACTCCTGTAATAAACAATACGATGATCTGCCCGCAAGAGTGGATCCCGGCAATGCTGGTACCGCCTCCGCAATACTCGCACCGCCGATCTTTCACTCGTCAGAGCGTCACTCCACCACGCGTTTCCCCTGTGTTCCTTCAGCGGTCATTCAAACTTATTTTAGATGAGACTGCATCTCATTCACTCGCCTTGTCCCTGCATCCGGCGTCGTTGGCGTCTGCCCCTCCCCCATTCTCCTCGCCGCGCCAGCTGCGCTTTCCGCCACTCACCCCCTCTCCTCTCCGATAGCGAGACTCTCTCGCGAGGGGCATTGAATTGGATTCGATTGGATTGGCTTGGATTGGCTTCGATTGGATTGGATTTGAATTGGATGTGATTAAAATGGATTGTGTTGGATTGTGTTGCGTCATAGCCGCGGCAGACGCACTGGCGCCGGCGCGTCCCTTACCGTTATGCGCGCTATAAAACGCGGTGCCTGCGCCGCTCCGCTCCATCGTTCCAGCGCCGTTCCTCCGCTGTCCAACGCTGCAACGTGAACTAGTGCACTGCACGGGCCCGGGCCGGCCCGAAAGCCCGAGCGGGCCGGGCCGGGCTCGGGCTGGGTAGCACACATTTTCCCGGGCCCGGGCCGGGCTCGGGCTTGAACGAAAAAATGTTTCGGGCCTTGCCGGCCAGAGCCGGCCCGAGCAGTGCCTGAGGCACGGCAGTGGTGCGACGCTAATTCTAAATTGTTGATAGGAAGAAGTTGTCCCATTGATATTTAAGGTTAAGTGAAAGGAAAAAAAAGCGAAGTGCAATGTGTTGCGACCGAGTGGTGGCACCCGATCCGAGCTCCGTGGCCTCTGACATACGAGTGGTAGCGTGTATGATGCGAGCGGCCAGCCGCTGTTGCAGCCGTGAAGAAGTCCAGAAGCCGTAGGCTAACGTAACTGTTTACTTCATAGCGAGAGGTGAGCCGAAGCCAAAGAACAATGCCCCGACGGGCGAGGTTACAATACAGGACTCGAGCTGAGCGACAACATCAATTCGCTGCTCTAACAGGAATGGTTTACAACACTTGGGCACCTCTATTTATACCCAAAAGCGACAACGGTCAAACGCAACAAGTGGGAACACGCACAACACTCTTTCCAGAGTTCGTAAGCCGTTCATAGCCTCGGGCACGTTGAGTCCGAGAGAGGGGAGAGAGGAGGACTCCGTTGCGATCGACGGGGCCTCGGTGTCCTTGAAGAGCGTGGAGACGAGCCACGCAGGCAGCCGCCGAAGTTGTGAAATGCGCGAGACAAAGCGTCTGACGCGGCTTTGTCGCAACTTGCCACCGACATGATTGCGCCTGTTTTCGAAGGCGCACGAGTGGCTTCGCCGCACAGCCGAGGAGTGATGCGGGGAAGTACTCATGCGCTGGCCCATTCGTAACAGCTTCTCCGCCGGGGGTCCGAGATCCCGATGGATAAGGGTCTGCAACCGTTGTCCGGAGGGATGCTGTCGAAGTGAAGTGTTCGGCAGACGCTCGACTCCAGGCCTTGGCTGTACGACACAGTGCTGGAGCTTCACCGGGCGGGTCACTGGACGAGTAGTGGCTCCCCAAGAACGTCTCTGGCTTGGTCAGGCAAGCAACAGAACAACACAGGAAGACACAACCGCATCGCCGGCAAGTGCGAAGACAAATCAACACTGAAGATCTACCAGTTGCGAAAAGGTACGCGAATAACTAACTACTCTAGTTATATTTTGCCCAGCAGTACTTTAGACAAGTGACAAACTTGAAAGGTGACATTTCGCGTGATTGGAAATGTCCCACACAAAAAGAAACGTAATCGTAAAGGGCGAAACCTGCGTCAGGAAAAATAATGAAATTGAGAAAGTCAGGCGTCTACAGGCCATTTCTTGCCTTAAGAACTCCGACTCATGCCATCAGCATTGCCATTCAGTTTCCCCTTTCTTGTATCGCACTTTAGGTGTGCCCGTTCCATAGGTCGGCAAAACAGAAAGAACTCACTCAAACTCAATCACAATTTTTTTTCATTCACGCTGTACTCAATCAAACTCAGACTCAAAAAGTTCGTCTGTTCACAAAATCACTCGTACTCACTCATCAAATACTCATTTGTAATCGTACTCACTTGTACTCAAACTCATTTGTCCTCACGAGTATTCGTACTCAATCTGTACTCATGAGTACTGAATCTGTACTCATGAGTACTCACTCTGTACTCATGAGTACTCAATGAGTACTACTCCTCATGAGTAATACTCATGAGTACTACTCATTTTTCACTCATGAGTACTACTCATTCTGCACTCATGAGTGCTACTCATTCTGCACTCATGAGTACTCAATCTGTACTCATGAGTACTCAATTTGTATTACTCACGAATAATCAACTTATCTGCACTGTTAGCCAGGTCGTAGCTCGAATTAAAGACTACGTAGAAAAAATAAATTGTTTAACTGATTAGAAAAACACAGGTTACATATAAATCAGGACAGAGGAAGAAAACGTCTGACACGGTGCACTGTCGTTGGGCGACTTACTGCGCGAAGGCAAGTACATGTGACAAAGCAAAACGGAACGTAAGCACTCGCGTTGCGTCTGGTGTCTCCTCTTGTTCTCAGGTCTGGTCGGGCTCAGGGGAGCTCGGGCCCGGGGTTGTCGGTGCAGCCGGGGCCGTAAACTGCGTTTTTCTGCGTGTCTTCGGGTGGCAGCTTTTGTCGTCCGTTTTCTTGTTTGCACTACTGTTTGCACTACTGTACTCAGGAGTGCATATCCTCAAGAGTGCAAGCACTCGCAAAAACAGTATTCGTGAGTATTGTACTCATGAGGGCTGTGTACTCATGAGTGATGTGTACTCATGAGTACTGTGTACTCATGAGTGCTGTGTACTCATGAGTACTCATACTCACTAGTACTCAAACTCATGAGTACTCATACTCATGAATACTGTACTCATGAGTACTCATACTCATGAGTAGTGTACTCATGAGTACTGTACTCACGAGTAGTGGACTTACCCCTATACTCACTCGTCATCGTACTCACTATTTTTTTCTGGGTGTGTGATCACTCATCATCGTACTCACTCGCGAGTTTGAGTACAAATGAGTACAAATGAGTGTACTCACGAGTGAGTACGCCGACCTATGGCCCGTTCTCTGAAAGAGACTGCTGCGACCGCGTGAAAAGACACCGGTCGTCTTCTTCGACAAAGGTCGAGCGCGCGGAGGAGCGAGCGAGATTTTCCAGCGTTCGAACGTAAGGCGCACACTCCTTCCTGGAGGCGGCGTTCCCTTGGCGCGATGCAAGCTCACGGCTGTGCCCCTTGGCGTGCCCGCACTGAAACACGCGCCACAAGTACGTGCGGAAATTTTCCCTCTATCCTTCCTGCTCGCCTTTTCACGAACGCGTTCGGCAAGCGAACATTGAAACGTGCTTACGTCCTCTCCTCTAGGCCGATCGGTTCCCGACTTCGGCTCAGCCACAGGCGCCACCGAAATCTCAACTAGCTTAGCCGATGTTGGCCTATCATCGGGAGCATCAGCTAAGAGTGAAAAGGGTACGACGTGCTCATTAGACACCTGGTAGCTTCGAACAGTCACTACCTCGTTGCCCCTCGCGCTTTCGGCGACAGCCTCAGCAAGCGAACACCGAAGGGTGTTTTCGTTCTGTTTTGCGGCTGTCAAGGCTACACTAGATCCAAGCTGCCCTGTCTCAAACGACGGCTCAGCCGCCCCAGACACCTGAATCTCTACGAGCTCGGCTGGCCGTTGCTCGAGGTCAGCTACCTGAGCTGGTGGCATAACGGAATCGGCTTGCTCAGTGGCGAGATCGTGATGACTCCGAACTGAACCGTGCAAACCGTTCGCTGCCTCGGCTGCAAGTTTTGCCACCACATCGCTCGTTTCCGCACTACCGTCCGAAGGAACAACCTCCGTTTCAGCGGACTCGTGCGGCGTCTCGGAAACCTCATCGTTTACGCATTCCTGCGAAACGTCGCTATCTCGCGAAGTGTTCACTTTCACGTCAGCAGCCGTTCCCAAGGCTTCCCGCGAATTTGAACCGTCCGAACACTCCGCCGAGATCTCCAAAACAAACGCCGACACATTATCCCACTCAGTGGACACGCACTGCCCTCTGCCGCCTCTGCCGACAGTCTGAGCTAATGCGCCTTCGTTATCTCTCTCAGCAACCTTGACGCGCTGCTGGGCTGCAACGGTCACCTCCGACTCGCGCTCCCGAGCGTCTGCTACTGGCAGCGCTGGCACGGTGCTTTTCTCGACAACGAGGTCTTTTTCGAGCAACAATTCAAACTCAGGCTTCGCTTCTTCCCGCTTGAGTTGAATCACATGCTCTATTTTCTTGTTCTGCCGTTGGAGTCTCTCTCCCTCCAGCTCCTTTCTTTCCTGTTCAAGGCGCTCGAGCTCGAGGTCGTACCATCGCATCTTTTCTCGTGCTTGAGCTTGCGTTCCTGCTCTTGTTTCTGCCACTCAAGCTCCCGTACTCGCCTTCTTTCTTCGCGTTCCTTACGCTGGCGCTCAGCCTCTGCCTCTGCAGCCTGACGTTTAGCCTCTGCCTCGGTGGCCTGACGTTTCGCCTCTGCCTCGGCGGCCTGACGTTACGCGGTCTCCCTGCCATTGATCGTCTCAATGCAATCAGACAGCTCGTCATCGTCAGCGCCAACAGCGAGTATAGCCTGTATCAGCTCTGGCTTTCTCAGAGCGTCCGTGACATCCAAACGCAACTCTTTTGCAAGCTCCAACAACTGCGGTTTTTTCAACGCTTTCAAATTCATGGCCGGTCAAGAGTACTGCTTTCCCACTGCTCCAAAAATGTTTTGCGCGAACAACCCACGCGACAAAAACACACGCCCTACCAGCTATCCTCAGAAGCCTGGTAAAACTCAGTGAAGAAAAGTCCCGCACTCACCCTTGACCTTCGTGAATTCTGCGAAGTCCGAAGCCGCCTTGACGTCCGTGGTGTTGGGTCTCGCACCGCTGGCCTCAGGTGTTACGAAGTTGCCATCCCACCGCTGCCACCAGTTGTTGCGACCGAGTGGGGGCACCCGATCCGAGCTCCGTGGCCTCCGATATACGAGTAGTAGCGTGTATGATGCGAGCGGCCAGCCGCTGTTGCAGCCGTGAAGAAGTCCAGAAGCCGTAGGCTAACGTAACTGTTTACTTCATAGCGAGAGGTGAGCCGAAGCCAAAGAACAATGCCCCGACGGACGAGGTTACAATACAGGACTCGAGCTGAGCGACAACATCGATTCGCTGCTCTAACAGGAATGGTTTACAACGCTTGGGCACCTCTATTTATACCCAAAAGCGACAATGGTCAAACGCAACAAGTGGGAACACGCACAACACTCTTTCCAGAGTTCGTAAGCCGTTCATAGCCTCGGGCACGTTGAGTCCGAAAGAGGGGAGAGAGGAGGACTCCGTTGCGATCGACGGCATCGACGGGGCCTCGGTGTCCTTGAAGAGCGTGGAGACGAGCCACGCAGGCAGCCGCCGAAGTTGTGAAATGTGCGAGAGCAAAGCGTCTGACGCGGCTTTGTCGCAACTTGCCACCGACATGATTGCGCCGGTTTTCGAAGGCGCACGAGTGGCTTCGCCGCACAGCCGAGGAGTGGTGCGGGGAAGTACTGCGGCGCTGGCCCATTGGTAACAAATGTCACTATTGCGCCGTTAAAAAACATGATAAAAAGACGATTCCGCTCAGAAAGCCTTCACACATAATTATAAAACAATCAGTCTGGGCCCTATCAGCATGGGAGAGAGCAGGCCAGACGAGGCAGATACACAATACAACATGACTGTCTTTGATTTCTGCATTTGAACTAAAACAAACAGAACAAAGGCGACATAGACTTGGCGCTGTCTAGTGTTGCCACCTCCGTGGTAGCGAGCGGCTCCTCGGTCACGACGTGTGGCCCTGCATTCCAAGCGCCGGGGCCTCCAAAAGAAGGGGAGACTGAAGAATGGGAGTTCAGCTCTTTATTTTGAGTGCACACGTCGAATACGCTGCTGTGTACAGGATGGGGGTTGGTGGAATAGGCACGAGAGACGAGACGCGGGGAGAAGCAGTCATTCACAAAACAACACAAACACATCCCCTGAGGCTGGGAGCCGTAAAGACTCCGTCGCCGGGGTCCGCCTCACAGTAGTTCCACGAAGGGTCTCGTGGCCCGCGTCGTCATTTTGTCTCGAACGGTTGCCGGAACCCCCCCGGTGGTGGCGCGCTGGCTCGAAGTCGTCGTCGAACAAAATAAATGGGTCAGTCACAGCGCACATGTGCGGCCGCAGCATCGTTGGGATGCTACGGGTCCGTGGAGGGCGAAACCAAACCCTACTGAAGCGGTTCCTCCACTTCGGTAAGCAAGCTGTCGCCCAAAAATGCCAAGGCAAGGCAGACAAGATTTGTTGCCATCAGCTGCTGCCTTCAAGGTCCGCACATCCCCATTCTTTTTCCGAAAGTAGGAACGCCGGACGCCCACATGTTTTCGTATGGGCGGTAGTCACAACAGTGCATAGTTTCGGGGACGAATTTTCGAAGCAGAGCCAATGTTTCGGATAAAAAGTTTTAAAACCATGATTCAAGGCAGAAAAGAAACAAACGCAGACAAAACAATGATGCCTTCATCACTAAAGTGAAAGACAGAAATGAAGTCATGAAAGCGGACACGTCATCTGCTCAAATTTCAGGCGCGTTCGTGTATGGACCTGAATTGAACCCGTGGCGCAATCTCCGAGTTCCTTTAGCAACAGATAGTAAAAGCAAAATGCTCTCAAATATCCCAGCAGTAAATGTTCGTAAACTTAGTCTGTTGAGTCAACACTAACAAAATCCTAATTATATTATTGTGATCACAGTATTTCCCATTCATTGCCTTGATCAGCATTGCGCACTACTTTTCTCGTCGCAAGAAGCGCCCTATTACGCTCTCAAGCCTTGGCAGCCATATAAGTTTGAAATGGAGTTATATAATGGAAGGGAAGAAAACGGGTGGCACGCAGGGGCCGCAGGTCGGCTCCCAACGCGTGCCTCCACGTGGCGGTGGTGTTGGTATAGGCGCGCAACGACTTCGTGCTATATGAAACGCTGTAACGCGAACTTGAGAACTGCGACCGCTGCTACGATTATCGTCCCGTCTACCACGCCGGCTGTCTGCACTTACCGCGCCTCGCTGAAGCTCCCTACTTCCCCTCAAGCTGCCAGCAGACCCGCTAAGTGGGCCTCGTCGAGCAAAAGCGCTTGATGTGAGAGTTCCAGCCCACGGACCAGTGACAGGAAAAATAATGGCCGTTTATTCTGACACCCTCTATTGAACAGGGCCTCGGGCCCTTCGTCATTCCGAGGGGCTTTCGTAGGCAGCCGCTTCCTTCGGCGCCCCGAAGACAATGCCGGTTCTCCCTTTCTTCTGTTTAGGGCTCGAGTAGCGCACACCGCCCCAGCGCGGTTCGGAGAACCCGACTTTGGCTCCGGCTGAAGCTCGCTGCACCCGAATTCCACCGCCCTCACTCATGGCCTTTCCCTACCAGCCGGAAGCACAGAGGGCGGTCAAAACAATTGCTTCTCTTCGGCCTTGCCTCCCCACGAGGTCGCTCTGAGGTGACAAGGGTAGGGAGTGCCGTATGTTTGGCAGGCAGCCCAGAGTTTTTAACGGCTGAAGAGGTTCGCGAGTCGGCGAGAGTCCCGCACGCGACACACTGCGCTGCGCATTTCACGCCTTCGATACTGCCACTCATTGCCACAGTGGCTGCAATGGAAGGTAGTGCACCATCGGTGACGCCCGGCGAGCTTAAGCACGGCTTATCCTGCGGGAAATACAAGCTTGTGCAAAGACGAACTCCAAGAGCTCTGTGTGGAAAAAATGTCTCACCGTCGTGGACTCCAGAACGTCAGTGCCCGAAGGACATGTTCAGTATCGGTTGTGCAAATCTTTCTTCGTCTACGATTCTGCAAAGACCGGGACGTCCCATCTCAGTCGTCACAAGTGCAAGGTTTCATCGAACAGCGCAAGTATTTCTTCTTTTTTCTCATCTCAATGCCCTGAACCTTCCGTGCCCACGGACGTAAAGGAGAAAGTGACAATCGCGTGCGCGCGCCTTTGTGCGAAAGACATGCGACCCTTTGATGTAGTCAGTGGCAGCGGCTTCAAGGCAGTTGCAGAGGAGCTGATTAAAATTGGTGTTAGATACGGCAACGTGAACGCTCAAGATATCCTGCCGCATCCCACAACTGTGTCGCGAAAAGTCGCCGAACTTGCCGGAGCTTTAAGAGACGACATCATGCCCGAGATCCAACTTGCGCTCAGTGAAAGCAGGTGCGCAATAACAACTTACATGTGGACAGATGATTTCAGGAAGATCGCCTACACGACAGCTACGGCGCATTATATCGATTCTAAGTGGAGCATGCACTGCCACGTTGTGTTCATGTGCGACTTTCAGAATGAACGGAAAACCGGGGACAACATTCGGAAGGAACTAGTATGAAGGTTCATGAAGCTGGGAGTGTGTGATGCCACTTTGAAAAAAGCAACGTTCGTAACCGACCAAGGAGCAGACATTGTGTGCGCATTGCAGACCTATGACAGAATAGATTGTAGCGCACACGTGCTCAACACTTCTGCGAAACACGTTTGCCGAGGAATTTGTCGCCAATGAGGTTCCGTTGGTTAGCGAAACGGTACAGGCGACTAAAGCCGTCGTGACTTTTTGAAGCAAAGTGGCTTAGCCAGCCAGCTAAAGCAAACTGTCAGCCAAGAAGTCCCCACTAGGTGGAACTCAAAGGTATCCATGCTAAAGTCTGTCTGCGCCCAGTTCGAGGAGATAGAAGCTCTATTGGAGTCAAGGAACAATCCTATAATGGAAAGTGTCAACAAGTCAACACTCAGCAATTTGATCGAGTTCCTGCAACCCTTCAAAGATGCTAGCGACGCACTCGAGGAGGAAAAACGCCCAACACTTCCTTTGGTCATGCTCTACGCTTCCGCGTTGAGAAAACATCTTGAAGCTGCTCCAGTGTCTGCAGTAGAGGCAGTAGAAATCTAGAAACTAAAGGCCCGTGCTCGTCACTTCCTGAACACAAAGCTCAAACTTTCCCTCCTTCACAAGACCGCCACATCCCTCTGGCCTCAATTCCGCCAACTGCGCATGTTGCCCGAGAACGAGCGCCTTGAAGTGTACGCGCACGTCAGAGAGCTGCTTGCCCGTATCACTGAAGCAATGAGCCAAGGTGGGGAAGATGAAACGAACAATGACGTTCGAGAGCCCGCTTCGAAAAGGAGGTGCCTCGGTCTGTTTTTAGACTGGTGTGACGAGGAGGGCGACAAGACACCTACAGATGAAATGGAGGAGTACCTGCATGGCAAGAAGGAGTACTTGTGCTCAGGCGTGTCTGACCTCTGTGACTTTTGGAGAGAGCACGAGAAGGAATTCCCGAAACTGGCCCTTCTGTCCAAACGCATCCTGTGCATCCCTGCCACAAGTGCTAGCAGCGAGCGGAACTTCAGTGCAGCGGTCTACATTATGCAAGAAAGACGCACCTGCCTGAAGAAAGAGTCCATGGACAATTTATTGTTTCTGCACAAAAACATGTAGCAAGCAGCGAGAACTGGAAAGAAACGTGCAATATATGTCCAAGTGTTGCATAAATAAACATAATCACTTTTCTCGGAATCATTTGAAAGAATCCTCGGTGTGCTTTGATTTCGAGGACTGTCGCAAGTGAAGTGCAAATTTCACCGCTACTCACAAAAATACAGCTTCTAAGTCCCGATATTTAGGTTGTGCAAATAGCGGTCCAAGTATAAAAAAATTAAATCAGAAGTATACGCCTTATGTTTACGCTTTTAAGTTAAAAACAGTAAACGTTTTCGGCCTCATGTTTATAACCTTTTGGACTCGGGCTGATACTTAGAAAGTCTGGCGGGCACGGACTTATTTCATTAAATTCTACTGGACTCGGGTCGGGCTCGGGCCGATATTTTAAATTTTTGTCGGGCTCTTGCCGGACTCGGGCTCACATTTTAAAAATTTGTCGTGCTCGGGCCGGGCTCGGGCTCTCGTTTTAAAAACTTGTCGGGCCCGGGCCGTGTCTCTACCGGGCCGGGTCGGGCCGGGCCTAGAAATTCCGGCCCGTGCAGGGCTCTAACGTGAACTCCCTATGCGTCGCATCTACACAGGGGTTCCTGCGAGGGGAGGTGGGTTTTTTTTTAAACTGGCTAATGTGAAATAGAAAACGTCAAGAACTGTGTTGAGGGCGGACTTCGTATAGAGACATCCTGCGGGTTAAAATTTTGAATCCAATCATCTGCTGCCAATTCCTCAACCAAATATTGTAATGACGCCTTGGTAAGTCGTCTTTTCAAGGGCAGTGGAAACAGTTGCAGGCCGAATACTACGTACTTGTGATCTGATAAAGTTGGTGTGTCATGTACATTCCACAAACAATTACCTTCCCAAATGGTACCGGAAACAAGGGTAAGGTCGATCCAAGACTCCAAGTAGGCATTTTGAAAGGTCGCTACCGAAGTTGGGTCATTCAGTATTTTGAGTCAGGTTGTGTGGATGAAGTGGGCGAGCTGGACGCCGCGGGAGTTCAAAACATCGCCTCCCCAAATGGGATTCCGGGCGTTGAAATCTCCTGCCAATATCCCATTCGTATCACAGTATCGTTCGGGGACGTCATTAATTCGAGACAAAATAAAGCCCATCGCCACTGATGGCGCAGCATAAGTAGCGATGAGAAGCATGGTGGACTGCTGATTTTGAAGTCGGAGAGCCACAATATAAGAAGACACGCTGAGGGGAAAGACATCGAATTTACGCCGGGGTATGAGGACCATGCATCGGGAAGTGTCTTGATGCAGAAAACGAAGCCAATTGGGTGGCACTCCAAGCACGGTTGATCCGCTGGCATAAGGGTCACAAACAACAGCCACATCAATATGCTCTGCTTCGACGAAATCAACAAGATGTAGAGTTGCCGCATGAGTGTGGTCTAGGTTTGTCTGAAGAAATTTTAAAGAATCCATGTGGAATTTTGAGCGGTTGGTTGGAGCTGTTGTGATTGGCGGAAACGGTAGAAGGCGAGGTAGATGTCGGAGTGGTGTCATAAATAGTTTTTTGACGCATGCGGGCAACCCTCCATTCTATTGTAAAACAGCACGGTGCGTTGAAGGTGTGGTTGGAACGTCGCACTGCGGCGCGACACTCCCTGCACACAACGTTCTCTTTGGGTGCAGTCTTCTGCGAGGTGATCGGCCGCACAGTACAAGCAGCAGACACTCTCCGAGTTGCATCGTAAAGCGACGTGGCTGTATGTGCAACAACGACTGCACGCCGCCAGTTAGAAATTTTCTTTATTGGGGCAGGACGTCCAGCCGATCAATAAACGATCTTTCGCTTTCAGGATGTGGTAGACGGACGGCAAAACCTCCACAATATGGACGTTGTTACCAGTACGGTATTTAAAGTAGGTCCTGTGATTAAACTCTTCTACGTGGATATTCAACCCATTGCGAGCATTGATGTTCATGCGCAATATACCGGGAACGATGCTGGGTTCTACACCACTGATTTTAAACTGTGGCAAACGTCGTGGAGGACGGATGGCTTTGATGGCTGTTCTAAGTTGAGTGTTTCCTTCGATAGCTTTTTCGAGATTGTCAATCGAAGCTCGGTCCGCAGACACTACCGTCAGCCCGGTGCGGTTGGGAATGAGTTTAACTTGTTTCACTCCGATTCCGGATGGATCGTTCACAAAAGTTGAGGGGCCAGGATGAGCAGATGGAAGAAGAGGCCTAATGTGCAGAACGTGGTTTGGGTCAGTTGCAAGAGGCCTAACTTCTTTGTCTGGGTGGTGCTGCACAGGCTGAAGGGGAGGATAGAGTGACGGTTCGGGGACGCGTGCATTGCACGCAGAGTCCCTGGGGTTACGCAGAGCATTCGCGAAGGACTGCCGCGGCACATGTGGTGGATTATGTGGGGTGACTTCTTCATGGCGGCACTCAGCTAACTGCGATCGTAGCTCGTCGATCGTGCCTTCGGCGCGGGATAACTTCGTACGTAGGGACATGAACATTGTCTGCAAGTCGAAGAAGATGTCCATAATCCTTTCGCGCACTGGGTGCAATACTTTGTTTCTTCCATCACTGAGAAAATTTAGGAGCTCCTTCCCTGTCGCGGAGGAGGGAAGTATCTTCTTCTCCTTCGACTGGCGATCCCTCAAAGTGTGCGTCGGACGCGCCACAGGGCTGGAAGCACGGACACTGTCACTGTGAGTGTGATCCCACGGGGGATTGTACCCCTCTGCATGATGATGACTACCTTGGGGATTGCCAGCTAGTAACGGCTCTTGATATTGAATCTCTCGCTGAACATCTCCGTTCGGACCGTTAGCGCCGTCTGCAAGTGATCCACGAGATTTTTGGCGGAGCGCGACGGGTGGTTGACCTTCCATTGCGTCCCTGAAGTGAGATCGCGTCGGGCGCTTCAATGCGGGTTTCCCTGCGGCCTATACACGATGGCTTGCAACCCACACTAAGCCTAACCCGCTAACCGGGCTCCTACAGTCAAACCCATTGCCTTGGGAAAAACGTGCAGGCTCACCGGCACCGCCGGAGACGCTCAGACGAAGGAACGGGCCGCTGATTAATCACCTCGAGGTTCGTGGACTGGAAAATCACGCTGCTAACACAGAGCAGAAAAAATCGTGCTCTGTGTTCAAACACATGTGTACAAACACATGCGCCCCTAAGGAGCGCATGTGTTTTACTTCTGTTATGCATCATTAATTTCCAGCTATAAAAAACACTTATCAAGTAATTAGACAAACCTTAGGCCATGGCCAATCCCCCTCAGTGTGTACATGCCTTTACCAAATGAATAATAATAATAATAATAATAAGAAGAAGATCCTTCCAATCCCCCTCAGTGGGTACGTGCCATTACAAATGAAGAAGAAGATGAAGAAGAAGAAGAAGAAGAAGAAGAAGAAGAAGAAGAAGAAGAAGAAGAAGAAGAAGAAGAACAAGAAAAAAAGAAGAAGAAGAATAAGAAGAGTCCCCGGAGGTGCCGCTTTGCAGTTTGGCGATATCCCTAACAGTGCCAGCTCTACTATCGTTCGGGGCATCCGAAATGGGGTTGTGCCGCCGGGATGTATGCTCTGCCCTCCTGCGCTTCAGCGAAAATTCCAAAAGATTCACTTTATGATTGCGATTGGTCACACTCGCCTTGATTTTCCAGTTTTTTTTCTGTCGTTTATGGTACCAAAGCTCTTTCCAACCGCTTTATATTATCTTTTCTTAGCGTCTCGTGATGAGATAAGAATTCACGTTCATCCTCTGTTGATTGGCCGATCCCCTGATTGGGTATGTGCCATATCTAAAGGCGCAACAACAGCAACAACGACAACAACAAGAAGAAGAAGATCGTTCCCCTGCAGCCGGTCTTCAGCATCGCTTGTTCCATTGCTCCCACTACAGGCTTCTTTTTCACAGCTAAGAGCTAAGTTCCTTGTAAGTAGCTGCCTTCAATTAAATTGATAGGCATCATTTACATCTACTGTCCCGAATGGAAGCTTGCTCTCGAAACGCCAGCGCATTTGTTGTTCCAAGAAAAGTAGCACTTGCGTCAGTTCTCTTGTGGACGCTAATGGGAAACAAATTCCAGCTTCACAGTTTGGCGCGTGAGTTGGTCGGGGGAATCAGAAACTGCGTCTTCGAAATCTTGGTTCCAAAACTTGCCCATCATCCTCTTGTTCCCCTTTTTCTGACCATACACGGTACGACTTTGCTTCTCTCTTTAACCTTCTATGCGATAGCGTATAGGTAGCACATGGGTAAAAAAGAAAGAAGGCCGGCGGAAATAAAAAAAAAATGGCAGCATCTCCACTCGGTGGATGATGGCGAGGGTGCGGAGTACGGGGATTTGAAATGACATCCAAGTTGCGGCCCGAGTGATATCCGATTTACGCTCCGACCGTCATTCGATTTGAGCGGTTGAGTTGCCCCTTGATTATTCCCTAAATGAAACTGCAACTCACGGCTCAAATTGAATTTCATTTGATTTTCCTTTGATGTTGGTGTGCGCGCGGATGGACGCGGACGGACATTGGGAGATCCTAACGTACTCCGCACCGTCACAGGCAAGGGAGCAAGCCGTTTGACTCTCGGGTACTAAGTCACGGTCGAGCCCAATGCGTAAGACGACTAACACTAACTCTGTCTGGTCTACCAGACCCAGGCTCGAATCCTGCCGGTGCCTGTGTGATTTTTTGCAATTGTAAATGCTATGCCTACGGACGCGGATGGACATTGGGCGGTCTTAAGGTACTCCGCACCTAAAATTCTGATTGGTTGCGACCCGTCATGAGGCTCCAAAGCAGCCGCGTCAGTCAACAATCCGGCCCGAATGAATGGACACAAATCGCAACGAATCTTGTCTTGCCAACACAGCGCAGCACCCCTACACAGCATCCCTATACTCACACATAAGCAGATTTAGGGGCCCTCTGTCGTTCTTTGTTTGCGTGTTGGCGCTAAGACTTTGGACCAACACATTAATGCAACATTACACCGGTACGATGGCTCGTTTATATATAGTGTTGTCTCATTCCTAATATCACGTGTTTGCAGTGCGTTTGACGGGGGCTTTAACCGTGTGACGCACGCCTGGCTGTTATTTGCCTGCAGAGAAGACGCACGTCCTGAACAACTGCAGAAATGGCTTCATTCAATTCAAAGCCTTTTCCACCCATGGCTAAGCATTCAATTCGGAGTTCGCTATTCGCGTTTAATTTTGTGAAAAACTTCACACTATAACGGAGCTCACGTTCTACCCGTGGTTTACCACAATCCAGGAAATATAGGAGTCCCAAGACGTATTGGATGTGGCTGGCACCAGTTATTATTCATTGTAACTACAACGTGTCGATGTTTAATGTTTTGAACTTCAGAAGAGACTCCTATACTACACTGAAACAAACAGAAGCGACACCTGACTGGTCAAGCGGTGTGCCAGGTTGATGCGCTGTTATTTTTTTGCATTGCATAAATGACTGAAATTGTGAGGAGTTGCGGAAGTTAAGTATCATGTACATTCCACCTCCCCACCATTTTATTCAGGTGCCTGTATCAAACAAATCGCCAAGGACACGTGTAACCGAAAGGACCTCAAGACAGCCTTCACGTGAAGTAACTGAGAAGCGGGTGGCATGGTATTACCTTATTTGAAAAATTATAATTCCTTATTTTGTTCCCTTTTGTCCCTGTTGAGGAGGCGGTTCACAATCCCGCTTGCTCAAGAGATACAGTGGTGTCGACTCATTTTACAGTGCTACTATCATCTCCGCCACTGTCTCATGATAGGAGCCATATTGTACCCCTCCTTCCATTTAGGCATTCCTGATATGTCTGAGGACCGTATTTATAAGCGGGGTTTTAAACCCTTCCATTCTTTTTCCTGCAGGCAACGAGGAAGACCACGTGACGATGGCTGCCCGACAGCACCGCAATCCCACCCCTTTCCCACGTAGAAGTGATCAACGTAGCCGTGGGTCTCCATGGCGTCATCATCAGCAGATGTATTTTCATCTGGCACATCAGGCTAGTAGAGATGGGGAAAATGCACAACCTTTAAACCTACACGAAGAACTACACGACCAGGTTGATGTCTACCACAGATATCGCGGCAGCACAGAATACATCGGCAGACCACACGGAGCAGGCGAACAGGGAGGCATTGCCGACAATTTGTCGTCCTATGGTTATGGTGGCCACAGCCAGTTTAGCCCACAAAACGAATTCGTACCTCACGAGTACGAAGGCAACGTGCCAGGCTGGACAGAGGGCCAGGAGTATTCCCAGCCGCTGCAGGATGCATTGTCTCCTGGTGCAGAAATGGCCTACTTACCCACCTCAGTCATCGGCCGGGTGCCCCTCGTGAGTGCTGCTCGCTACGGCGTCTTGGAGACAGTGACTGAGCTCTACGAGCGCTATGTCTGGGAGGGCCTGCAAGACGCGTATTACGGCCCCACGGTGACCAACTACGGCACGCTGTCTTTTGTGCTCAGGTACAGGATGCGCGTCGACATCACCGTGGATTACGCCATCCGGATCGTGAACTTGGACAGGCACTGCTCGGCGGCTATCAGTTCCTGGGGCGAGAGCAGCAGCGTGTGTCACGAGCGTGGCTGCGCGGTCCAGCAGCGCATGCACGCGGACGTGATCACCGGTGCTCAGAGAGCCAGGATCTCCAGAAACGGGGTCACCTTCACGGCCCTGAACCACCGGCTCGCGTACTTCGTGGATGCATCGGGAATAGGGCCGACGGCTGAGAGGTTCGAGAATATCAACCCCGACCACTCGATGCGCGTCTTCCGGTCCAACTCGGAAGGAGGATTGGGCGTTTTCGGAGACTGCGTCGAACTTATGAACCGTTCGAGGTCACACACAACCGTCAACGGCGACGACATCTGGAACGTCGGCCTAGTGCGCATCAAGCAGACGTCCCGCGGTGACGTGCAGGTGTCCCGTAGCTCCGGTGAGCTAGTCATTCGGTGTTCTACCGGTGGTAAAATCTTTGTGGCCACGCCCTACGTCAAGATGTGTGCCAGCACGGATCCCAGGAACTACTTCTACGCTATCATGGGCCAGAAAAGCATCCGCAGCTCGTCGGATGGATTTGCCGTGAAAAATGGCATACAAGAAGCGGGGTTCGATCGCCGGGGAAGGCTGACCCTCCTTTAACAACTCGTCACTCACGGCGCGCTAAACGTCCAGGAACGCGTGTACGCTGTATGTCAACGGGCGTCGCTTGCGCCCGTTGCAAAGCACGTGTGGCTAAAGCAGTGGAGCCCTTTTACTTGCGTTAATGCAAATGTAGGGCTGAGCGGCTGGACGTAGCGCGGGCAAAGAACCACGAAGATAGGAGGACTGGACGCAGGGCATAATGCACCGTTTCGAGCAATAAAGAAAACGCGTGCGACTCACGCTTGGTTGATTGAATACTAAGGTGTAATGCAGGAGTTTAAAAGACTATATTCTTGTTTGAGCTACTTAATCCCAAAAATTCTGGCCTGTCCATCCGTCTGTCCGTCCCCGGATTCAGCCACCCGGCCAAAAGTTACGCAGCCTGGTGGTACCGGTGGACCACCAAGGCAACAGAGTGGATACAGAGAAAGGGATCTAGAAGATGGGGAAGGCTGATAACTGGATGGGGAGGAAATAAGAAAATTCGGGGGCAAACATTGCACTCGAGCAGCGGAGGACAGGAGTGGTTGGAGGTCAATGGGAGATGCTTTCGTCTTCCAATATACAGAAGGATGATGATGATGATGATGAAATCTGGTACCTACTTCACACTTTTCAACAATGGTCCTCCTCCATTATCAGTCCCAGATCGTCTGCGGAATGCCCGGGAGGCGATCCCGCGCTCGGTTTAGCGACGTCAATTTTTATATGAGACTTGCGATCCGAGGGCAGTCCTCGGACTGCCCGCGGACAGTCCAAAACTGGTAAATCGAGGATACCCATAGTCGAGAAAAAATGAAGCAGGCATTTTTGAGGCAAAACATCAATACCATGGGATTTTAAGGCAGGTATTTTGTAATGGCTCGAACCTAAAAAAATACCGGTTCGGTTACGGTTCGGGTTCAGGCAAGTTATTTCGCTCCGGTTCGGTTCCGGTTCGACAAGATCACGTGCCAAACTGGTTCGCGAATGGGTTCAAGGAGTTAAATTATCAGTTAAGTGAGAAAAAAAGTATTCGTTCGAAACGAGACTCAAATAAAAATACAACCAGTACGCTGCCGTTCAGTACGCTGCCGTTTCCCAATGACAGTCGTGCAGTTTCAATGCAAGTTTTAAAGAACGGCGAGATATTAGGAGAGAGAGAGAGAGAGAGAGAGAGAGAGAGAGAGAGAGAGAGAGAGAGAGAGAGAGAGAGAGAAGGAACTTTATTTGAGCCCAAACTGGTAGAAGGAAGGGGGTGACAGGGAGGAAGTCACCTAGCCTTCCCCGTTAGATGGCGGCTATGAGCCCGTGGGCCCTAGCGGCATCTTCCGCCAGCTGGACGAGTAGTTGTTGTGAGTCGGGGTGGGAGCTGAGCAAGGCGGTTTCCCATTGCTCTTGAGTCCTGATGTGTAATGCTCTATTAGGTGAACGAGGTTTCTGTGGGCATGCCCATATGATGTGTTGTAGGGTGGCTTTGTCTGCACACCACTTGCATCTGTCGGAACACGTGTCTTGAAATATCAGTTGTAGAGAGCGGGGTTGACTGTAGTCGTCTCCACGCAACCGACTGCCATCTGTTGAGGGTAGAGTGTGATGCAGGGTACTTGGGGCGGCTCAACCTGTAGTGGTGCGTAATCACCCTGTACGTGGTCAGCCTGTCTCTGCTCCCCGTAAACGTAGGCCCGATGTCTCCGTCGAGGTCAGCCTGGTTGCCGAAATCTCGAGCTGCCTCGTGAGCCAGTTCATTCCCCGACAGGGACGAGTGCGCTGGTGTCCATACAAGGCGAACATGCCTACATCTGTCGCCAATAAACTTCGAAAGAATTTGGGCCGCTGGCAGGGATATTCGTCCCGCCAGGAAGTTTCTTATTGCCGTCTTGGAATCAGACACAATAATTTTGGCTTCCGTGCTAGCTATTGCGAGTGCAATAGCCGCTTCTTCCGCCACCTCAGGGTGCGTAGGAAAAAAGATGAATTAGCGACGATATACCATCTAGTTTTTCACCCAGACTTTATGTTGTCCTAGCGACTTTTCATCAAACCCTTTCCAAGAGATATGATGGTGGGATATATTTTTTACCCCTTTCTTTTATGTTGAAATCGCCATCGTCGTTATGGAATCGCCCATCACGCTAACCTTGAATCCTTAAGGTTAGGCCAGGATAGTGGTGCGTATAAAAAATCGCTTAACAGCAATGGCGCACATTTCTTTTCAGTTACAGCAACACAGAAAAATCACACAACAGCCGCGTCAGCAAATACCAATGAATTAGATTATTTGGAAAACCTAAAATTATTTGTTAGCGGGCACCTTACCGATGGTGTAAGCCAGAATTTTGTTAAAAGTAAGCTTTTTTAACGCTCAGTCATTGCATTATTGCTCTGACCCCTGGAATTCCTTTCGCGACCGATATACCGGATGTTTGCGTCACAGTGAATACCGCCTGACCGCGGCCATCGTTCCGCCTGTTAGATTGTGGAATATTATACCAGATTATGCCATTACTTTGTTGTGTAGGTGCTCTTTAAATCGTCCACAGCAGTACTACCCCTCCGGAACGAGTAGCCGTAAATGTAGAGTTTATTGATTATAAGGTTTAACCTGCTGACGCTGCACAGGCGATGAAGCGCGCCGTAGTGGAGGGCTCCGTATTAATTTTGACCACCTCGGGATCTTTACCGTGCGCCAAAATCTCGAACACACGGGCGTTTTCGCTTTTCCCCTCCATCAGAAAAGCGTCCGCCGAGCCCGGGATTATGACCCGCGTCCTTCGGTTCAGCAGCACAACGCCTTAGCCATTGAGCCACCGCGGCCGGTCATAGATCATAGTATAGCGAGTTTGGTAGTTTGTCAAGGTGCACGCCCGAAAAAAACAACGACAAAACACAGCTTGCAGAGACAACACTGCATAAGAAGCAGCAGGATTGAGCGCTGGAGAATGGGACAGTGCGGGGTACCGGCCTGCCTTTCTGCACATGTCATCTGCTTTAATCCTGATTTTACTTCCAAGAAAAGGTCTAGGGATTCGGTTTCTTGAAAAAGAAAAAAAACTTACACCATCTTCCCGTGGGGAACCATAAGGAGGATGCGAAACATCATGGCGGTTCCGTGTAGGTTCCATTGTGTTGCCGTTATGTTGTTTCATTTATCGGAGCACGAATGGCAACGTAGTGTGAACCCCTATGTAGGGACAGTGAAATGTAGGGAAATGTAGAGACAGCGAAGAGACCGACACCCGCATTACCTGATCGAACACCTCCTGGTGCTCGTCTTTCTTTACTGCGTGCTCACGCTCCGACCCAGCTGCCCACCCTCTTCGTCCTCTTCACTGGTTGAGCTGCAAGGCGCGTGGCGCTTCCCGCCACAGCTTTCCCGCAGGAAATTCAACATCCTCCTCTAAAGTTTTCAGTGCGTCGTTTCCGTTGACGTTCAGCTTCGCGTGCCTTCGTTGTATCAGTAACTTCTTTATGTAGTTTGAATGAGTGAAGGACACAAGGCGCGTTCGGAGCACTTGCTCCCGTCTCGGTTTGTAGCGCAGTGGGAAGAGCCCCACGTACCTCCGGTTGCGGCCAGAGAGTCGTGGGATCGAAACCGGCCGCCGCCTACCTATTTCTTTTAGGGGCGAAGCTCCTAAAGCCATGGGTCTGTCCATCCCTTGTGTCTCGTGGTACGTGACCGCCGCATGCTTTCGGAGATGTCGCAAAGTGGGCCGCGTTGCACGCGCAAGAACCGGCTGCAACCGGCCGCGCAAACTCGGCACCGGGAGCGCGAGCTTGTCTGTGTTCGCCAACGGAGGCGCGAGCGCACGTGCACTGCGAGGGGGAGATCACGCAAGAGATCACGCCACGAACGCAGGCAGTCGTTCTCGGAGATCGAACGAGACGCAAGGACCTTTGCTCGTTTCCTCTCGTCTTGTTCGGGCACAAGTTCGCCCAAAAGTTCTTTCTTTACCGTTGTGCACCCATCCTACGTGACAAATTGTGATGGAGGCGCGGGGTCTTTCACCAGGTCTGGGCCTGGGAGCATTGACTCCGAAAATAAAAGTTGATTTGTACAAAGTACGCACACAGTCTTACGTCTTTCTTAATGATGTAAGGGCGAACTTTGACGGGAGAGTTACGGTTACCGATGATCTCCCCCTCTCAAGCTTCGCCCCACGTATCATCATTCATTCCGTGGATATGGCGTGATTAGAGTGAACTAGAATATTGGAAGAGTGGCAAAAGCAAGGGCATTTTCAATGGGAGGCAGTGAGGCCGAAAAACTGGAAATCCGCAAGGGGCGCTGCCATCGATTACTAGAGGGTAAATAGTGTAGTGGATACAGTCACCGCCTGCCACTCGTTGTCCCTGGGTTCGAATCCTGGCGTGTGGCCATTTTTTTTCTTTTTTCGAAACCTAGGAACACGAATAAAAGCAAATGCTCTGTGCTAAACACCGACTGATTTAATGCTTGTGTTGATTATTGGCAGCGAAAAAATCTGCAGAAATTCACAGAATTGTCTATTAATGCCTAGCGTTCTTGTGCTACTTGTGTTGAGTGTAAGTTCTTGCGGCTCATGTGGCCGCTCAGGAGAGTTCCCCCTCTTATCCTCCACTGGTGCCTGGGGTAAGGCCGTCGCGGTCCCCCTCTCCCTCCCCAGCGATGCGTATTCATCAGCACAAGAAGGACCGACGCACACGTCTAAAAGCCCTAACTCCAGCTGGCTACCTCAGCCGCCTACCTCCTATTCCCCGCTCAGGCGAAATTTTTATTAACAAATATATTGCAAATTCAGCATACACACCTGAAACACTTCGCAAGTGGTACACCCCTCAGCTGCCCCCTCGATGTCCTTACTGCCGTGCCACCACTCCATCAGACCTCACACACCTAGTTTGGTGGTGCCCAGCTTTCGCCACGCACCGTACATTTAAATCTCCCCAACCCCATCCCGATCCACAACAAACTGATGCACAACTATTATATGAAATAGCGGTTTATTCATTTAAAAGCGGTCTGGCACGGGTTGTTTGAGCGGGTCCTCCCCCGAACGAACTGGTGTATGTGCTCTAACCCTATTGCGATCACCATGAACTGGCCCATGAATTGCAGGTTCTAAGAACTGGCCCAGTTATTGAGTCTACTGAGAACAACCAGCATTTATTTGTTTTTTTTCTCTTACCCTCCCTCCCCATTCCTTTCCCCCATCGTGACCAGTGGTCATCCTTTTCTATTAAAGGCTGTCTCTCTCTCTCTCTCTTGTAGCCAAATACGAGTATGAGTAGCGAAAGTCGTTGGTTTATTTTATTATTTGTAAGTTTTGTTTGTTTCTTTTCTCGATTAATGCAAATTTTAGTATTATAGTGATGAAGCGCCTTATAGCTGGCTGATAATACCTTTTTCCGAAGGTGCAAGGCGTACTGCAGAGTTGGAGCGTTTACGCTATTTTTTATTAGCATTTCTGACGTTCTTTTGCGGGCTTTTCAGTTTATTATTCGGTTTTGGGAGGAAATGTAAAAGATGCATATTTTTGATTTTGTGAGATAATGTGAAAATTTTATTTTTATTTTTTTATCTTTTGTTTTTTGAAATGCTGTCCGACAAATTATCCCCATTTACGCTATTGTAACAATTAAAGCTGTTTTTTTTTTCGACAAATCTGTATTTTTGTGGAAATGCAGGGGGTTACTTGGTCCTGGCTGCGGAGGTACTGAGCAAAGAATGTTATTACATTTTGGGCATTAAGAGTCGCATAGTCTTGCTCTCGGCCAAGTGGTTTAGTGGGGCGTAAGCAGATACGACGGTTGTACGCTTTCCCCAATTGCCAATGCCTCTATTCCCCTACCAAAGGCGCCTACTTGTAAGAGATATGGAGTATTTGACTGAACTGTTCCCAAGCAGCTTTCGCTTCTCAAAGTTGCGCTCGGAAGAAAATTCACCCTCAAGACCTCGTATGACAAGCTCTCATTCGGGATAGCCTACATTTTCTGTGGCATTCCCAATCTGCCTTCCTTCTCGCGTTGAAACAAAAATGAAGTGGAGGGAAAGGAACACTGGGCCGCGCAGCCTTTTTCGCGGCAATGGTGGCTCAGGGCACACGCACGTTCAGGCTTTTGAGCTCTTGTGACATCTCATAGCAGGCACGAGCATTTTTTTCTTCAAGGACAAATACACGCAAAGCATGATGAGCTCTACCTAATGGAAGAATAGTTTTGCAGGGGTGACGGGTCACTCTGTTTCCCGAAATTTTTGGTTTTCTCGTGGGTGGATGGAAGAATGGCACGCCCATCCTTATGACGACCGAGACTTATTTTTTTAAAATCGATGCAACAAAAGATGGCTTAGACTCCTACTTCCACCACAATTTGATCCGCAATCGTACAAAACGTTCTTGATAGCGGCACCAAGATATCTGCGTGAAGGAGCGCCAATGAACGAATCCATGTTAAGAAAACATGACTTGAAAAGCACATCGACAGCACAGCGAAGTTTTTATCTAAGGTTTACATTGATTTCATTTATAGTTTCGTGTTTTAATTCTGTTTAAAATTATTTCTTATTTTCTGAATCATCTTTAACCGCCCCAAGTTCTCTGAGGTTGCTTCGCGATCTCCTTCCACCTCCCGGTTACAAATGCATTCGATCAGTCTCCTACACGTTACACCGCTGCTTGTTTCCTCAGGCCGTTGCCGGGTTCAAGCACGTGTTTTAGGAAGCTTCGCGCTTCAACGCATTTGGAGCCTCTGAAATAAGTGCACAGCCATGAACTTCTCGCTTTTTTTGACGCCTCGCGCATTAAAAACATGCGCCTAAAGTTGGATTTGCCGCATGGCGTCTTGATGTGAGGGCATCGAGAGAGAGAGAGGGAAAATAGGAAGAGGAGGGGGGGGGGGGGGGGCAGAAATTCATAGGGCCGCCGCGACATGCAGTGCCCGCGACGAAGGGCACCGAAAAATTTATGAGAGCGTAACTTAATACACCTACGCTATGAAAAAGGACATGTTATCCTGACCTTAAGTGTGGTTTAGGCATCTTGTTCGTGCGCCCCATCCATATGCAAAAAAAAAAAAAAAAAAAAAAACAAGTTATCCATCACCGAAATTCGAACCCATGAATGCTGATTGGAATGCGGACACTCTATCCACTACACTACTTCCCGTCCAGTGTTCCGCAGCAGCGCCCCTAGCGGATTTCCGTATTTCTGGCTTCAATTTCCCTGTGCTGCTTTTGCCACTATTACAATATTCTAGTTCACTGTAGCGTGATTTTTTTATAGTGGACTGCGCTGACGTCAGACGAAACGCTGACGGTGCTGAAGAGACGCTCATGCGCAGTAGAGTGCGGACGGCAGACAACAACAAGGGAGGGAGGACACAGCCCCGAGTATGAGATGCTTCGGATCTAATAAGTGCGCACCTTAGGCTAACAGTTTTCCCTGCTATATGTATTATCATTTGTATCTGTAAAATAACGAAACTTGTCCACTCTACCGTCTTGAAAAACTGAAAACGGCACGTGCTTACTTTACATTGACGACACGTTTGGTTGTTAAATTTCGGACAAAGACAACAATAGACCAATATCCACCTTTTGGTGTGTTGCATATTCGATTTTACTTATTTTTTGCCTAATATTTTTTTAAACCACGTAATGTGCCTTTTCTTTTTTGTTGTTTTTTCATGCAAACACATTGAAAAAAACGTGCCATCTCCACTAACGTGAAACCTGGGGAGGGGCGAAGCATGCAGTGTATAAGTGTATTCAAAGATTGTAAGTCTCTATCTTGCCACACGGCTCGTGCTGGTGTTCGCGACATCCCAATTATGAAGACGGAGAAGTGAAATTCGAGACGGAGAACGGCAAGTTTTAAAGTTAAAGCGAGTACGGAGCAAAATAGAAGCAAGCAAGCAAGCAAGCGCGAACGAATAACGGGGTCCCGGTGTGTTCTTTTAGTACAAGTTTTTGCCCATGGAGATGACACGTTCTAGCGCGAGGTGTTGGAAAACGAGTGTCCCGGTGTGTTATTTTAGTACGCGTTACGTTCTAGCAAGTGGCGTTGAAAAATGAGTGTCCCAGTGTTTTTGTACCACGACCACATACGAATACAATGACATGAGACGCCGACAGCCCGAACCCCTAAGGTGCTTCGCCCCAAAAATATTGGCCCGTTTGATGCCCCATTGTACGCCTCTGCTCGGAGGCGCACCCTATGTTGAAGGCCGGCAGGCTAATTTAAACCGCCTGGTGATATTTACGTGGGTCCAAATCTCGACACTCGTACGTTCTCCTTTTCCATCTACTTCAGAAAAACGGTCGCGGAGAAGGGCGATCGAACCCACTTGGGGTCAGCAGTAAACGGATTAGCCGCTCAGAAACTCCTGCGGTCACGCTTGTCAAGTATTTACGCTTTCCACGTGTGCGATCTTTTTAAAAAAACTATTAAATGCAAAAAAATTTGCACACATCTGGTGTGGTGGTGGTGGTAAAAACTTTATTTATCCAGAGCTGTTAAGAAAGAGGCACCGGCTGGGAGCACCGGCACACTACAGTCCCCTAGTCGACGGCTAGGAGCCCGTGGGCCCTAGCGGCGAGTTCGGCCAGCTGAATCACACACTCTTAAACTTGCTGGTCGGGGCTGAGCAGAGTAGCCTCCCATTGCTCTACCGTGGTAAGGGGCAGGGACAGAGTAGGATGGAGGGTGGGTCGCGAGGTGCACGCGCCTACTATGTGGTGGAGGGAAGCAAAAGGCGCGCCGCACCACGTGCACGTGTGGCAGTACCGCGTGGGCAAGTGGAGTTGGCACAATGCGGGATGCGGGAAGGTGTTAGTCTGCAGTCGACGCCACTGAACAGACTGCCTGCGTTTTAAAGTGGGAGCGGGGCCAGGGAAATGCATCCGACTAAGGCGGTAGTGCTGCGTTATTTCCCGATACGTAACCAGGCGATCCCTCCCTCCCGCCCGAAGTGGAGAGGCAGCATCCGAGGCATCCCGGCAGCAGAAATCTCGGGCTACCTCGTTAGCCAGCTGGTTACCCGGAAGGGACGAATGGGCCGGAGTCCATATCAGGCGTGGACAATGTGCAGGCGGAGTCTGTGCAGTCTGCAGGATACGTGCGGTGATGGGGGATACACGACCCGTCGCAAAGTTCCGCAGAGCCGTCTGCGAGTCGGAGATTATGGGGTGGCCGGGGCAGCTGTAAGGGCCAGGGCAATGGCGACTTCTTCACCAACTTCAGGGTGAGGCGTGGAGAACGAACACGAAGCTACAGAGTCTCCTCGGGAGTTGACCACTACGGTGACGCAGGCTGCACGGTCGGGATATTCCGCTGCGTCGATGTATAGGGTAGTGGGGTGCGAAGCGTAGGCCTTGTGTAAGGCCTTGGCCCGGGCAAGGCGGCGTTCTTGATGGAAGACAGGGTTCATATTCCGTGGGATGGGGGCCACACTGTAGCGGGATCGTAGAGAGTCACTCAAACTGACCATATCTCCGTGCTGCGTAGCAAAGGAGATGCCCAGTTTGGTTAGGATGGAGCGACCCCTCGGTGTAGAGGCCAGACGGTTAGGGAAATGGGTCTGAGATTTTACAAGATGTTAGGGAAATGGGTCTGAGATTTGTAATAGCCAATTCCTTGCCTGGTTTGGGTATAAGAGAGATCTTCGCTGTTTTCCAGGAGGCGGGAAGATGGCCCGATGTCCACACTGTGTTCATGTAGTCAGTGAGCGCCTGTTCTGCGGATCCAGTGAGGTTCCGAAGAAGCTTGTTGGTGATACCGTCAGGACCAGTGGCGTAAATCCAGAAAAATCACAAGTGGGGACACACATCTTGCCAAGGCGGCCATTTTGTTTTGTGCTTTATTTTCATTTATATACAAATTACTATCGTGATTTGAATTAAAATAAGAAAAACTAGCCTGCTTTCATACCTCACGTAATTGCACTGTGCTATATTGCAGACGTTAAAAAAAGATCAATAAGAAACACTCTGTACAATATGAGTACTGATCACCTATGACATGTTTCCTAGCTTTCGACACTTCTAGAGGGTCCAAAAACGAGAGCGCGATTTTTGCACGCACTGACAAAGTTTTTCAACAACCCTGGCAACGTTATGAGGTCTATAATGTCTTGATGAACGTGTGCCAAAGCCATGCAGTTGAGGCGTTCCTCCCCCATCGTACTACGCAGCCATGTTTTCAGTCTTCAAAGGTAAATGAAAGCTGAATCTCAAGGGGGGGGGACACTTGCAAGGGGTGTCCCCCCCCAGCCCGAACACAAGGGGGGTCAGGACCCCCCGACCCCCCCATGATTTACGCCACTGGTCAGGACCCGGGGCTGATCGAACGTTGACACGTGTAAGAGCAGCCCTTACTTCGGCAACCGTGATGGGGCGATCTAAGGTCTCGTTGGGGCCGCCGGTGTAATCCGGGGGAGGAACGGAGGCAGCGGACGGAATATAGAGCTCCTGAATATGTCGAAGAAGCTCCTGCGCAGAACCCGACGAATTGTGGAGGAGTGTGATCATCTCATTCTTTTCTTCTCCGGATTTAGCAGGCCGCGGAGAATATTACAGGTCTGCGGAACATTCATGGTGCCCTCCATGCGGTCACAAAGGGCATCCAAATGCTGGTTGGTCAAGTTTGTTGCATGTATGCTAATGTCCTGGTTGAGCTTAGCCAGGCGGCGACGGAGAGGGCGGTTGTGCTTCTGCCTCTGGAGTCGACGCACTAGGCCCTCCTTGGCTTCCCATAAGTGGAGGAGACGAGAATCAACCACGTCAAGGTGAGCTTGTTCAGGGACAGTTTTGGCTGCACCATCACGTCGTTCGAGGAGTTTGGCAGTCCGGTCATCCAAATCTTCTAAGGTGTCAGGTAAGTTAGCATCACAGAGGGATCGGAAGACGTCCCAGTCAACCAGCTTGTGGGAACGGGTGCTCAACTGTGGGGGTCCGTCCTGAACGAGGGTTTCAACCACATAGTGGTTACTTCCCAAATCATGACCAGTGTTGCGCCAGACTGAGTTGGCGATGTTATGTGTGATGGTCAGATCAGGAGTGGTGTCTCTCTTTACGCTGTTGCCTTGTCGAGTGGGGTGTGCCGGGTCCGTGAGGAGGCGCATCTGATGCGAGAGGATTGTAGAGAGCACTCCACGGCCTTTGCCTGACACATGCGGATACCCCCATTCAGGGTGCGGTGCGTTGAAATCGCCGACAATAAGCAGCGGCTGGCCCTGGGCGTAGGACCAGGCCTTTTGCAGAAGTAACGTGAGATTCTGCGACTGCTTGACGACACTATAAATGTTCAGTATGTGGAGGCATTGTTGCTTTTTCTTCTTGGGGGCAGGTAAGATTTTGACGAAAACATATCCCGGGCCCAAAGCGATGAGGTTTTCTTGGCACGCCGGGATGTTACGTCGCACCAGGGTAGTCACACCTCTCCCTGCTGGGGCATCTGTTTCTGTGACTTGGCAGTGAAAAGCTCGATAGCCGGGTAACTTTGCAGGGACCTCTGTCTCTTGCAGGGCAATCACGTCAGGGGTTGGGAGGGATCGTTGGCGTAGGTTATTAAGATGCTGTTGGATATTGCCGCGCTTCGACCGAAAACCGCTACAATTCCACTGCCAGACCCTAAACGGGCTTGGAGGGCGAGGGGGTAGCCGGGGAGGATGAAACTGCAGAAGAGTCGCCATTATTAACAGAAACTAAGGGGACTGGAATGCGAGTGTACGGAGTTGGACGCGTAGGGCCTGGGGCTGCAGTTTTGGTGCGAACAGGTGCGTCTTTGGGAAGGACATTGGCTAACTGTGTGTTCAGGGTGGCAATCATATTTTGCGTGGTGGCAACGGATGCTTTAATGTCCATGAATTGACTGGCGAGCGCAGTAAGCTCCTTACAACGGGCAGTGTTGGCAGCATCGAATTTCTCCTCAAGAGCCCGAAGATTGGATACCGTTGAGTAGGTTTCAGTGGTGGTGTCACCAGATTGACGATTAGGGGGGGGGGGGGCGGGAGGGGAGGCTGAGATGCGCTCATTACACTGGGAGCAGTGAGTTGAGAGGAGCATTGGGAGGGGGGAGGAGTACGGATGGCCTGTTGCAATTGCTTTACGTCGGCCTGAAGCTGACGTTGAGCGGCGACCACACTCTCAAGCAAGGTGCGAAGGTAGGCAAGTTCTGAGCTAGGAGGGGGTGGCGGAGGGTGTGGGTTGGATGAGCTATGACGGACTGGCAAAGCAGGGGAGCGGAAAGGCTGCTCACGGTTAGGGGAGGCTACTGCTGCCCAGCTCACCTGAGACGACGGTCGCTGGTCACTGGATGCACCCGTAGCCGGAGGGGGTGGCTGGGAACCACGGCGCTTGGACTTCGACCGGAATCGACGCCGCTGCACAGTCGACTGGGTGGTAGGCTTGCTTGCAGGCACAGATGAGTCACTTGGGAGCCTTGGGAAGGAGCCACTCCGATCACGGTTGTGGTGCGGGTCGCCCTTGCGATTGCGCCTTCGGCTGTGGGCCCTCCGTTGCTGTCGCTGTCGAAGAGCGAAGGGGGTGCGGTACCTCTGCTGGCAGACTGCATCTCCAGTGGGATGATCTAGGCCGCAGAGTGCGCACTTGATGATGCCCTTGTGCTCTTCCATGGGGTTGACCAGGCCGCAGGCAGCGCAGTCACCTCTGTCAGGATACGGGCACACGTCGGCTCGATGGCCCAGCTTGCCACAGGCCGAGCAAACCTCGTGTTTTCGCTTGTGGATGTAGCACCGAATCACGGTATCTTGGTAATCGATGTAGTGGGGTACCCGGCTGCCCGAAAAAGAGGCGATCACCGTGTTGGTCTGGCCCATCCGGCGAGTGTGCAGAGCGGTGGGGTTGGAGGGCTGCACCACTGCAGCGTGGATGTCTGCGGCAGAGTGGTTAGGCGGGATGCCGTGGATTACTCCCTTGACAGTGTTCTCTGGGCAAGCAATGTAGCCACGAGCGGAAAACACTGCGTCTTCCAAAGTGAGGGAGGTGATGTGAGCGTACTTTTCCGCTCTGTCGGGGTTCGGAGAGCTCAGGACGAGAAGGTTCTGCACCAGGTTCACACTGAGGTGGTCTCCCCGCGTGTCCTGAAGCGTAAGACCAGCGGCCTGGCGTAGGGCGTTGAAGAGGGTAGTCCCCGAGTGATTGGCGACGTTGAGCCCATCTCTAGGGCGGATGACAATTTTTATGTCGTCTTTGGGAAGAGGAGCCGGTCGATATTTCGGCACGGTTTTAGGCGGCGGCGGAGTTCCGGACATTGCGCTAGTACGGGAGGAGTGATGAGGATGCCGATGCCGTACATTGGTGGGCTGAACCGGTAGCGGTGACAGTGGCTAGCTGACTTTGCTGGGCGCAACCGAAGGCTCGGCGGTAGAAAGGTAGCCATCCTGTCGGGTCAGCATGTTCTTGGGGAGAGATGGCTTCGCCTTCGACTACGGTGGCCATCTTCATGGTGGCACCGACACGCTGGGTGGAAACGCCGGCCGCGCGTTGCTCAGGAGAAGAGGCGATGGCAGCCACAGCGCCAGCTGCACCAGCAGCCTTAGCACCCAGCTGTTTCTCCATGCCGGGGAGCGACTCGGCGTCAGCGCTGCCTCGCTGCGGCTTAGCGAGGCGGCTCCGGGGGTGGTCACCAAAAGGAGGCGATATCTCGCAGTCCTATGGTCGTAGGGTGCAGATGTTGGTCCCCAAATGTGCGGAACCCGTTCACGACGCGAACGAGTAAAGAACAAGCGTCATTGACAAATAAAACGGCCACTAGTTCGAAAAAAACTGCAGAGCCATGGTGAGGTCGACCAGCCGTCGCGGGCGGGTTTTAGTCGGATGCAATCTCTCGGGTGGGTCTTCGCAGTTGCGCAGTGGAGCACTCTTGCAGCCTGATTGCTCGAATAAAGTCGCAGCGAGGGAAGGGCAATGTCGTTTCATGCCACCTGCAAGCTGCCAAGAACGACATTTCGTTTGGTCAGCCTTGTACTCTGCTCGCGCTACCAGCAGCAACATACCATTGCTTCATTGGTGTGCATTCCATTTCCCTGTTGCCACAATGAGAGCGTTGATAGTGTTTAAAAAGACACTGAAGTGAATTTGTCAAGCTCCCATTTCTGTTTGCACTGCGTAGACTGGCTCAAATTAACACACTTTTCATCGTTTATCCGGTTGATAAGTCTGTAATTATTTTATAAATCCCGAAAAAAGAAATACTACTATGCGCGGTCTGTCGCGGCCGCGCCAACTAACGGCTGCGACGTCGGGAGGAGATGCACCGTGATTGGACGATGTCCAAGATTAGCATTCAAACAAGCTTCGGTTTCGGTTCTGTAAAACAACATGCTGGACATCCGACGTTGTCGTTCGATGAGCATTCTCGATATCTCAATAATCGTCATAACGTGCTACTGCCATCTTGTCGGCTGTAAAATTCCCAATATAAGTCTCCCAGGACGGCTTGGAATCGTAGAAATCACTAGCTGAGGCCTACGCAGTAAATGAACGCCCTCCGCGTCACCGCAGACGCTCAAGTTCCATGCGCTTTTCCCCCATATTTGGAGCTTGCCTCACTCATGACTGTATCGTAAAAAGCATGTTCGCACCAGGCGAAGGGTCTGTTGATTCTGGCCTGTGCCCACTGCCCGCAAGCAGTCGGTGCTTATGGCAATAGCACGCCAACTCGCTAGCGCATCAGTGTCAGTCTGCGCGCGTTCTGCGAACTCGCTCGCGAAGCAGTGAACGTTACGGCCCAAAAATGGTGAACTCAACATAGAAGACATCGCCGAAAACGAAAAAAATCAATTTATATAAAAAGGAACGTACCCTCGGGGATTGGAACTTGCAACTGGCAAAACAATATACCTAGCGCCCCAGAAAAAAAAACTCGGCCACGGACAAGCGCTGCCAACGAAGGAAATATAGGGTATATAATGTATTGGGGTTTGGGTGCGGCCTGACCCCGGCGACCATTGCCGGTAACGCACTCCCTCACCAGAGCAGGATTTTCCACCCTGGTGAAGTAACGGCCACAACCTCCCATGAATACGCCAATTAACCCACGTCCCTCAGTCTCCAGTGGCTGCGAAGCAACTGACCACGGCGGCGGTGAGACCTGTGACGCAGCAGAGGGTGTTAAGAATTCGCCGCGAGCTCGACATGTAGGTGGCGACAGCGTCGCGCTGCTAGTGTGGATGCTCCGCTGAGCGGCCCGTAAGAATGCACACTGTGGGCGCGCTTCGTGCCTTTTTCTCGCCGTATGTGCGCACGACAGGTGCAAACAAGAGTGGTATGCTGTAGTTCGGTTACTCAACGTTTAATGTATAGCATGGAAGCGGCAGTCAGTTTTCATTATTACGCCAAAAAACGCGACGACCCATCGGGAATCTCAGAATGGCCGTAATTGTGACAATAAACTTGGAACGCTGTGGCTCGTAGCAAGCTCGATCTTTCCAGACTATGGCTTTGAGCGTAAATAGAAACAAATCAGGAAGCCTCGATCTCTGAAATTCAGTTTACAACGGCAATCTCCATCGCTTTCACTGGTAGCATGACGCATTCTTGCATTTGTGGGATGCTCTGAAATGGTAACACTACTTAACTGCCCCGAAATTCCTTCTACGAGCTTACGATATTTTTTGTGTGTTCAAAAGGCAACATAAAATTACTGAATTTTGATCAGCGCAGAGATATAAATGTAACCGCTCTAACGGGTCTTTTAAATGAAATTTTAGTGACTCTGAAGGAAGGTTTCATGAATAACGGTTTCGGGTCACTTATTTACGGCTTTCGTCGCAAATGAACGTGCGAATTGAATTGTCAACGCACGCATGCAGTACAATCAACATCTCATGTTTAGCTAGGTTTTCGCAAAGTGACAAGCAGGCTTACAGTGTGCAAAGCAAGCTTCTGGGACCTCACAGTGAGCACAAATTTTCTGTGACGGCTGCTCTGTTGACGATTTGCGTTCCTTTTAAAATCTAACAGGTGCCTGCAACACCGAGATGTGTTTGCATTCTTGCGTATAAGGTCGCTTACGAACCCTAGAGACGGCAATAAATGAACTTGCGCTGTTGCAGATGTAGTAAAACTTTCCTTTTTATTTCTCGTTGCAAATCAGCGTAACGGGTTCCCGGTAACTACTTTGTTTTGTAAACTTAATATCGCCTTTGTCTTGGCATTTAATTCTTAAGCATTGGTTAAAAAATGAAATTCTGCGCATTTCATTTTTTTCGGGAAGGGGGAGGGGGTGGGGGTCCTGCCAACGTTGCAAGAGCAGCGAGAAGAGAACGCATGTAACGCGCGCGAAAAGCCAAACTATGGTTATCAGTATTATTTACAATCGAAACTACACTAGGCGTCGTGTTCTGTAGCGGTGAAAAAGCAGTACACGTATTTTCCAAAATGATTAACCCCCCTTTGGTCCGAGATTGTCCAGGAATTGTGGGACGCCTTTTCAAAATTGTATTGAAAGCAAGCATTGTGGGGAAAAAATTAAAAAAAAAACCAGCGAGTCATGGCACACACCCCACACACATGTGGGCAACAACGTGTATTATATATTACGCGTTTTCTCCTCTTTCTTTAAACTTAGGTCCACCTTAAGAGGTTAAGACGTGACGAAATTAGGCATTTGGTTATGCTGAGTGAGTCGCGTTTCTGGGCAAGGTGATTCATGTCGGATTTGAAAATGATATATATGAAAATGACACAAAATGCCACATGACCGACGTAAACTCACAACTGCTTAAATTTACCGAAACATTCCCCCTAAATACTCTTGCGCATCCATAGAAACGTATTTTAAATAATACGTAAAAGTAGCAACTCGATACAGTTGAATAAATGTTTATTCCTTCTCCTGAGTATAACCAACGACTGTCCAAAAATAGTATTTATTTTAGAAAAGGTAAGGACACGATCACACAGACGCTTGCGGGTGTAAAATACGTGTCCGGTAATGTATGGGCGATAGCGCACGGGTCGTGTGCAGTGTAAATGTTTTTGTTTGTTTCTTCTTTCTATAAGGACACAGCGCAATTTTACAAGGGTGTGGAATTTGCTCCCGTATGCACAGGTCTTGTCGGTTCTTACCCGTTTCGCGTACTGAACTTTTATTCTTTAAATAATCGCCACGCCACCTTCAAAAAGCTCCCTTCGACGTTACCGAAACGGCAGACGACTGCACTCAACAATAAGAAAAGTGCAATGCGTCGAAGCAATGTTTACAACACGTTTCACACTCAAGCGGTGACCACAGCGAAGATAATTCGTGGAATTAAACCAGCGCATTAACCCGCAACGGCCGCTGATTATTGCGTTCCTAGAGGAAACGAGCACGCAGAGGTTACTATGGCATTGCTTACTGCCAAACGAGCACACATATTGGTTGTTTTGTCGTGTGCAGCACGCGTCTTGCGCCGTACGCAACGTGAAAAAGCAGACGACGCGAGAGCGCCATCCACACTAGGAGCGGTTCGTCCCGCCGCCGCCAGGGGCCGACTGTGTTCGCGCTCGGGGCGAATAGGCCTCCTGCGCTGGAGTTTTGGCGACATGCAGCGCCCCTAGCCATAGAGTTTCTTACAATAAAACTAGAGGGGAAACTGGCGCTGCGATCGTACGCCTCAATAGGGACCGGGCAGCTGGACGGGTGGCGCCACCACTCGGCGCTCCCCTCGTCAGTGGAATGAGCCGGTGCATTGGACTACACAGCCTCCCGTTGTTTTTGTCGTGGTTGCTTCGGTGCTTTGAATGTTTTGGTGGTGTGAACTTATATGAGCGGTGAAACAAAGTCTAGACAGATGTGTTGGGTTCTTAGATGCAGTAATGACTACGTAAACTTGTCGGACGCTTCTAAAGTTGGGTATCGGCTGCAATGGCATGAGCGCTTTTTGCAGCGATCTGCGCTTGGCTGCACCCGTTCTGATTACGAATAAAACTACTATTAGTAGTATTATTTTCTTCTTGAATGCACTAACGGCTACGCAAACTTATTGGATGCTTGTAAGGTTGGGAATGGGCTACATTGACACGAGCGCTTTTTGCAGCGCTCTGCGCCTGGCTCGGCGCGATGTGAAGGAATAAAACTATTAGCAATATTATTATTCATTTCTACCACTTTAAATTATCTTCACTGGTTTCAATGACTACGGTTTCCACGCCAGCCTTAGCGCTGGGATACCTCGATACGTGTGCTTTAAATAGAAAGGCACCTGCATATGAGATGGATTACCGTGTATAGCCGTAGAAACGATGCGGTAGTTTACATTTTCTGTAACCGTGAGCTTTGTGCCTTCGGTTTTGGTGAGCGACACTGTGACAGCATGGGAGCCTGAAAGCCGAAGTGGAAATCCCACATTTGTGATGGTCATTTTATCAAGAACCAAAGTTATTTACCAACTCAACAGCCCAAGCTACAAACCATCCACCATCGCTCCTCTCCTTCCCGTTTTACCACCTGCGTAGAATAAAGGCTGGCACGGATAGTTAAAAAATGTGGCAGCGTTAACGTCAGCCGGTGTTTTTTAATGCTTAAGTATTCTTTACAGAGTACCTAAAAAATCGTGTAATGCCTGGTGAAGACACCAAAAACGCGCGATTAGTTGCCTCAAATACGGGTGCATCAGCCCGAGTCCTCCAGCACAGGCACATTTCTGACACGCTGGACAAAGTTTAGTTCAAAATTAAACAGCAAAATCATCAGCCCTCCGTCTAATTATTATGATGGTTGAACGTAAAGCTTTCTTCCTGTGAAATCGAATTGGAAATGGTCAAAGTCAAAGACGCTGCGATCAAAAGACCAAACTGCGTGCTGGTCAAATTCGACGCTCAACTAGTCAAAGTTTAAATCCAGAAGGCAACCAAGGAAACCCATACGATAGAGCTTTGCGATAAACACTCATCGTCGTTAGACGAAGGTGTGCATGATTTTTCAAGCATAGGTGGCAGCTTGTAAACCGACCGCAGCATTCAGTTGTGAAGCTGAGCACAGGTTTCGAGCACCCTCCTCGTTTTGCGTCCTTCAGCCACGCAGGAATTGGTTCTTGAAAAACCATTTACCAACTAGCCAGCAACCATTTCAATTTTTGTAGAGCAATGCTTCTCCACGACAAGCAATAACGTTCTACTATCATGCGGTATTTATTCTATCAACGATTCCCGATGACTGTAGTAAGAGCATTTTTGTGAAATTAAACACGTTTCAGCCGTAGGTAATGAAGTTACGGAAGCGTCGTCCATCACAATTTCTGTTTTCAGGTAAATCTTAGGAGGCACCCTCCAACTTTGTCTTTCGCTTGTGCACGACGTCGACGCCGTCTCGTCATTAACTGCCCAAGGCCAGCGAGACAGCACTCCTAGATTGGTTGCACACACGGGATTTTTGGGAGCATTTAGCTGCAGTATACTACTCGATACGCGAAACTGCATGCAGGCATCAAAAAATTGCATGAAGCAACGAACTTTCACTTCCAGCTTGACTTTCAGCTTGGCGCATTGAGCGTCGTCTGCTATTTGTAAATACTGAGTATGCGCGTAAATCACACACATGGCATGCCTCGTAAACGTCACATCCACGCTAAAGATTTACCGATCTGAAAAATGCACGTGGGGTTACGTACGCTTTGCAAGCCGCACCGCCGAAAAACGACAGAAAGCCATGCACAGTTACGCTGCGCTGACCGCCACCGGCATTCCACTGACGAGCGGTTCGCCACGGGCGGCGCTGTTCGCTGAAGCGACGGTGGTGCCCTACAACGGCCGCCCGGTCCCTATGGGCTTGATGGGTAGTTGTGGATTCGGATTGGCGCTCAATGGCTTGCGGAAGTTACTATGGATTGCAGGCAGTTTCGTTTTCGTTTTGGATTTGCATGAACGCATTTGCCTAGGCGGGGTGTTGGGAGGAGTGATCAAAAATACGTTTCTCCTTGAACTGCATGCCTCGCGTGCACTGACGCCGCCCTGAGTGGAATGTTTTACAACCAGAGTTGCGAATTAGGTGGGTTATCAATGCATTGCCGCACAGCGAGCATGAAAACACAAATGACGGCGCTCTGTGCGGCGAAGTTGTCTGCTAATTAGGAGTTGCGGCGCTGCTCATTCGGCAGAGCAATGTATTGTCAAAGCTGACGACGGTTGCGAATCGCTTGGAACAGCCACACCTTTCGTGCGAACGCCGGCTCCTACGGCGTAGAACAGCAGCACCGGCGGCTGTAGGAAGGCAGCTTGATGGATGTCACTAATTCACGCAAAAATAACTTCTCCAAAGGTAATCGGTGTCTTTTTTCTTATGCGCACATAACTTCTCTTACTATTACAAACCACCACCGCCGAAACTTTTACAAGTAGTTTTTAAACAAGTCCGCGTCCTGCTGTAGTTGGCGGAAAATGGCAAACCTGCTCCACAATCCTTCTCGACTCCGCGTCTGCTTGTTATTTAAACGCGCCGTTTTATTTCCTACAAAACCTGTTTTTCGTCACTAACTTTTTTGTTCGCCATGTAATTTGTAAACGGAGAACCAGGCAATAAGAGCTTTTTTGTCAAAAAACACAATTTGCGCAGCCATAAGCCCGTTTTGATCCTACGCAATCCGGTTCCAAAACTACCCATCATTCCCATTGAAGCGTAAGCGCCGCTGCCATGTTCGCGTTGACACTAGCGCCAGTTTCCCCTCTAGTTATTTGTATGAAACTCTATGCCCCTAGCGGCCGACGCCTCTGGGTAGTACAAAGGCAGACGACCCTCGCCGCCCTCAATGTGTTTTCAATTACGAGCCAGAGTGAAAGTGGGTTGTGGCGCTTTGTGGCGTGTTTAAATGACTGCACACTGTATGAAATAGCCCTTAAAGTAGTTGCAGAGGCTAAACAAAATAATATCCGCTTAAAGAAGCCGATTTGTCGGCTTTCTTTTGAGCGAGCTGTCGCGGTGGTCGCACCGTGGGACAGTATCGCCAGGTCGGGTGGTTTAACTGTTTGACGACAGGTACAGTTTTTTCTTCTTGCGTGCGGTTGACAAAGGAAAGTTCACGAGTAGCATAAACACGGAACGCTGCTCATCCTATATCCTGAGGTAACTGCAAAAGGTTGCTTCAGCTGGAGCATGCAAGCGAACGCAAGAATTGCGCAGCCAACTCAGCTGACACTGCTGGCCTGGCACCGCCTTTGAAACGAGTGGAAATTTTGTGTCGTATTTTCGCAAACTAAATGATTCTTGCGTAACGTTTTACGCCGCACAATTTACGAACGGCAGGGTGCATGTATATTAGCGAGTAGGTGGGGCAATAGCGCCAAATAAACAAATTAAGCGTTATTAAAGGACGCAAAACATGCACCAAATCACACGCCCGCTGCCTGCATACTTCTATAACATCACATAACACAGCATAACATAACACAGCCGCATACACGGTGCGGGGCCCTGAATATTTACATAAGATCATCACTGACTGTGTTGGTTTTCTAGTGCAGGGGTCATCGAATCTGAACGCCGACACGCCAGTTTTGACTTCAAATAGAGTTAGACAGCGAGACAAGAACAGAGAATTGGCGTCCTCCAGTTGAATTGCCCCCCCCCCCCCACTCCCCATCTTCACACTTCGCCAGATTATTGTCGCCGAATTTTTTCTCTTTGCATTCAAAGCCCCCCTTCTCCTCCCACCCCATTTGCCGTCCACCCATCCGCCGTGTCGGCTGCATAGAACTCGGCCGTTGCTGACCCTCATTCTAGGCTATTAAGTGCGAACTGGGAATGTATGCTGCAAGAGCGTAATTAAGTAAAGTGAGAGCAAACAAGGAAAGCGAGCGGCCTCTTAGTTCTCCCGACCACTTTGTTTTACGGCCACTAATTTCGGAATCGCAAAACAGATTTCACGCTTCTGACGGTCGCGGCATTTTGTCACAGACACGCAACAAAACGGCAAGCTAACGCTGCACTATGTATTCGTAACGGCGACGCAAAGGAGCACTGTTTAATGAAAGTGCACGCATAGTGTGCAGGTACGCAAAAGAGCGGCGCACCCCAGCAGGCGAGCCTGCGGTCCGCCGGACTCGCTGGCTTTTTAAAGCGCAATCATCGCCGATTGCGTCACTCCTCTTTTTTGATCGGCTGTTTTTGAGAAGACTTTGTCACCTAGAGTATTAGTTTAAACTAGAAATTTCACTTAAAATTTCACTTCGTACGACCACGTCGATCGGTGAACCTGCGAGTAGCAGACGCCGTCACGGTCCCGGAACTTCCGTCGGCGCTGTAAAGATTTTTTCCCTAATGCCAAGTTGATCACTGAAATACATCGGACGCGTCGGGGATGAGCTGGTGACCACGTCGCAAAATAATCGGGAGCGTCGAGCTCATTTTGCTTCTGTCAACACGGGATCCTATGGGATCGCGCAGCTTTGTACTACCCGGAAGTACTGCCCGGAAGCCGCTTGCGCAGCGCCCCCTGGGCAGCGCAAGAGGCCAATACCTTGACCCGGACAAGCCGCCATTGGAATCTGAACCTGGCAACGTTTGACACGAGAACCTTATCTAGTGAAGCGAGTCTAGACGTGTTGTTCGAGGAATTAAAGGGCATTAAATTGGATGTCATAGGGCTTAGTGAGGTTAGGAGGACAGGTGAAGCCTTTACGGTGCTGAAAAATGTACACGTCCTATGTTACCGTGGTCTAGTGGACAGAAGAGAACTGGGAGTAGGATTTTTAGTCAATAAAAGCATAGCTGGCCACATAGAAGAATACTATAGCATTAACGAAAGGGCAGCAGTTCTTGTAATTAGGCCCAATAAGAGGTACAAGCTCAAGGTGGTACAGGGCTATGCCCCCACATCTAGCCATGACGACCAGGTAGTGGAACGCTTCTATGAAGATGTGTAATCGGCAATGGCTAATGTAAAAACACATGGGGGACTGCAATGCTAAAGTAGGCAAGAATCAGGCTGGAGACAAGGCAGTTGGGAACTATGGTCTGGGCTGTAGAAATAGCAGGGGGGACCTACTAGTTGAGTTTGCAGAACGGAATAACCTACGCATAATGAATACCTTCTTCTGTAAACGGGAGAGCCGGAAGTGGACCTGGAGGAGCCCGAATGGGGATCATAAACACGAAATAGACTTCATATTATGCGATAAACCTGGTGTCGTGAAGGATGTGGAAGTGCTGGGAAGGGTAAGTGTAGTGACCACCGTATGATAAGATCTCGAATTAAGTTAGATTTGAGGAGGGAGCTTAACAAGCTAGTACGAAAGAAGACGATTAATGAGCTAACCGTAAGGCGGATAAAGTAGAATTCAGGATCGCGCTGCAGAACCGATATTCAGCTCTTACCGAGGAAGCCGAGCATTACGACACAGGAAGCCGGCGACAACCTTACACGCATTATCACGGAGTGTGCAGTAGAAGTCGGGGGCACGATGGCTAGACAGGATACTGGTAAATTTTTCCAGAAAACGAAAGTTCTCATTAGGAAACGGCAAACCATGACAATCTCCACCCCAGCTGACAGAATAGAGCTAGCGGAGCTTTCAAAGTTAATCAATAAGCGTAAGACAGCTGATACGGAAGTATAATATGGAGAGGATCGAATACGTTGTAAAGAACGGAGGTATCCTGAAAGCAATGAAGAGGCGTCTTGGCGCGGGGAAAAATCAGATGTATGCACTTAAAGATAAGGAAGGCAACGTTGAGCAAGGCAATGCCATCACAAATTGGGATAAAATAGTCACAGTGGCCGAGGAGTTCTATAGGGATCTGTACAGTAGCCGGGGCATCCAGGATAATGCCGAACGAGAAAGTAGTTCAGAGGAGATAGGCATCTACCAGTAACGACCGAAGAAGTAAGGAAGTCTTTGAAAGAAATGAAAGGGGGCAAAGCACCCGGTGAGGATGAGATAACAGCAGACCTCTTGAAGGATGGCGGAGAAATTGTACTTGACAAACTGGCAAACCTGTATACGCAATGCCTAATTACCGCAAGTGTACCGGAATCTTGGAAGAACGCGACACATCATCCTAATCCATAAGAAAGGTGACATGAAGGACTTGAAAAAATTACAGGCCAATCAGCTTACTGTCAGTCGTCTACAAGCTACTTACCGAGGAAATCGCTAACAGAATTTCTGCAACCTTAGATTTCAATCAACATAAAGAACAAGCAGGGTTCCGTAACGGTTATTCAACAATGAACCATATTCACACGATCAATCAGGTGATAGAGAAATGCGCTGAGTATACTGAACTCCTATCTATGGCCTTCATAGGTTATAAGAAAGCATTTGACTCAGTCGAAACCCTAGCAGTAATTCAGGCATTACGGAACCAGGGGGTAGATGAGCATCATGTAAAAATACTAGAGAATATCTAGAATGGGTCCACAGCTACCATCATCCTCCATAAGGAGAGCAGTAAAATACCTATAAGGAAGGGCGTCAGACAAGGAGACACTCCAATGTTATGCACAGCATGTTTACAAGAATTATTCAGAACTTTGGATTGGGAACAGGTGGGAATAAGGGTTAATGGAGAATACCTCAGTAACCTCAGATTTGCTGATGACGTTGCCTTGCTAAGTAACTCGGGGGTCGAATTGCAAAGCATGCTTTCCGCACTAGACGAACAGAGTAGAACCGTGGGACTGAAAATTAATATGCAGAAAACTAAAGTAATGATCAATAACCTCGGGACAGCACAGCAGTTTGGGATAGGGGGCGAGGTACTGGAAGTGGTATAAAGAATATATCTACTTAGGCCAAGTTGTGAGCCCGGATCCCAACCATGAGGCACATATAATTACAAGGATCAGAATGGGGTGCAGTGCATACGGTAGACATTCTCAGATAATGAATAGCAGCCTACCATTGTCTCTGAAGAAGAAAGTGTATGACAGCTGCATCTTACAGGTACTCACCTACGGGGCAGAAACTTGGAGGCTCACTAAGAGGGTTCAACTTAAATTGAGAACGACTCAGAGGGTAATGAAGCGGAAAATGATAGGTGTAACATTAAGGGACTAGAAGAGAGCGGAGTGGGTCAGGGAACAAACGCGTGTTAAGGACATACTAGTAGAAATTAAGAAGAAGAAATGGACGTGGGCAGGGCATGTAATGCGAAGGCAAGATAACCGTTGGTCATTAAAGGAGCCATGAAGAGAAAACACAAGTTTGGTTCATTCGAAAGATTGCCTCGTTAGAACCATAACGACACCACTTATAACGCAAACTTCGCTCAAATAAGCTACATAATTAGGAAAAAAGCAAATGACCATGCGACCCACCAGCTCATTTTCCGCAACAGAACCTATGATGTCACTTGGGAATGCTCTGCGATTGGCGGAGGCCGGCAAAAACAAACGCATGTTAGGCAGGGCTTACAGTTTGCATAGCGAGCTAAATGCCCGTGAAACATACTGCACATTCTTTTTATGACAAAGAACGGTGGAGTAAACGGTTGAAGTTCCGAACGAACACGCAAGCGTGTGCGCCAATGCGTACGAAACTACCGCGTGGCCGAGCTCGACATCTCGCCGCCGCGCAGACGAATTTTCGGGTTCGAGGCGCTCTGACCTTGGGGGAAAAAATGTCGTAAACACCGCGCATTGACGCTCGTATCTTTCTGGTCGAAGCAGAGAGCTCGCGCGAACGGCTTTCCATACACGACACCGGCCTACTGGCATAAGCGATACTGCTACTGAAATTGAACTATTATTAACCGTAATAAAAATACGGCACATACGTACCAGTCTGTATTCGTCCGTCGCGACGGGGTTGACGAGGCAGCGGTGCCGACGGCAGGGCGTTCGTCTGTTGTGGCTATCGCGGAATGGTCGCTTTCCCGTCCACCGCGTATCCCACAACTCTTGCCGCTCGTGCACTTAGAAGCATTGAGCGTTCAAGTGGTGTGATGTTGTTAAATGCAAGCCCGAGCTCCTCGGTGACAGTTTTGTTCTCCGGATCAAACGATTCCATGACTAGGGCTGCGGGTGCACTAGGTTTTACTAGTATTTTTAAAATGGCCGCCGTCTCGGTCGACTCCCGCGTGTGGGTGCTATATGGAGTCGACATACTAAGTATCTGTTTCATGGACCGGCTTTTATGACGACATTGTTCACGTGACGAAATCTGCAATTTTAGCGGGAGATTTAAAATTTTGGCTTAAATTGCCTTATTTCTCAGTGAATAAAGCATCATTTGCTTCCGGGAAAGCGCTTGGGGTACTATGAAACACCTAATCTTTCGAATAAAACAAAATTTTGTTTTCTCTTCATGGCTCCTTTAAGGGTAACAGAGTGGATCCCTAGAGAAGGCAAGTGTAGCAGGGGGCGGCAGAAAGTTAGATTTGCAGATGAGATCAAGAAGTTTGCAGGGATAAATTGGTCATAGTTGGCACAGGACCGGGGTGATTGGAGAATAATGGGAGAGGCCTTTGCCCTGCAGTAGGCGTGGATAGGCTGGTGATGATGATGATGATGCTGCTGCTGCTGATGATGAATGTATAACCAGTTTACACTTTTATTTAGTTCTAGCATTTTAAGCAGCTTAGATGACTATTTGTTGTATAGCGCTCGTGCAGTAAGCGTCACCCAAATTTCAACAATATCTCACGTCTAGCAATTGCATTTCTTAGACTAAAAGCGTTCGCAGATGTGTGGTTGGGCTACTGACCCTTGTGCTTGTTATCCCGGCGCAAAAAAGTGCTTCGTGCTCCCTAGTTTTACAGTGTACGGTAAAAGTTTCAGTTGATTTTGTTTCCTTGGTACCTATATTAACTTCGTTGACTCTTCTACCGCCTTCAATTGCCCTTAGATTTTCCTACTAGCACCAGTCAGCGAAGCGTCGAATGTGCGCTTGTGCAGCGCTTGTGTGGAGCGACCTGGTCTCGGGGCTCGATACACTGTACAAACTAACAAATTAAAGAAAGGCACATTCTTCCATTCCCAAACGTGTCGTGGCTTAGATTGAACTGAGCGAGCGAATTGCGACGAGCCGTCGGCGGCCGGCGGACTAAACGCTGGGCCCACTGACTCTGTCGGAAGGTCGGCGAGCCGTGCAGTAGCGCAGTCAAGCCAAGTCATCTCCTCCTGACGTCACAAGAAAACGCCACAGAAAATGGGCGAGGATGCAGAGAGGAGGACAGCGTTTTCGAACTGATTTTTCTACTAAATAAATTCGCGTAAACGCACCCAGTGTGGTCGAGACATAGCCTGTGGACTCCGGACTATAATTTGCGCTACTAATCCCGCAATGTTTAGAAATCACTTCAGTGTCCCTTTCAAAGTTCTGGTGAGAGTTGAGAATAGTGATAGAGGTCAGAAGTATAGCTCAAAGCAAGATGGCGAAGTTAGCATACAGGGCGCACAAAATCTTAGAAAGGGCCATGAGATAGCAATACAGGCGAGCGAAGAGGTAAACGACGTTTCCCCTGTGACCGATGCTTATCCGAAACATCGAAAAAAGAATTAACCGAAAGAAAAAGGGAGGAGTGGCGAAGATTCCGTACATGAGCATGCACGGTGGCAGAACACAGGAGAAATGTTTAGAGGTTCACAGTCAACTAGAAAAAAAAAAAACCCGAAGTGTACGAGTTTACAGAAACTTTTCTTCCAGATTTAGAAGAACCACCAGTAATGCCAGAATATTGTTACGTGGTGGCAGGACGACATGAACGAACCGTGGTAGATGATTTCCATGATGGCACGAGGGAACCAAGGCAATGCTAGATCCGGTACGTCGTCGTCTTCAGACTCTTCACTCAGGCTTCCATGGCACCGTGCGCCACTGCCTCCTTCGGCGTTGTCTTGTAAATACATACGTGGCAAGGCTGTAAGAGAGCTTTAGGTACAAGGAAAGGGGGAGGGGTCGGCCTGCTATATTCACTTAAAAACCAATTGGCACAGAGTAAACAAAAACTGCGAACAACATGCGAGGCAATTTTTTTTCGAAACGAGCCAGATCCCGAAACTGAAACTAACTCAGATAAAACTGCACTGACAAGAAAAAACCGGCAACTATCCCCCAAAAAATGGGTGGCAGGAAATTGGGTGAAATAGTGGCCTGCAAACGTTTACGCAGATTGTAGTTCGTATCGAAAATGAGCCAGGTCCTGCTGCTTCACGAACCAAAATGAGCCAAATCCATTTTTCCATTGGGAGTTTGCTTTTGGCGCGACTGTTCAGATTGTTCCGTGGGTGTTTCCGGAAATTTTTCCTTCGCTTTTTGGAGCTGGCTTATTAGGAATTAAGGCGGTAATTAGGAGATCGGCGAAAAATTTGTCCCTGGATGTCAACGATGAAGTGAACGGAAGCAGAAGGGAACGAAATGAAACTGAGAGTTGTGAAACAATGAACTCATCTCGTTTCTTCCGTCCACGGTGTAACTCTGGTTATATTTATTTTGTTACTACCATATTGACGATTTCAGTACGTAACTAAATAGCCGTCGCTTTCAGAACCCTGGCACCCCCCCCCCCCCCCTCCGATAGTAGGAACCACTACATTAATGTGAAGAAGAATATATGAGCAGCCCTCTTGTGAAGCGTTTCAGACATTTATGGCAAGGAAATGAAGCTTGCTTACTTTGTGATTGCCTTCAGGCGGCGTTCCTACGAAAACTATCCTAGGGAGTGATTCGAAAAGAGCTGGGAATGGTGCCAAGGAGACTTGCCCGCTCCGAATGTATATTTCTACTGTTCTTGAAGCCCTTTTGCATATTTTTAATCCCTTTTTCGCCAAAACTCAATTGCACCATCTTTGAAAGTCAATTTAAATAAAGTTTTCCTACGATTACTGCCTCAACTTGAGTGTTTAAATTCAATATGACCCAAATCCGAACTTATCACCCCGAAATTGCTGAAATTCACCGCACAACAAACTCCCAACGCACTGGAGGCGGCAGCAGGGAGAAGGAAGGGGGGCGGAGGGTTTCACTCACGGAGCACAGTAGAAACGGCGCCGCGAATTAACCCAGCGTTCCCCGCGAAGAAGTGCCTGCTCGCCGGCGGCGGCGTCCGCGGTACGGCTTTGTCGCCTGCTTTAGCGACGGTTGTTTTGGGCCTGTTTTGGTGCAGCTTCGCGTCCATTGCGCGGTGCCTTCACACGGCTTGATTAACTTGTTCGACAGGACCTCCAGGGTAACCCGCATTCGACGGAATTAAGTGGTCGTACGGCAAACATACGTTAAGGATTGGTTTGCAGGGCGGGAAAACAAATTGTAGACACCCCATACAGATATCTTACCTTAGAGAAACGCTCCCTCCGTTTTCTGAATTGGTGGTTAACAATTCGGTTGTGTTTTAGGAGGTATTACAAAAGGCGAAAGTAAGCATCTGGTTCTGAAAAATAGCGATTATAAAAGTTCCTTCAGCTTTCTCTCCATTCTCAGACTTACTAAACTAATTAGTTTAAATCGGTAGAAATGGAAATCACTAAGCTCAGGTGCCGAATTGTTTCGATGTCTGCGCTTGTGTCGCGCGGTGGTGTAGCCCAAGCTAGCACATCAGGATGGCTAGGTTCCGCTGTTTCACCCTTCAAAAGACGCTCCTCTCCGTTTTCTATCTTCTGACGTACAGCCGTACTACAGCGGCGGCGTTCGCCGCTCTAGCCCCGCCGTGGCCGACGCTGCTGCCGCGTTCGGGAGGCCGCCCCCGCGAATTCCAGCTAACGGCTGGTAGAATCTCTGGTTGCACTCTTCGTAGAGCGTGTGAATTCAAGTGTTGTCACGTGGGCAATTGCTGTGGGTGTCATTTGAAGCTTTGTTTTCCAACCACCGTCATGGCGTGGATTGGAGCCAATTTTTTTTAGTTATTTGTGTCCATAAACTTCCCCTAGCTGACATTTAAAATATATCATACTGTCACGTAGCCAAAGACGGCACAGTTGTCTTCGAGGAAAACAATGATATTGGAGCGGATTTGTGCTCCCCTAACAACTCAAAGAATACACAGGCGGCGAAGCCGCGGTCAACGAAGTGACGTGCATGGGCGAGTGTCGGAGAATCGAATGGTGCGGCATCTGCTGTGCGGGCATTTATCACTCGGCGCGAGGGTTTCTCGAATACTCGAATTGTATCCAGAACACTGTAGATCAACGAAGATTATTCTAGGCTGGTGAAGCAGTTCGAAGCACTCTCCTTATGAAAGGAGATAACAAGTGTGGCATAAAGAATGGAACATGCGCTTCACTTGGCCCACGGATAACAGAGATAACATAGCCCGGCGGAGCCGGTCGGCAAAAACAAAGCATAAACAAACAAACCCAAAACATAGCTTTGATAGAGTTACATTTAGGCCCGGCAACAAACTTCCGCCTGTTTCTCAAATTCGTGTTAGGTGCATGGATCGGCTCATTTCGATAAAAACGCCTGATATGTGAGTTATGGGCACGCTAGCGGGAAGGAAAACGCTTTTGGGAGTCACCTACCAGTGATCAGGGGGTGATAGTGAAGTTTAGAGAAAATAACGAACAACTGGTAAGTTACATTAAGCGAGACATTGATCAGTTAAGAGAATCGGAAGAGGTGATTCTAGTGGGAGACATTAATGCCCACACTGAGGACCCGGATGGATATACAATCCGCACTGGTAAACTCATATATATATGTGTGAAGAACATAACGTTATTGTAGTAAACAAAGAGAATAAATTGAGGGACAAATTACTTGGGAACGAGGGGAAAAGCAGTCCAGTGTAGACTAGTCTTCTATCGGATTGAGTGTGTGTAAGGTTGACTGTAACAGAAATACATGAAATAGGAGCCAACAGCTTAGGTAGGGACCATAAACAGAAAACTTTGACTTTCCGATAAATGAAAGACCAAAACCCGAAATCGCTGGTTCCCAACGTGAAATTGAACGAACGAGAAGCAGATAGCTAATATTACAAAAGCCTGGAGGCGGAAATCGATACACAGCCTACGAAAGATCAGGAATACGGGGAACTAATTGGTTTCATTCAAAGAAATAAAAGGGGCGCAAACGAACACAACTGCAAAGTAAAAAGAAAACCAAGGAGCTGGTGGAATAGCAAAGCAAAGCAAAGGAACCTATTACACAAAGACTGCAATCGTTGAGAGAGCACACAGAGGCCAAGCGAGTGGGAATGCAAACAGAGTAAATAACTTTGAAGTGGAATTGGTACCGCCTAAAGAAGCTGGAAGTGCAAACACTTCTACAGCAAAAACACAAACGAGAAAGTGAGTGATGGGCCTTGAATATACGGGAAATGATAAAGACGCGCCGAGAAAGTTTTGGACCCATGTGAAGGAACTAAGGGAAAAGACTGAAGAAGTACAGCCATATCACAAACGTTGAAGGTCAAGTATTAAAAGGGGAAGAGGTGATATTTCAGATTCGCTCAATCATGCCAGAGAAGTTCAGAGGAACGGAGAGAGGATTACAGCATTTAGAGAGTGGGGCAACAGAGGTGCTTACAGATAGAGAGCTAAACTTGGAGAATCTAAACTGGAAAAAAGCCGAAGAAAATGTTCCAGCTAATACGTCAACAGGGATGGATGAAATTCCTGTACGGCTGGTAAACCTACTGGGCCCAAAAAGAAAGGTACAACTGATTCGAGCAATCGAAAAAGTGATAAAAACTAAGCAAGTACCAAACAATTGGCGTAAGAGCAGGACGAAGATGATATACAAAGGTAAAGGAGACAAGGATGATGCCAACTCGTACAGGCCTATTACAGTTAGCTCAGTGGCATACAGGCTGATAATGGAAGCCATAAAAGCGGAACTACAGGCGTGGATAGAGGGGAACGGCATACTGGGAGAACTAGAAAATGGATTCAGACGAGACAGACGTTTAGAGGACAATTTATTTGTCCTAACCCAATGCATGGAGGTGTCAATGGCTCAGAAGCGACCACTATGGATAGCATATCTCGATATAAAGGGAGCCTACAATAATGTAGATAGAGAACTTCTATTGAGCATACTTGGCGGGAGAGATTAGGCCAGGACTTTATACAGGTGTTGCAGGGAATTTACAATGATAGCGAGGTGCAAATTGCATCAGAGGACCTAAAGTGCACCGAACCGGTATTTACAAATAGAGGTTTAAAGGAGGGTTGTCCTTTGTCTCCATTGCTGTTCATGCTCGCATGGCAATACTTGAAAGAAAGCTTGAGGGCGGTAAAATAGATTTTAATTTATGTTATAGCCGCAAAGGACAGGAAGCGCAACAACATATACCGGGACTGATATATGCAGATGACACATAGCAGGCTGTAGAACCGGAACCGGAACTGTTCCGAAAACCTGAACCGAACACAAATTTTTGTCCGGAACCGGAACCGAACTGAACCCATATTTTTTCCGCCATTTTGAAACTGAACCCGAGCGGGAACAAATCGAAGGAATCGTTCTGAACCGCTTCAGGGGCTTCAAAACTGTAATTTCTTGTTTTTGATTATGGTGGTCCACCTCGCGTATGAAGATATTTTTACCACTCGCCTGACAACATAAATAAAGATTATGCATAGTTTGTAGTTCCACGATCCATCAGGTACTATTCTTAATATTACCCTGAATTTTTGTAAAGATATACATATATACTATCCGTTTGCATTAGATACTGCCCATCTCCCCCCGTGTTTTTTTTGCGTTTAATGCACCCGTGCCCCCTTGTCAAGGCCCTCAGGTACATCATCAACAATAAATCGATATCTTCCACTTATTACTGTCGAATAGGCCGTCATATACAAACAGCAGTGAGAGGCAGACACTCGCAGTCCTCTGTGTCACCGGGACTTTTTGTACAGGGACATTGTCCCTGTACAGGAAGTCCGGTTTTAAAGTAGATGCCTTAAAACTCCGGATACTCTGGTAGATAGTTTACTCTAAAGTACTTTACTTTAAAGATCTACTTTAAAGTATATACTTTAAAACTCCGGTTTTAAAGTAGATGCCACAGCATTTTCTATCATCTTTAATTTCGTCCAGATTAAAATAAAGGGCGCATGGATTAAAGACGACTAATGCGGATTGGCGGGTATCTGTGGTCGATTAGTGAGATGATTGGGTAAACTAATGTGAATTAGTGGAATTGGTGTATTCAATAATTTCGATTAGACGAATTAGCGGGCCGGTTAAGGTGGATTAGTCGGTTGCACAGACCTCGTTATTTTTTACGTCCTTGGCATTTGGAAAATTTGCTCCGCGCCCGGGAAACCTTGTTCCGCACAAAGTATGACAATGACGTGAATGCTATAAAATATTTTTCTTTTTGCCCGTATTGCGCCCTGTTATGTTGTTTCTAGCGTAAGATTGACATGTCGCATTGGAGTTATTAATATTTGCCTATTACATATTTTATATTCGTCCAAGGGGTTTCAAAGCAAGTATACAGTAAAACCCCTTTAATCGGGCCCTTAGGTGGTTTCAGATAAGAACGAATAAAGGTTGCCTGGTCCACTCCTTCAATTTCCTTCAAATTTATATAAATGCTTCCCTGATTATTCTAATGATCAGACTGACCAATAAATTTTTCATGGGAAATGTTTTCTCTTACTGTAAAAAAATTGATGAAAATCGACACGGTGGACCCCGTCGCTGCCGGTGTGGCTCGGTCAACTTTAGCGACGTCTATCTACGAAAATATTGATGAGGGGGAATTCGTATACTTATGCTGAATTTAGGCCTGGTGTGAACTTCTCTAAAAAAGGTTTGCCGCTGACAATTAAGCATATAAATTTTTCTCCATAAAATATCAAACTCGTCTCAGAGCCTAATTTTAAAGCGATGGTTTAGTGTCCCCGCTCATGCCGCTGTTCGCCAATACGCCGTGCAGGAAAGCCAACTTTCTTTGACGATGATGATGAATGATCGTGGGTGAAGTGAAAGAAAAACACGCTTCGCGTGGCCGGAATCCACATTATCTTGGCTCACCAGTCTGAATACTCATCGCACGTGGTTATTGCAACCGACGCCTCTGGAGAAGATGAAAAAGTTGGGGTGGGTATCTTCTCTCCGGCATTGAATTGGTCTTTTTCATTGCGTCTACCAGATTATATTCCCATATTTTATGCAGAATTTCTGGCCATTCTTCTTGCTGTTCTGAAACTCGATTCGGCGCAATCTTCAGTGATGATATTCACGGATTCCCTCTCCGTGTGCATGGTCCTTTCTTCAGAAACTGTCAGTCCCATGCTTAAAACTTTTTACTCCTTCGTTCTCACATATGTGCGGGCAATTTGGCTTGTCTGGCTGCCTGGTCACTGTGGATTAGCCCTTAATGAAGCCGCGGATACGTTAGCGAAAATGGCATTGTCTTTGCCTATTGTGGAGGTGCTTCCCCCGTTTGCTTGCGTGTTGCTAGCCCGTTATCGACAATACCTGTTGGCCCAGGACGCGTCTGATCACGGGCTGCACACCTCTCCGGAACTCGAACACCTCAGGTTTCGTTGGAAAAGAAGCCTCTGACAAACTCGCTCGTGCGAAGTTTCGCTGACTTCGTTTCGCTGTGGTGTTCCCCCACTTAACAGGTATCTATACCGGGCAGATCTAGCAACCTCACCCTTGTGCCACTTCTGCCATGAAATTGAATCGGATGAGCATTTCTTTCTTTTTTGCCGCCGATTCTCGCATCACCAGAGAAGGCTGCTGGAGGCTCCCCTGCGGCGTCTTGGAATGCCACTAACCTTGCCAGTGCTTTTGTCTTTTGGAGGCACGCAGCTAGGCCACTGCCATGGGGACGTCTGTCAAGCCATTCATTCCTTAATTTCAGAGACGGCTCGTCTGCCTTGTTAAAATGATTCTGATCAGGCTCTCTCGCTCCTCTTTCTTGTTCTATTTTTGTCTTCAACCTATATACTAAATTCTTTCTTCGACTGCACCTTTTTGCCTATCTGGTTGTCTATTAATAAAAAAAAAACTCTTCTTGGCCAATCCCCCTGAGTGGGTATGCGCCACTTTATGGGCCACCACCACCACCACCTGGGTCCCTCGCGTTGTGAAGCCGGCGTCCATCCGACCGCTCCATTTCGACACGGTCGAAGCGAACGCCAAGCGGCGGGTACCGATTCTCGCCGCACACCTCAAACCCAAACGTTAGGCCTACGGAGTACACACCCGAGAGTTGCTGGGGGAATTCTACAGAAATGGGTGCGTACCTCTGCAGAGTACCACATACTAGCAGTGTGGTATTGCACAACCAAAGAATCCATCATGAGAAAGCTTCGCGTTCAACCATCGTCGTCATCATAAGGGATGCAAGATTTTTTTTTTAAGTTTGAGCCTACATTAAAAAACGTACTTGTTACAACCTTCACATTTTATTCCCGTGTGCTCCTTACATTTCTAAACAAACACGCGGAATATTATAATTGCATACTGTACGGTTAAGGTGCAACTGACGCGCAACTTTGAAGAAAAGAATGAAGTTCAACGCTAATATAAAACAAAAACATCGATTTTTCTGATATTATCCCAGATGTAGGCCCTTACAAGTTCTTTCATTATAAAAATAACATGTGTCATTGTTTTGTTCCTGGAGCACGTATAGCGCGAGAGAACAGCTCTTAGAGCCCTATCCGCCCGGCTCTCTGCGACGAACTGTTGTGATAGCGACTTCCCTCCGATTTGTATAAATTACATACGTTTTGTACAAAATACAAATGACCCCCCCCAAAAATAAAACAGAAAACAGAACGAAGAAATTCTTTCTGTAATGTCCACGTTAAAACCCTAAAAAAAACAGTTTTCGTCCAATTTAAAGTGTACAGATTAGGGACAAGACGACAAAATTCCTAGGTTCCGCCACAGATAAAAAAAAAGCACTAGTTTTTTGTGAAATTTTCCCAATTTCTTGGCCGTTAAATTGACTTCCATTAGAAATATAACCACATTGCATTATACCGAAACTAAAGTGTGTGCAGCGCGAGCATGAATCCCTGTCAGCCATGCTCCTCGCGGTGTGCTCAGACAGGAAACACAGATATCTGCGTCCTTAGAATTTGTATATACTCGATATAATCCTAACATTTATGATAGCGGTGTGCACGTATCCAGTGTGTTGGTGACACGAATGATCTCGGAAAGACAAAATGGCATATCAAAATGAAGAGTTTCATTGCTTTAAGAAATCCACAGGAAGCTCTAATAACTGACCCCGAAGAACCCCGTTTTCTTGCTGCGCTGATTTTGAGGGTACGCAGAGCGCGGTGTCGCCTTTGTAGTAAAGGGGCGCTATAGTTTTGCTATTTTCAGTACGATGCAAGGTGCTTTTGCTCCAAACCGCAGTAACTTTAACGGTCAACATCTTCCGAAGGTATCATAAAAATTGGAAGGGCATTTTATTTTAATCTAGTGCTGAACGTAGGTGTTTTGTCGTCTTTTACCCAATCTGTACACTTTAAATTGGGCGCAGATTGGGGATATGGTCCTAAAGTGGACATTAAAAATTCCATTTTCATCTCTATCATTCTCAGTTGTTCTATCCGTGGAGGGATCACTTGAATTTTCTACAAAACATATATAATTTATACAAATGTGAGGGAAGTCTCACTGCAGTACGTCATGGAGAGCCGGGCGAATAGGGCGCCTCTCTTGCACTGTACGCGCTACAGAAACAAAATGATTCAACATGTTTTTGACGCTAATGAAAGAGCACGTAAAGCCTACATCTGTGGAGAATTTCAGAAGAATCGAAGCTGTGTTGCTTAAACGCAGAAATTTTGGTTTGCCTGTATGTCTGTCTGTCTGTTACTCGATTCAGCCACACGGCCAAAGCGAAACAGAAGCTGCGCAATAGTTTTATATACCTAGAGCCAAATGTAAACGACCAATTCCGGTGACTTGCCAACATTGTTTAACAAGAATAAAACATTACGCAAATATGAGGCAGAAAATCAACATATAAGTGACATTTGCAGTGTTACTTTATAAAATAATTCATGGATGCTTGATTTTATGCGATAGTGCGTCCACTGCAGGAAATAAATTTACTCCGTCGCCTGCTGTTGCCGGCGCAACTATAGCTCCTGGTGGCATTTTAAGAAATGAAACGGCAACAGTAACGAAAGGTTCCACTAGATAGGTCGTTCGTCGAGTACGGCAACGTGGTTCTATACACGTTGTAGTAGGGTCGCCTCGACTCACGTGCGTCACCGCCGTGCGACAGCGCTGACATCGAGGCACCCGGCCTGGAGCAGTGGAACGCGGTAAATTTAAATTTACTTGAGCAAGCCTCTAGCGTCTTTATCTTGCGAGGAGCGAGACGGGAGAGGAACAGCGTGAGAGGTGAGCGAGAAAGAGAAGGGAGGCGTTTAGTTAGCAGGGGCACCAGACGACTACCGTCTTTTGTCGACATTTGCAACAAAGTGAAGCAGATACGCGACATTTTTTTTTATACTAGCGTCTGGACTTTGTGTTTCTCAAACTTTGCCTTAAAGTTGCGCGGTGTTGCATTCTTGTCCGAGTTTTATGCAGTCATAATATTGTGTGTTTGTTTACAAAAGTTAGCAGCACAATTGAGTACAATTGGTAGGTTGTGACTTAAGCCCTTTTTGTACAGTTTATGCTCAGAAATCGACAAAGAATGAGCTCTTAGACGAATTTGACATTTTATTGGGAATTTTTTTATCTTTTTCATCAATACAAACTTTTTCGGTGATGTGTGCACCAGGCGTAAATTGAGCATAAAATGTACGAATTGCCCGTTATGAATATTTTCGCAGACTGATGTCGCAAAATTTGTTCGAGGTGCACGGGCAGATTGAGGGGAGGCTTCAACTTGTCGCATTCCAAAGTTTTTTATAGTTAGACAAAATTTTGCCTAGGGGAAATATGGGGAAACTGAACATATCAATAACCAGGGAATGATACAAAAATGTTCAAGCAAATTGAAAAAGTCGAACAGCTACACTTTGTTCGATCATCCCACGTTAATTCGGATTTCCCGGTGATTCGGACGCGCGCTCTGGTCCCGCCCAAATTCTGCGTTGTGCTATGGATGAAAACTCATTAATTCGGACAGATTCGGCCGCGATTCGGTTAATTTGGACTCTCCGCCGAGTTCAGGTGAGAAAGGAGCAGGGCATCTTTTCGCAGCTGCGTTCAGCTAATTCGGATTCGAAGTAGAAATCGAAGGCGCATTTTAAAAGATCGGAACCGGATACGAACGAGCTTGTGTACATCTCGGAGGCACGCACAGAAGACCCATGGCGCTGGTTCACAATCAAGTGAAACGCAGAGTACCTATCGCTGTGGTCATCATCTAGCCGACAAACCAGGTGGCCATGACATTCTTTTTTTCTGTAGTTTGTGTCGAACACTTTTGTGTTGTTAGCAAACTACAGTGACTAATGCTTCACAAAAATAAAGGCTTGGTGATATTCAAAGCATGGTTTGGGTGTTATGACCGCACTCGCGATAATTCAGACGCTCGGTTAATTCGGACAATCTCTTTCATCCTATCAAATCCGAATTAACGGGGTTTCACTACATATACGAGGTAACTCTGTAGGAAGCAACAAAACTGAAAGAAAAAAGTTCTGCAGAAATTTAGAGAATTGGCTGCTAATGCATATCATTCTTACGCCGCTTGTGTAGACTCTGAGTTTTTTGCAGCCAAATATGGCTATGAGTAGAGAAAAACCTTGAAATATGTTATTATTTTTCAGTTTTTTTATCTTTTCACCACTGATGTAAACATATATACCAGTATAGCGATGAAGTGCGTTTTTCTCGCTGATAGGTTTTTTTCGACGATGCAAGGCTTACTGCAGAGTTGGTTTATTTACGATATTTTTACAGGTATTCCTAACGTTCTTTCACGGAAGTTTTTCACTTATTCTCCGGTCTTGGGGGAAATGTATAAATCCATATTTTTTATTTTGTCAGACAGTTTTTGTGAAAATTATTTTTTCTAGTCTTCTTAAGTTTTTCTTCCTTAAAATTATTTCCCACCATCATCTCCGTTTACTATAACAATTACCGGCGTGCCTTTCACTAAATTTGAATTTTTGTGGAAATGCAGGGTGTTACACTACTGGCTGTGAATTCACTAACTACTACCTTCATTAGAACCCACTCGGTGTCACATGTCCATGAAGTGTCATTAGCAAGTTTCAATTGTCGGTATTTCTCTATAGACCTTTTCACGGGCTCACCCTCGACCCAGCGACTGCGAGCGGGCGCTCTGAGGGTGAGAGTAAGCTCCTAGTGTTGCCCTCTTGGACTGGGATGTGAAAAATCTTTCTTCCCCATCGTCGGTACGCGTGGTCTGCGACTCCCCTGGTGTGTTTTCGTGTATTTTTTTCCTTAACCGATGACTGCCATATGCCCATGAAGGATCTAGTGGCCGGCATTGCGCAGTGCATGGCTGCACGAAAAACCAGCGCAAAAGAAATGTTCTGGGTGCGATCGTGTGTCCGCAATGCGGCACGACTCGCGACGCTTCCAAGTTCGCTCTTCATCGGTTCTCCGCTTCGAGGGAGTTACGACAGCAATGGGTCGCTGCTGTGAATAGGAAGGGTTACACGGTTAGTGCCTCGTCTCGTGTGTGCTCCCAACATTTTGTCGGCAAAAAAAAAAACCATCTGAAAACGCTGTCCCCATGCTGCATTTGGGCTACGAGAGAAAGGTAAGTTCCAGATTTTGCTAGGAGTACGCAGAACATTCAATGTTGCTATTTAATCGCGCTTCACTTCAGGTGATTGTCGGACGACGCCGACTCGTGAGGCATGAGCATGACCCGAAAGCGAAGAAGGTAAGTCCGCAAGTTGCTCGCACGGCTGGCCGATTCGAGCAGCGGAAAAGCCAACCACCTCGCTTGTTTTGCAGAAGCGTGGTCACAAAGACCCGGGCCCATCAAGCGCTGTTGACATGCCGGGACACTCCGCTGCGCAACCCTGCCCGGGTGCAGTACGTGTTAAGGCGTTGTTTTCCCGGTTAGCACGCGGCTCCGTCACAGTGAGCGACGATCTGTGAGCGCGCTCGGCATCGCGGTAATGTTTGAACAGTTATCACTGGTCTAAATTGTGACTGCGCCGCGGAAACTTAACATTACCTTCTTTAAGAAATTACTGTTCTTGAAAGTTGGTCTGGTTCGCGTAACAATCGTTCATGCTGCAGCTAAATGTAAATTGAAATCGGCGCGTGTTTCTCGTACGCAATCGGTATAAATTGTTCAAAAGAGTACCTTGAGTTCGTTTGCAAGTGCATTCAAAATTTGGCCAGTGAAAGGATAACATCGAGGTCAGAGACCCCCCCCCCCCCCCGCGAAACTGTTGCCACAGGAAAAAAATTGATTGCATTGTGCCTTGTGATAAACTTACTCAGAATTCCAAGCACGTTCCTGCACTGTGAATTTCCACGTGCTTTAGTTGTTGCAAAAACATTGATTCAGGAGTGGATGAAGTAGGGCCCACGAAGTGCGCTTGTTTTAAAAACCCATTCACACAAAGCGCACTTGTTTTTAAAACCCATTCACATCTCCCATGCAGCATTGCGTACTGCATTTTACGGTGACAGAGTGCAGACTCTGATGGCCTCATATCATGTTTCGTGCAGGAACCATCTCGGGTGACGAGGCCCCCACCTTTGGACCAAGTTGAGAACCCCGAAGTAAGTACACAGTTTATTCCTTTTCTTTACATGCTTTAGCTTTGCTATAAGCAGATTCACTTCCTTCGTGCCTGCCTGCATTAACGGTCCCTAGACGGATTAGAGAATTTTATAGTTCCCCCATAAAGCTTTGCATGCTGCAGCATATGGCAACTGAGTCCCTGATAGCATCGTGTCGTCCCTCGCGCAGGAAACGTCTGATGTGACGGGGCCCCCCACTTCAGGTCAACTTCAGAACTTTAAAGTAAGTACACAGTTTGTTCCTTCTTGCCTTTACAGGCTTCATGGCCTGCTTTTCTTTAAAAAAAGTGCACTTTGTGCCTGCTTGTGTTGATGGCTATCCAGCAGATGTGTGGGAACTGAAAAGCTCGCTCTTCAGTCTAGGGCGACAGTGGGCAGTCTCTGATAGCGTTGCATCATTTCCCATGCAGAAAATATCCAGTGTGACCGGGCCCTTGCCAGCACACCAACTGGAAGACTCCACAGTAAGTGCATGTCACACTTTTTGTTTCTTTCACATTTCATAGCAGGTATTTCAATTTGTGCGTGTCAGCGTATTAAGGGTAATGTACCCTAGTGCCCAAGAACCCCACGCTGTGCCATCAACCCTGTAACTGATCGTATACTTTTTGTTGCAGGTAACATCTCACTTGGAAGGACAGCCTTCCTTTGATGAAACTGAACCCTGCTCGGTACGTGATGCTTAAAATTTTGTTACTTTAAAGGGGCCATGAAAACAAAATACAAGTTTGTTTTATTCAATAAGTCTGAAGCTGCAGAGCAGCAAACCTTTCCCGAAAGCTAGACTGCACTATTTAAGTGGTGTACGCGTTGCTTCAACAAATCACAAAATGTGCAGGGTTGATCAGCCTGCATGTATTTGAGCCTTACCTCCGCTTTCAGACAAAGGCGAACAGCAAAAACACCCTTGTGTGAAGATTGTGGCGCATGTTAAAGGAGTAATAACACGAAATTTCAAAGCTGAGATAACTATGTCAATAGCTTCCTCTATGTGGAGATAGCTCCCAGGAATTTTCAACCGTAACCATTCAGTATAGCAATTTAAATCAATTTTAATTTTTGCACGCATGAGAAAGCACAGCATTGACGCCTTGAGCATCAGCATAACGCCGTAAGCGCCTCGACCCAAACTGCTGACGTCAGGCCTCCCGTGACATCGACAAGGCGCGGGCGTGCGCTGCTCCGCTCTTGGTCAGAATGCGCGCCACGTGCAATAACAAGAATACACAGTTTTGGGACTGACGTCAGGCTGCCCAGCCGCCTGCGAGGAAAACAGTGACAACTTAAGCCCCTCCTGTCATGGCGGCCGCCTCGACCTCGTTTTCGTCGAAACCGGAACTGACCCGAATAAGCGAGGCTGTAAATAATTATTTACACTGCGGTCGACCATTTAATGTGCTATCTATGATCACTGGGCTGGTAGGCACCCATAGCAGCGAAAAAAATCTAACACAAAAATTTCGTGTAAATACTCTACAGGTCCCCAGTTGGTAAAAATTGAGTTTTAGCATAGCGGGTAGTGCACGCTACGCTAGTGTTAGCAGGTGCTGGGACTGGACTGCGCATGCACGCGTATTCTCCCACTGGTCCGCGCACATGCACAGTCCAGTCCCGGCGCCCGCTGACGCTAGCGTAGTGTGCGCTACCTGCTTTGCTAAAACTCTCTATTAATCCGGAGCCCTCCACTACAGCGTGCCCTGTCGCCCAAGTGTAGCTTTAACGTGTTAACCCGCCCCCCCCCCCCCCCTTAAAAAAAGTAAGAGCCTCACCCGCTGCCGACTTGCTCTCTTTAACGAGGCGAGGTAAATGGGACACTTGGTATGATTTTATGCACGATTGCAGTGCAACAGGAACACAGACTGTGAACGAAAACACAAGCGCTAAATAGCGACTGATTTTATTACTTTGGAATAACATCTGCACCACAGAACAGAGCATACGAGCCCAATGTGGAACACCGTGGCTGAGGGGCCAAACACATGATGAATGATGAAAATGCAAACACGCTTTAAATGTAAACCTCCTGTGCAGTCGCTGTCAGGTTAGGTAAACTTTATCATAATTTGCCGACTAAAAAGTGCCGATTCCTGTGAGAATGGTGTCAACCCCTTCCTGTCAGACGGCAGCCTTTTATCGTGCAAGGCAACCGACGGCTGGCTAAAATCACATTTTAGCCCTGCCTTGTTGATGTGAAAGGCTTGTTATCCCCTTGGCAAGCTTGTCGCCATGGATGTTCTTTGCTTCTGAAATGGCTACACATGTAACACTTTTCTTTCTGAACTGTCTGAATCATTTGAAGGTAACTACGGCGCAAGAAAACGAGGATGAAACAACACAGTGCCAGTTTGGCGCTGTGATGGTGTACGTGTTTCTTCTTTCGTCCTCGTTTTCTTGCGCCGTAGTTACCTCCAAGCATCATGTACCAACTTACCCACATCAAGATTTTGTTGGGGCGGTGCACATAATATTAGAGGGTTCACCAATACCAGCTGCAATACGGGATTTTACAAAGTTGTAGTTTGCCTAAAATCGCACTAATTTTGCTGCAACTGTGTCCTAAATTGAAATCCCTCTTTTAAGTGGTCGTACGCCTGAACAGTGCAAACAAATGCCCTCAGCTACACAAACATTGCTGTCTTTCGGAAATTCTTACAGTAATATGATCTTTGCCCTGTGGACAGATATCAAGAAAGGAACAGTCGACCCAGTGGGAGTGGATGACACATCGGGACCACAGCTACTGTTTTACACGACTGGAGCCATTTAAAAGGCGTCATGTGCTTGCGTCAAGCCTGAAAGAAGATGTCTGCACGTTCTATACGGGTGTATCAAAGACTGTGTTCGACCATCTGGCCAAAGCTGCAAGTGCTAAGGCAACGAAGATGTTCCTGAGCCTTCCGACCGAAGACCAGCTACTTCTTACTTTCATTTGATTGCGTCTCGGTCTCTTGTACGGGAATTTGGCCATGATGTTTCAAGTGTTTGTAACGTGTGCACATAACATTTTCGAGCACATGTTATCAGTGCTCACGGGCATTATGAAGAAGATAGTAATCTGGCTGCCAAGAGCAGTCATTAGAAATAGCACGCCTGACTCATTTGTCAAAAATGGGTTTGAAGGCACGACTTGCATTATAGAATGTTCAGAAATACCGGCAGTACAAACAGTACAGTCAAAGCCGTTTATAGCGATCCGCAATATGCACCGCGATTAGTTCGATATATCCAATAGCTCGATATAGCCGAACCCGCCTATAACGAGCTTATTGTTACGAGTTCGCAATCCGCGAGAGGGCCCCGCCCCCTCCCCAGCTCCGCCATCCGCGTATATATGAAGAAACGAACACAGTACTGTAGCCATTACCATACTAAAATAATCCATTTATTGGAAGTAATAAAGCTATTTTCCGCCTTAACTGCCCATGTTGCAAAAAAAAAACCCGGAGCATTCTCTACACGAAACATTGCACCACCAGTTCGAGTCCGCGTCCTCAAAAATCTAAGAAGCATTGGCGCAGCACATCGACTGCCGAAAGCGCTTTATTATAAGCGTCGGACGGATTTCACTCGTGACTTCACCGGGAACGTTGGCTAGCTGTTCCCACCGTTCACCGATGCTGCTGGCTTGGTCCGGACTCGCTGACTGGGCGGGTTCCGTCGCGAGTCCCGCGCATCGGAAAGAGTTACGGAAAGTATTGGGCGTCACGTCGCTCCGTGCGAGGCGCAGTGTCTCAGTCGAGGCTCTTGCCAATCCACATGTCAATCGCCGCTCGAGATCATGCATTTCGGCGGCCATTCTAGGCGCCCAGAGTTCGATATATCGGATGTGAACTTCGTTATAAGGAATATGTTTCCCATGTATTTCCGTAACTGAAATATTTTTGTTCGATATATAGCATAATTCGCTCTATCCGGGTTCGTTATAGCCGGGTTTGACTGTACAGTACAAACATGTATAGATGACTGATAACTGTTTTACACTAGTGTACAACCTGAGGTTTAGGTAGGTTGCGCAGCACCATTGCAAGTTGAGCTAGGCTACAGTCATACTTCAATCTTGAGTTCTTGTGAAGCAACATTTGTACTACCATAATTTGTACTGCGAAATTTTTAAACATTTTTTAGAGCAATAGCTGTAAATAAACGTCTGGCTCTCAGAGGTACAAAGGGGGGAGGGGAGAATGTGTGTAAATAAAAAAAAGCTACCTAAGTTGCTTGAACCTCCCTTCCACCAAGTCATTGAAATGGTTGTCCCAGTAGAAACAGAACAGCTGTGTGTGCATGTAACAATTTCTCTCCCCCCCCCACCCCCGCCAAGTAGGAAAACATATTTGCTACCATTTAGCACCATGTAATGACAGCACATGAAAACAGGAAACGAAGCACATAAAATAAAGCTCTAGAGCGAACAAGTTACAGCATTACAAAAGATCAAAAAGCACTGAACACAACTGTTTGAAACAACTAGCATGACTTACATGAAACAGCACAACTAGCACGAAAGAGCTAGCGTGACCAGAAATTACACGAAAGAATTAGTCCTCCCTCCATCCCTGAAAGATGTTTAAGCAAAAAAAAAAAAACAAAAAAAAATATTGAACAACACTTTCGCACTACAGGACATCAGCAGCGACATAGTGCGGGGAACACTAAACACAGTTTCCAGGGTGCCAACTACAAGTCAGTATTCTGATTGATTGTAGGGTTTAACGCGCCGACGCAACGCAGGCGATGAGGCGCGCCGTAGTGGAGGGCTCCGGATTAATTTTGACCACCTGGGGATCTTTATCGTGCGCCGAAATCTCGCACACACGGGCGTTTTTGCTTTTCGCCTCCATCAGAAAAGCGGCCGCCGCGGCCGGGAATCGAACCCGCGACCTCGTGCTCAGCAGCGCAACGCCTTAGCCACTGAGCCACCGCTTTTTTTTTTTTTTCTTTATTGCCACACTTTGACAGAGAACAAGCACACAAAGCAAGAAAAACAGGTACACAAAGCTGTAACATACACTGATAAAACTGCTAACAGTCTTTTGCTAGCAGGAAATGGCTAAAACTGCTTAAGGTTTGTCAGCGACTCCATTACTGGAAGCCATTCCGGGGGGTCAGGCTGAGTCTTCCAAACCTCTACAATCAAACGAACAGTTTCTCCAAAGTATTCCTTGGAACGCTTAGCATCAACATCGCGGTGGCGTATAGCCATGCGAGATTTCCAAATGCCTTGCAGAGCCAAAACCATCACCACATCATACGGCAACCCGCCGTCATTGTCGATGGGTATAAACCTGATACCGTAGGCGTCTAGAGGGAAATCTTTCTTCAAAGTCCTCTGAAGCACGTCCCAAAAAAAGACCCCATCCCAACATTCTAAAAACACGTGTTCTACTGTCTCCGGCTTTTTGCACGGATAACAGTCAACCCCCCACGGAACGTACAGTCCTTTCTCTTTTTGCCACGTTTTGACTGGTAGGACACCCGCGTGGAGCTTAAAAAAGAACGTTTTAACCCATGGCGGTACCGCCATAGATTTCACGCGTTTAAGCACATCCTGGCCTGGCCCTGCACGGTACATTGACCGGTACAGTGGAACTGGAAATACAGAGTCAACGAGATCATTATACAATTTTTTCCGCGTTACGCTACATAGGTATTCCATCGTGAAGCGGGCACGCAAAAACTGGGTCGCTTGAACAACTTCGCGGAAGTATCCCTTCATTGTCAAGACAGGGAAACGTGCTGACGCTATAACAAAATCGGGTAACACCACAGACAACTTCATTTGGCAAACAGTACGCAAAAAGGGGTCTTGTACATCCCGAAGGAAGAGAAAACGATTGACAACCTGTCGTAAAAACAAATGAGACAAGGAAAGGCCCCCGCTACGCACGCGCCGAAACAAGTTCGTTCGACTTGTTTTTTCCCACGTGGACTCCCAAATTAACACGGCGAAAACGCGGTGCAACGCCTGCACATGCGCACGCGAACAGTGTAACACCTGGAGCACGTACCATATTTTACTTATTAAGAACACATTGCAGACTGAGCCTCTTGCAAAAATGGAGAGCCCAGTGCCTTGCCATTTTTCTGCTCTATCGCGCAATTCAGCTGTCTGTCTGCGCCAATAGGGATCACTGTCCTCGTAGTTTTCGAGAGGCACACCTAAGTATTTGGTTGGCGTCGTCTGCCAGCTTATGCTTTCAAACACCTCCGGGGCTTCTTCCCATTGGCCGTGCCAGAAACCTAAACATTTTTGCCAGTTCACACTGCTGGCACTGTATTTACAAAAGGCCTTTAGTGTCTTTACAGCTTCGCTTATGCTGCTTTTATCAATAAAGAAAAGTGCAATGTCGTCGGCATAGGCCAACACACGCACCTCACACGACTGTAGTCGAAAGCCGTTGATGGTTTTGCTTCCAATAACACTCAAACAAAACGCTTCTACATATACACAGAAAAGCAATGGGGACAATGGGCAACCCTGACGTACGCCACGTTGAACCTGCACTGCTTTGCTGAGCGACTTGTTCACAACGAGGCTAGTTGAACACCCACTATACGCCATGCGCACTCCTTGAAGAATAACAGCCCCTACATTTATATGCTCTAACATGGCTATAAGGAGCTCGTGTGATACCTGATCGAACGCCTTCTCCAGGTCTACCTGGAGCATTGCTAGAGAACCTTGAGTGCTGTCGCAACACTCAAGAACACTTCGAGCAGTATGAATGTTCGTTACTATCGACCGCCCCTTTATACCGCATGTTTGATGCGGTCCAACGATGTCCCTAATAACAGTCTGCAAACGACTCGCCAGAATTTTCATTAAAATCTTATAGTCTACATTAGTGAGACTGATTGGGCGATACCCAGATACAGTTCGGAGTTTGGCGTCATCATCTGACTTAGGAATAAAAATGGTGTGCGACTCATGAAAAGACGGTGGCAGCACACCATTCTGATACGCCTCAGCGTATAACGTACACAACACTGGACTTAGGCACTCTTTAAACTTTTTATAGAATGCAGCGCTTAGCCCATCGGGGCCAGGCGTCTTTCCCGGGCTCAACTCCTCTATAGCTTTTCTTACTTCATTCTCCGTTATGTCTGTTTCGAGCAGTGCTGACATCTCTTTGTTTAGGCATGGTAACAATCTCAAAAATTCATCCTTAAACGCCACGACATCAATAGCGTGACATGCAAACAGTTTGTCGTAAAAGTTACAAAAACAGCGTTCTATGCTGGCTTGATCCTTGTACAAGACGCCTTCGCTTTCTATTTCCGCTATCGCATTTCTGCGAGCGTACTTTTTCTCGGAGCATAAGGCTCTTTTGGTCGGCGCCTCTCCCAGCAGCATCTTTTCTGCTCTTGCGCGAACAAGCGCGCCATGATATTTGCCCTGATCTAAGACCTCGAGCTGTGCTTTAACATTCTTTATGTCATCTCTGCACGTCCCCGGCGATCTACATTCTGCTACAATAAGAGCGTCGAGATTACTTCGTAGCGTGGCTTCGTTCTTTTTCTCGTCGCTCTTCATTGCAGAAGAACGTTCAAGGCCTTTTAGCTTAACTTCTTGTTTGAACAGCTCCCACTTCCGAATGAAGTTCGTCACGTCTGAGCTGCTAAACGAGGTCCGTGCGCATGCGTCAACGGCCTCGACGAATTTATCATCTTGCAGAAGTTTGTTGTTCATTTTCCACAAACCCCAGGAGAACGCGTTTCCACGTTTAGCGGCCCTGCCTAGTGTTAACGACACCAGACAATGGTCGCTAAAAGAAACAGGGGTCACTTCGTATTTGTCACATTCACGTACGAGTTCTACGGAAAGATACACCCTGTCGAGCCGCGCATGACTATTGCCCTGAAAGTGTGTATAGCGAACGGTGCCTGCATTGCTCATGCTATCACCTGCATCTTCCAGGGCGCGTCCGGCTACTATCTCATTCAGTACCACCGTACTGGCGTCTCTGAAATTGGTCGTGCTGCTTTTGTCGCGCGCTGAGCAAACACAATTATAATCGCCCATTAAAATTAAGAGCCGTTCCGTCTCACACCACGGACGCATTTCTTCAAAGAAAGCCTTCCTTTCGGCTGTATTGGTGGGCCCGTAGACACACATTACACGCCATTCATTGGAACAATACTCCAAGTCGCACACAACATACCGCCCCGTTTCCGAGGCGGTGACAGTCTTTAGAGCGGCCCCTAAGCTTCTCCGAATTAGAAGGGCGCAACCCGCAGAAAACCCGACCGCATGCGACACGCACACATCATAGCGCGCAATAAAGGGCCGCACCATACGATCCGTCTGGTCCTCCCTCCCAACTTTGGTCTCTTGCAAGGCCACGATGTCCAAATCCTCATCTGTTACGAGTCGATACACCTGATTTTGACGTCTCCGATCCGAAAATCCCCTGACGTTAAGCGTGGCGATGCGCATTGGTTTGCTCAAGTAAACCATGTTTTAGGAGGGAGCTAGACTTATCGCACAACACTTACATTCATGCAGCACGAAAAAGAACGACGCTTCATCAACTGCAAACATCCCATACACGCTCCAAAATCCCGCACTTATAAAACATTCGTATGGCCTGCGGGATTCACGGCCGCTGCAATACACACTGCCACCCTCCCCCCAGCCAAACCTAAAGCTCAAAGCATAAGCATCAGGAACACAATACCCCCTCCAAAAATACTGCCTTGACCCAACTACACTGTTGCGTTTAGTTCGTTGGCGATTCAAGACAGCAGCGCAACAACAAACACTGAGGAACAGGATGGCGACTACCTTTCGTAGTGACGTGCTGGCTAGGAGGGCGGAGCCGAAGTTTTCGTTCGGTCTGGTGGGACGTTGGGCTTCGGCTTGAAGCTCGGACGTCTCACTGAAACCGCCTTAGCCGGGGGCTCCTCGCTGCTGGTGAGTCCGTCACCCTGCTCTGTGTCGTTGCTTTCTCGTTGTCGCTTTGCCACGGCCCCACTCAGGTCCATTTGCACGGCTTCGGCTGCTAGAGCCGACACCTCCGTCGTTCCCTGACTGGCCGCTCCGGTTCCGTTGTCCTCGTTCGACGAGACGTGAGGGGGAGGCGTCTTCGGCTCGACCGGCTGCTCCTTTTCAGGAACGCGCTGGCCAGCCTCGGCCTCGACCCGCCCCGCCGACGTCGACTCCTTCACCGCCTTGTCGGCTACTCCTGCAGCTGTCTCCTCCGCTTCTGCCTCGTCCATGAGGTTTTCGCGGAGGTCGTCCTCCCTCGCTGGACCGGTGACGCTGGCGTAGGACTTAACGCAGGCGCTTGCATCATGCCCGAAGCGACGGCACGAAGAACACTTCGGAACCTTGCATTCTCGCCTGACGTGCCCCTTGAGGTTGCAACGTAAGCACTGCGGGGCCCTTCCGGCGACGACGACGAGGGCCTTGTCACCCGCCACACGAAGTTCGTGCGGCAGGTCGTCGATGGTCACGCCCGCCTTCAACTTGAGGGTCACCGTTCGAAGTGTCGAGCCCTTGTCTTGGATGCCTTCGACGCGCCACCGCTCCCTGCGCACCTCGCCGACACGCCCGTAGGGCGCCAGCGCAGCGCGAACGGCGTCGTCCGGCACGTTGTGCAGCAGCCAGTGAAGCTTGAGGCGGGCTTCTTGATTAGACGGGTCGATAACAAGGCACCGACGATCCTTCACCTTGATATCAGCGAGTGCAGAAATTTTCTTTACACCCTCCGCCGACTTGAACGTCACTGCCCAAACGTGACTCATCTGGTACGCCCCCAACGCCACGACGTCGGGGAGCAGTTCCAGACGAGCCAAAACGTCCCGAAAGTCCTCAACGCGGTAAGGCCGGGCACGCATGTCGGCATGAAGAAAAACCGTGTTTAAAACCGACTGACCTGAAGGAAACTGTGGCAAAAGTACTTGGTAATCATCAGCATCCTGGGCATATATCCTGTTACCGCGGGCCGAAAGGCCCGCTGAAGCCGCTCCTTGGGCGGAGCTCGACATTCTGCGACCGCTCGCTAGCGCTACCGGAAGCAGAATCGCCACTGAGCCACCGCGGCGGGTTACAAGTCAGTATTCGAGTGGCACACTCTTAGCCAAAATGGGAGAAAATAAGACTAACTGCAGCAATTACGCCTCGCGAGGAACATTTAGTCCCCAAAAGACCAAACGCGCGAAGATTAGGGCCGTGTGCAAAATGAAGGGACCAAACGTTGGTCCCTCGACGCGAATGGGACCAACGGAAAGACTAAGAGCGCCCTTTGCTCCCGCAACGTTGCTGTTGCTCCCCTGGCGGGGGCCCTCCGTCTTGTTTCTACTTGTTCGGCGGCCAGCGGGGACGGACGTGCGAAAGGTGAGCTGCACGGCGGCGACGGCTTTTCCCCATTCGCCCTTTTTTTGAAGTTCGTGAGCTTGCATCTTAGCGTCAGAGTGCCAGCTATTTTTTAAAACCAACGCCAGGCGATTCGCTGTGCGTTACTGCCGACGGCGACCTAATTTTTATTTGTTTCGGTCAATATTTACCCAATTTTTTACTGAACCCTAAAATAGTAAAAATGCAATTTCTCTTTAAACAAGTGGCCCAACAGCATAAATAACCGTCCCAGCAGGAGCAGCGTACAAAAAGGAAGCCAACCGCTAACTTCTTTTCTCTTGATATTGCAGTTTTAATACATTTATAGCCAGAAATGTCAAAGCGTGGTTAACACGTGGCCGAGAATCTTGAAGGGCTCTAACTTTTTAGGCGAACATATGAACACTAAAATAACAACATGGTGCTGTTAGGACACAAGAATTAGTCGCAGACATATTAAATTTTAAATGAAAACGTGATATTTTAAGCAGGAAAATTACAAGAAGTCTGACAGAACGCCGGAACTGCAACGGACGCGTACACTCTGAGGCTGAGTAGGGCAAAAATAGTTGCACCCTCGTAAGCGCAACTACGTCCAGAATAAAACTAGACAAAAACGGTTAAAATCTGATGTAAATTGGCTGAGTGAGGCATTTTTTTCCATATTTTGCGGAACCCGAACTTGTAATCTGCCGGACCACAGCAGAACGGCAAAATGAAGTCTTCCTGGAAGGCGCGGTCTGACCACCGTAATAAAAATCCTCTAACAAAATCGTAGAATCTTTATGTATCTCACGGCAAGTTTTTTTTTTTTTTTTTTGAGAATACAGTGTCATCTAATGGCCCCTTTTCCAGTACCGGCCCTCATTGTGGCCGCCACGGCGAACCTAACTGGCAGTAACGCCCCCCCCCCCCCCCCCCCTACCCCCAAAGATTGTTTGGCTTTCGGGGAACGCGTTCACGAAACATTCTCGTCCTGCAGTCCTTCCCGCACCCACCCGTCACCCGTGCCTTTCACACGAATTTCACAGTAGCAGGCGCACGCTCGCGTGACTCATCTAACGTGGCCGAAAGCTTCCTTCACTTTTTTTCATTTTCGTTGCTCCCTCACTGGTAGCCAAGCGCTCGCAGCGCGGTCAGCCTAAACATTTTTGCCCCTTTTCTTTGAAAGCCTTTTTTTGTGTGCACGTACGAACTCACTGTGAACTGTCCGCGAAGAGGAAATAAAAACGTGCAGCCATAGCCACTCCCCATGCAGAAAGCTGAGAGGACGCCGTTTTGTTTGTTTCGCCCGAGGCTATTTCTTAAACATTGTTAAATTTATTAAACATTGAGAAAATTTGGCTCTTAATACATTTTTGAAATAAAAACGCATTCTTCGACACCGACATCAGAGCCAGAAATCAATAATGACCTTGTTCTATACAAACCCGCACCATCAGCGCAGGAAAGCGGGTTTTCTTCCAATAATTAAATATTTCTTCTTGTTTTCTTTTTATTTTTGATTGCAGTCTAACCATTTTGATTTAGAGCTGGTGCTGACAGGAAGCGTCTCTTTCCCTACATGTCTTGTGAAAGAGGGGGAAGAGGCCCTTGTTTCGTGCTACGTAAGCCTCTGAGAATGATAGCGAACCTGCATGCGAGAAATGAGCAATCTTTCTATTTTCTGTTGCCCTTATACAGTGGTTCAATGCGTTGAGTGAGGGAGCATGAGTCCCCAGGTTCTATTGCTGGTTTGAGTGGCGTCTTTTCTGCTGGAGTCGGAAAAACAACAATGTCTGAGTTTCGCTTGTTAACTACCGTGGCCATGGTCTTAATTAATCCGTAGTCTTATACTCAGTGCAATTCACAGGCCACATTTGGCTGCACTACATAAAGCGTTGATTTTTCTTCTTTTTGCTTTTTGAGGTATTTTTTACGGATGCTTGTTAGGGCTACTGGAAACTGCGTTTTTCTCAATTTTGCGTCCTACCATGAATGACACTTGTTTCGTTGCCCTATTTATTTCATGCAGGAGCGTGACGACATACGCCCATTGCCGACAGCGTCACGGAGGATGGCTGTCTCCTCTCAACGGACGAGTACCTCAAGACAAGTGGAGCACGCTTGCGCCAAGGACAGCAGCCATGTATACCCGGAATAGCCCAATACTGGGCGCATCGCCTCAATAAGGTGTACCGTACAGGCCTTCGAAATAGAGACTCCAACGTCAAGAATAGAGTACGGTTTACTTTTGTTGTGTATGTTGCTCACACAGTGTTGCAATAAAAAGCTTGAAAGTAACTTTTTCTTTGTCGTGAGTACTTTGTCGTGAACAAGTGGCCAAGAAATACTGCTTCTGGTCTCTTGTGTTTACTCCTGTCTTCTGAATTGTCGGTCTAATGGAACGACAGTCACTCATGGAGTACTTGCACGAGCCAGCACATCGTCTTTTAGTATGCACGGTTAATCCAGAGGGGAGCATTTGCAGGGATGAACATTTAGTCTTGAAAGCATCAATTGGTCTAGGGGGAGTAATGGGAAAGATTAATGATTGATACTCAGAAGACCAACGGTTGGTCTCCAGTCGACTAACCGGGGTGACTAACAGTTGATCTGCAAGGGACCAACAGTTAGTCTTTATGGCGGACCAACAGTTGAACCATGAAGGGACTAAGTGTAGAGGGACTAACAGTTGGTACCCTTGCCGTTAGTCCCAAAAAGGACTAATTCTAGTGGCAACGCAGTTAGTCCCCAAAAGGACTAACGCCGATGCCCCGTTAGTCGTTTTTGGCTAAGAGTGCAGGATCAAATGGAACTATCAGGCCCTCTGACGCCTGGCCAATCCCGCAAGTCGTCCGACCATTCACGGATGTTGTCACGGTGGGTGTAGACTAGAGTTTCTGCAAAGAAAAAGAAAAAAGGTTGTTAGGATGAAACTAAAGAAAACAATCCTTTACATGGAGAAAGCAGAGAGCAGAGATGTTTCCATGACAAGAAGTTAGCAATATGCTGCTTGCATACCCGCAGGCCAAGCAGTGATGGCAAACACCGCATTAGCCTCAACCACAACTGAAATATCCCATCTTAAACACAACAGCTAACAATACTGTGCCGGTTGGTTTTTGCTTACGCAAAATAACCAGCAAAGATAATCACTGTGAAAGCTCAAAAAGCAGAACGAATTGAAACATAAAAAAAAACAATATTTAGTAGGTCAACACATTATTAAAAAAACGCACATCTGCTTTCTTTGCCAACACCCGGCGGGGGCGGTATGCACGGAATAAAACTGACAGTTCAAAGAAATCATTGCGCTTCATTTGAGCGCGACGTTCCGGCAACGGCGTTTACGTACATCTGCTTAAGCAACATTCGCAATAGCTCAACGCGAATGCCTCCACACCATGAAAACCATGCGCTCTAATCCCAAACATGTAGCCTCCGGAGCGCTAACAAACAAATGGCTAAAGCGGTAACCACATGAAGTGTTTCACGGTGCCTGGCCGGTGTCGGCGCGAAACGGACATTGGAGAGGGCGAGTAACCACACGAGACGCGCGCTTTGGTAAAGGCTTCATTCAGCATTCTGTTCCAAGTCGCTGTTAATAGCTTGAAGAGGAATCAGTCTTTCATCAAATAAAGGAACGTTAAATGTATGCTTCAACAAATAAAAAGGAAGATGGAATGATGGATGCTGTCCTCACTGCTAAAAAATATTTGCAGTCCAATTTTGAAGTACTGAGCAATGTGACAGCCAAATCTGAACAAAATCATACAGCACGATAAAAAAAGATCGGACTTTGTACAACTTCCCTGCTACTTTATTTGGCGTAGTTAATAGGGCCACTGTTCATAAGAAGGTCTATCTTTAAGTTATGTACCGATGGCCTCGTGAATTCAAAGCATGAAGCTAAGTTCAGTGCTGGAGTGTACTGAGGTTTGCATTTATCATCACCTGAGGAATGAAAGGCAACGAACAGGGGCACATGCGGTAAAAAAAAAAAGCTTATGAAGCTCTGTCCCTAAACAAAATAGAGGTCGAGTCAGGATTCGAACCAACGACCTTCAAAACGTGAGCCTAGCATGCAACCTCTGAGCCATTTCACCTTCCTTTTTTTTTTTCTTTACTGCATGGAAAACTTCCCTTAATACAGCCTACGAAAGTTAGGAGTCATCTAAGAAGATGCACATCACTGCAGCTAAAATAAGCCGTCCGTTAAATTTTGTAACACAACGTTTATTTACACAGGTGTACAGTGCTCACGGATTGAAACGCTACACTGCGAGCGCGTGGCCGCCGGCACATGCAGCGCCACCCGTGGACGCCCGTAGAAGCGAGGTGTTGCATTGTGGTATACCGCGAGGGTGAGAGCAGTTTGACCGTAGGCTTACTGCTTCCGGTTGCCATTGTGGTTCCCCGCAATGTGGTTCCGGTTGTGGTTCCCCGCAGCGACAGCGGGGCGCCGTAAGCCCGGAGCGCTGGATCGCGTTTGCGCGCCGACGGTATTGGCCGCGAGGCCCACCACTGGAGAGGCCGGCGCTGCGATCGTTTTGACGTCACTTGTAGGATCACGGTTCCTATATTTCTGCGTAGTTGGCTTGCAGCGCGTGACACTTCGCTTAGGAAGCGCGTTCTAAAAGTATCTTCGTGTTAATTTCCTTCGTTTGAAGTTAATTCTCAGTGCGTTAAGCGCAGTTCGACCTAATGGTGACTGTATAACCGTATCAACTGTGGTAGATTATCCGAAAACACCATGAGCGGGGTGGTGTATTACGCATGCGACCGAAGCATAAGCAGCGGCTTGTTTCCCCGATCAACAATGTGGACTACAGCGATCGCCGAGTGAAGTTTATAGATTTCCCTTGTTTGGAAGAAGTATAAAGCAGGAAATCGCGAAGCGTTAACTGCTCGCAGAAGCACACGCACCCGCCGTGCCTGCCCGCACAGCCGACGGTGCGGCTCGAACCGACGCAGATCGCGGCAGCAACTTGTCGCCGCTTTTTAAAATCACACAAGTCGTGGAAAAGAAGTTCCAGATTGGTGAAAGTGGATGTTAGTGTGATGAAAAATCCTGATAGGTAGTGTCATCAGCTGTGGTTTTCAAAGCGATGCTCAAATATCTGCCGCGATTTACGCCGACCGGCCGCGGAGGTCGGTCCCGGCAGCGCCGGCCCGTTCACGCACGGTGCGGCGAGCGGCCGAAGGATGGCTATGCTTGCGCGCAAGAATCGGCCGAGACCGTGCAGGTAACTTGATCGTCGATCGCTTCAACGGAAATCACCGCGCTTACAGAGTTCCCAGCGCGGTGAAACGTTCTGCTAGGGACAGTTATCGCAACTCTAACGGCGATGAAATATCTGCTGCGGCGCCAAGCCTAAAGTTCCCAACATCCGATTACGTGCATCCGAAGCCGGCTGCGAGCTGTTGGCGAAGGCCCTCCCGTCGCGCACGCGCGGGTTGCGTTTGGGTTCCTCTAACTTCTTGGGGACCCCCAACGCTCGGTTGTCCTATTCTAAATATCCCCATTACCCGAAATCATTAACGACGTGTTTCTCCTCGTACGCAGCCTCGCCTTCTGTGAGCAGTCGTGAGTTTCGACATTGATGCTTGAGAAATGCCGGATTACTGTAAACATACAAAACACGCTGCAATTATAAATTACCACGCCGAGCCACTAATGAAAACTAGATATAGCCTTGTCCGAACCCGCTCGAAGGCGTTAAAAACTCGCGTTCATACCGTTCATACATTGCGGACAAGTCGCGAAAAGTAATCAGCCGTGCAGAGTACAGGCTACGGCAGTGATCGTTAATCAAATCCGGGCATGACTATAAAAACATCGTAGGGGAAATAGGCACTGATCCAGCCAAACTGCAGACCATAACAATACTTTTAAGCATGTGCAGCGAAGCAATCTGATCAGCGTTCTCGCGTCATTCATTAACCAGGCAATACGAGCAGTTCGCGCGGTGAGATCATAAGTGAGCGACGCGTTTCCGTCGCTGTTACAAGGTGTTTGCTTGCACAAACATGTCCCGTCACAAGTATTTCATAATGAATTTACAGCGTACTTTTCTCGGCATCAGTTGCATCGTCCTTGGCGTTAGCTGGCTGCGTATGAAAGAGCTGTGGGTCGCGATGGTAGCAACTACCTAAACGCGGCGGTGTCGCAGGGAACAAGCGAGTCGCTGATTGCTTACCCGAAATATTTGGTTTACAGACAACTTTTTTGGTAATTTGCATCAAATCCACAAGGAGCGGGCGAGACACTCACTGGAAATCTGCTGTAGCAGACGACAACACGATTCGGCGTCCTACAAGTGACGTCACTCGTAGGTGGCGCCACGGTATGTCCTCGGGGCTAATACAGTCGCGACATCGTCTGCTCGCGCGCTCTTGTTACGCAAGCCCTTCCGATGCGCCTCAGATAATGCGCATGTAAGCCACGGTTACGCTTATCTGAATAAAACGAAGGAACAGCAAACTTTATTCCATGATGTAAACAAACAAGAAAGATAGACGCATTTGCAGTCACGTTCGCGTGTAGTGCGGGGCATTAGTACTTCGTCGGCTCTCCTCTCGCGGCCATGGCGGCATCCATTCTGCGTGGCAGACTGTCGTACAGGCTGAAAGCAAGCCCCCAGCCTCTGCCATTCCGCTTGCACCGCCACCCACAGATCGTCCGCGGAACCCCGTTGCGGTGACCGGCGAGGAAGGGCTTTATTTATTTCCCCCAGACCTTCATGTCCATGTCCGCACCTTGCGGCGTTCAGTCAAGCACCATCCCATACCTCTCCTCCAGGAGGTTAGTGGCGCATGCAGCAGTGTGGCTGCCGTCCTGGCCGCGACAGGAGTGCCGACGAAGTACTACACACGAACGTGCCTGCAAGTGCGTCTTTGATTTTTTTTAGTTTACATCCTATAATAAAGTTTGCGTTGCTGTTCCTTCGTGCTGACTTTCGTTTTATTCAGATAAGCGTGACCGTGGCTTACATCCGCATTATCCGAGGCGCATCGGAAGGGCTCGCGTAACAAGAGTGCGCGAGCAGACGATCTCGCGAAATTGGCTGCGCGCACCGCCGGGCGACTACCGTCGGCGCACAAACGCGATCCAGCGCTCCGGGCTTACGGCGCACCGCTTTCGCTGCGGGGAACCACACTCCCGCTCATTGGCAACCGGAAGCAGTAAGCCTACGGTCCAACCGCTCTCACCCTCGCGGTATACCACAATGCAACACCTCGCTTCCTCGGGGGTCCATGGGCGGCGCTGCATGTGCCGGCGGCCACGCGCTCGCACTGTCGCGTTTCAATCCGTGAGCACTGTACATATATACATGATGCACTGACAAGCACGAGGCACTGCCAACGACAGACGTAAAAACTGTCGCGACGGAAAGTTCAGTCACGACTCCAGCGAGTCTTCACTTAATCACAAAATACACAATGCATATAAGACTGTAGGTTTCTAACAGGAAACTATGTTGGCGCAAAACACTGTAAAATCAAAAGTGCTAAACAGAAAATGTTGTAAAAGGACTGTGTTAACATGTATATGTGTACTCTGGGTTCATGTAAAGGACGCATGATCGGTGAAAAACGGCGTTGCGAAAACGCAGTGCTATAGACAACCCACGAGTCACAGCCGTTGCCAGCGACGCATTTCTTTTTCTTTGAAGTGCTGCAGGGCTTGGCACCCCCTTTGCAGTGAGTCGCGCCGGTCGGAGTCGGCGTCTGGATCCCCCTGCGCGCTCACGGTCCATTCAACCTTTACCGCCAGACAGGCTTTGGGCTCCTAGCGCATTCCACTGCGTCCACTCTAGCCCTCCACAGAGAGTGGAGCCCAATGACGAGCACGCAGTCTCGAAGCGCCTTGTTTCCGGTGGGTGTGCTCAGGCACCGGAGATCTGACCATGACAGGTCCCACCGCTTAGCGAACGCAGCCTGGAGCTCGTCCCAGAAGACTGCTGCGGTGTTGCACTCAATGAGGACGTGTTCCGCCGTTTCCCGCTTCCCGCAAATGAGGCACCCCGCGCCGCCGTGGAGGAAGAATCCCTTCTCCTCCAAACGTGGCTTCGTGGGCATCACTCCCATGTGAAGGCGGAAGAAGAAGTCCTTTGTGCCGGTGACCACAGGGAGTTTTCTTATTCGCACTTTTCAGCAAACTTAGGTGGCGCGACGGGGTATTCAAAATAGAGGTCAGGACGATGATCGGGACGTCGTGTAAGCGCGCGCATATGGGGGGAAAAGCCGATCCGGGCCCATTAGTGTCTCTTCAGACCATCTTTTCTTTGCCGATGAGACACGAAGGTGCTTTGTCGAAGGCGAAGCAGTTTATAACGCCAGTCACACAGTGTTTTGCGGCATCACGGAGGCCACCGATGACATGCTGAGCATCGATGGATTGTGCCTGCAACCGAATGGCGTCACCAGCCAACCGCGCTGCGTGAACGTTTGTTGGCACTTCAGTTTCTATAAAGGGCGCTACACTTCCATCCATGCTCATAAAACTGTTCAAGCACACTTTACGAATATTTATTAGGCGCCAAGCAGAGCTCAGTAGACGCAACCGAGCACAGCGTTTTGTTATTGCCACTTGAGCAATTGTGTCGAGTTACAGTTACAAGTGCGAATAAAGCGAGTAAATTGTAATTTTGTGGCCTGTTTTTACAAGGAAAGATCCAACGGCGTTTATGCAGGTTACAGGTAATAATAAAAATACCAAAACCAAATATTAAATGTTGATGCCTGTACGGCAGGGCCTATTACATCAGCTGTGCTGTACTTTCAGCGCGCTGTCGGAAACGACGATGCCACAGTAACAAGTTTATTTTTTTACTACATATACCTACATTGCCCATTTCTTTGGGGAGTTTGTGAATTAAAAAAAGCAGCAAGTTCAAAACACTAGCAAATTCAATCACACATAATGCTAAAAAGAGAACGTAGCACAAACAACCCAACAAAGCACGAAATGCAACTGGAATACAGCATTTATTAACAGAGGGACCCCGCTCGTTAATGAAAGAACAATGACGTTCTCCTGTTGGTTCTTGGCTTCACTTTCTTCTGGTGCGTGCACATAGGAATGTTATGTGGCTGCACGGCGCCTTTCTTCAACCGCGGTTTCAGTGGCTGCAGACCACCTATTAATAAACGACACACTCAACTTGCACGAAAAACGCACCATCAATAACAAGAGAGCGAACTAAACTTATGAATATTGCTCCAGAAGAAGTCAGCTTTCGTGAATACTGCAAACCCCATTGTGTTGCTGACAGCTTTTCCAATGCGCAGCATAGTTATCCAAACCTTTCGGGCTTTTTTATCGCTGGGAAAGGTATGAACGCTGGCTTTTCCCGGCACTGAGCGATTTCTACACTGCCATAAATAAAGTCTTTCTCTCTCTCTCTCTCTCTCTCTCTCTCTCTCTCTCTCTCTCTCTCTCTCTCTCTCTCTCTCTCTCTCTCTCTCTCTCTCTCTCATTGGTTTTTGGTTTTGCGTTCTCAATCCCCACGTTTCCGAACGGTCCGGCTGGCTTCGCCCGGGACGCCGATCATCTACAAACAACTTCGGAAAAAAGGCGCGCGGCGGCGCCACCGTTGCTGGACAGTGCGAATTCTCTTAAAGACGTCGTCAGATGTTGTGGGTTGTCGGTAGAGAGGGGGTGGCAAGACCTTCTCCACGAGGTCCCAGTACAGTTTCCTGGGCTTTGTTTTGAGTAAATACTACCAGGAAACATGCTGCTCAATCAGGGCTAGAACTAGAGCGACTTCTCTGTATAACTTCACTACTTGCGTCTCAAAGCAGAGAGATGCTGTCGTGGCGAGCCATGAGGTCAAATGTCTGGCACCCAAGCACTGCGTGGCTGCTACAAGAAACGGATCGCGTAGGTCGATGAAGTACAGGAACCGCTGAACTGTCAGTTTGAGGTCCACATTGACGAGACCCAAGCCGCCCTTTTCCAGACTCCAGAAGAGGTTTCAGCGGCGCATGGGTTCATACGTGGAACGCCATAGGAATACCGCCCAGGAGCGGTGCAGCTTATTCAGGGAGTCTGCGTCGATGGTGGGCCCCGTACAGGGCAGCGCGGTATGCTATCGTATTGCAGACATGGGCCCTAGTAAACAGAGCGATGTGTCTGTTTCTCCATGGATGAAGCTTTCTTTCTGCCGCTGTCACCTGCGGTTTCCATTGGTTCCTAATTGGGGTGCTTTGGTTGAGGTTGACGCCCAGCTAGCTAGACATCTCCTCTTCCCAGGCCATTCCAAATAGGTAACTTGGTTTGGAGGCCCATTCACCTAACTAGGCTCCCCTCGACTTGAGGAGGTTAAGTTCTGCACCTGAAAGGCGGCAGAACTGATGCGCTAGCCTGATGACCTCGCCCACTTGTGATTTTGAGTGCAAATGAAGGCCACATCGTCCGCGTAGGCGAGGACACGGAGCGGCTCGTCTCCCATCGTTAAGCCATTTATGACCTTAGATGCAAGGGTCATACGGCACAGTGGCTCGAGGTAAAGTGTGTATAAGATGGGCGAGATTGGGCAGTGTTACGAATCGGCCAACGCCGCCGTATTTTCCCGCATCAGCCACCACGTGGGAATCCACCACGTGCGCCCGCGTGTCGGTGAATCGACCTTCGTGTCTCGCCAAGCCGGGTCAGACACCTCGCTTTGCAACGCGCCTCCGGCGGTTGCCAGTGGCACGCCCAGATTCTTCACGCCCAGCGACGTGGCGGGAAAGCCTGCAGTCGAGGCAGCAAACGGTTTGCAGGATCAGTTGGGAGTCATGACGATCTCGCCACTGAGCACGCCGATTCCGTCCTGCCACCAGCTCAGGTAACTGACCTCGAGCAACGGCCAGCCGAGCTCGTAGAGATTCAGGTGTCACGGGCGGCTAAGCCGTCTTTTGAGACAGGGTAGCCTGGTTGTAGTGTAGTCCTGGCAGTGAGAAAAGAGAACGGGGACGCGCTTCGGTGTTCGCGTGCTGAGGCTGTCGCTGAAAGCGCGGGGGACGACGAGGTAGTGACTGTTGGGAACTGCAAGGTGTCTAATGGGCTCGTCGTGCCCGTTTCACTCCCAGCTGATGCTCCCGACGATAGGCCAACATCGGCTGAGCTAGTTGAGGTTCCGGTGTCGCCTGTGGCTGAACCGAAGTCGGAAACCGACCAGCCTAGAGAAGTGAACGTAAACGCGTTCCGATGTTCGCTTGCCGAACGCGTTCGCAAAAAGGGGAGAAACGAGGAGAGAGGGAAAACTTTTGCGCGTACTTGCGGCACGTGTTTCAGTGCGGGCATGCCAAGGGGTAAAGCCGTGAGCTCGCATCGCGCCAAGGGAACGCCGCCTAGAAGTAGTGCGCGCCTAACGTATGAACGTGGAAAATCCCGCTCGCTCCTCCGCACGCTCGACCTGTGTCGAACACAACGGCTGGTATCTTTTCACGTGGTCCCAGCAGCAGCGTTCAGAGAACGGGCGCACCTAAAGAGCGAAAAAAAAGGGGGAAGAGGCTCAAGGCAATGACGAGAGCTCAAATCGCAGCTCTCTGCGCGAGAAGTGGCCTGTAGACGCCTGACTTCCTCAATTTCTTTGTTTTTCCTGAAGCAGGTTTCGCCCTTTACGATTACGTTTTTTTTTGTGTGTGTGGGACATTTCCAATCACGCGAAATGTCACCTTTCAAGTTTGCGCACTTGTCTAAAGTACTGCTGGGCTAAAATATAACTAGAGTAGATAGTTATGAGCGTATTTTATCGCAACTAAAAGCCTGGTAGATCTTCAGTGTGGATTTGTCTTCGCACTTGCCGGCGATGTGGTTGTGTCTTCCTGTGTTGTTCTGTTGCTTGCCTGACAAACCAGAGACGTTCTTGGGGAGCCAGTACTCGTCCATTGATCGGCCCTGTGAAGCTCCAGCACGGTATCGTACAGCCCAGGCCTGGAGTCGAGCGTCTGCTGAGCACTTCACTTCGACAGCATCCCTCCGGACAACGGTTGAAGACTCTTATCCATCGGGATCTCGGACCCCCGGCGGAGAAGCTGTTACGAGTCGGCCAACGCCGCCGTATTTTCCCGCATCAGCCACCACGTGAGAATCCACCACGTGCGCCCGCGTGTCGGTGAATCTTACTTTCGTGTCTCGCCATGCCGGGTTAGACACCTCGCTTTGCAACGCGCCTCCGGCGGTTGCCAGTGGCACGCCCAGATTCTTCACGGACGTGCGCCCCACAGACGTCAGGTGCCAGCGCGTCGGTGAGTCACGCCGTGACATGCCCGGCTCAGACGTTTCGCTATCGGCGCGATCAACATTTGATAGCGCGGCCCCGGTACCTTTTAAGGACACTCTGTCCCTATCTCGGACTCCACGTGCTCCGAGGCTATGAATGACTCACGAACTATGGAAAGAGCGTTGTGTGTGTCTGTGATGTTCGTGGCGTGTGGCTACTTGTTCGCGTTTGACCATTGTTGCTTTTGGGTATAAATAGAAGCAGCCCAAACGCTGAAATTCATTCCTGTCTGAGCAGCGAATCCATGCGGTCGCTCTGCTCGTGTCCTGTATTGTAACCTCGCCCGTCGGGGAATTGTATGTTTTTTTTTGGCTTCGGCTCACCTCTCGCTATGAAGTACACAGTTACGTTGTTAGCCTACGGCTTCTGGACTTCTTCTTCGGCTGCAACACCGGCTGCCCGCTCGCATCATACACGCTACCCCTCGTATGTCGGAGGCCACGGAGAACGGATCGGGTGCCCCCGCCCGGTCGCAACAACTGGTGTCAGAGCTTTGATGACACGGTTGCAACAGCAGCGTTGGCGGACAGACCTAAGGATGTCTATGGGCGTGCCTGCCACCCCATTTATTACAACGTTGGTAGAAATGTCCGTGTAGCAGGTTTTAATCCACTCAATCATTGTGTCCCCAATATCGCAGTGTTGGAGCAGGTGAAGCAGAAATTTGTGGTCCACCTGATCGAAAGCCTTCCTTAGGTCGAGCTGAACAACAGCCAAAGGTAAAATGCCCGATTCTGCCGCCTCACAGGCGGCTCTCATGCGATGTAGATTGGAGTTAATAGACCGCCCTTTAAAACCGCATGTGTGGTGCGGACCAACCACAAAGCTCAGTGCGCTCTCAAGTCGTCCGGCTAGAATTCGGGCAAGGATTTTGTAGTCGGTTGTGAGGAGGCTGATTGGTCGGTAATCAGCGATATCGAGTACAGAATCGGTTGATACCTTCTTGGGGATTAAGGCTAAGTGGTTCGAGCGCATGGAGGGCGCTAGCAGTTTTGGTTTTCTTATCTCTTCGAAGACCATACAAAGGATGGGGCTCAGTTCCTTTTTGAAGGTGACATAAAACTCTGAAATGATGCCATCCGGTCCCGGGGATTTGTTTCGTGGGAGGTTCTGAATGATACGCTCAATTTCCGCTTCTGTGAAGGGGGTGTTGATAAGCTCTTTTGCTTCTTCGGGTATTTTGGGAATTTGATTTAGCACATCTGTTGGGATCGTGTCTGGGACCGCTCGCAGGGAGAATAGGTCGGTGTAATAGTCCGCAAAGGCCCTGGCTACTTCGTCACTGCCCGTTGCTGTGCCCGCTTGATGCTTGACCTCCGTGATTGTTTTGCGGGCCGTGTGCTCCCTTTCGAAGGCTGCGAAAAGCTTCGAAGGCCTTGCTTCGAACTCCACCCTTTGCTCCCTGCTCCGTACCAGAGCTCCCCAGTAACCTTTCTCCAACTCTCCCCGCAGCTCTTCTTTAATTACCCCGATGTCCTCTCGAAACTCCCCTGGCCTCTCTTCGTCTGCCTCAATGAGCGCGCAACGAGTCTCCGTGAGGTGACGCGTATTTTCTTTTTTTCGGGTGGCCTCCCCACGCCCTGTAGCGATTGCAAAACGTTTTATCTGAGCTTTGAAATTTTACCACTTTTCCACGCTTATAGTTCCCGACCGCATTGTTTCGATTTCACCTTGAACCTGTTCGATGAACGCCTCGACCCGGAACGGCTTCAACAATTCGGGGTACCAAGCTAGGTGATCAACAAATATTGCCAGGTGTGCCTAGTTTTTGCCGTATTTGAGAAATTCTGGTGGTGATAACGCTAGTTTTTCGTGCACCGACCTTGGGGACGAGGCCAATGATGCTAGCCCTGCAAGCTATGCAGCCAGAGCTCCCTTATTTAACTCAATAAAAGCTATCGCGGACCCCCGATCTTCCCTACGCAAGCACGCTAGCACGAATGGAATGAAATGCGCCACTACAGTTCTGACATCGATAACGCTTGTTTCTCACGCACTGATCTTGCAGACGAAGCCCATCATGCTAATACTACAAGCGATGTAGCCAGAGCTGTCGTATTTATTTCATAAAAAGCTATCGCTCACGGACGTCGGCCAAAATGGCGTCGAGCAGAGCTCAAGATATAAAAACGTCTATATTCAGTGCATCATTATAGCCATTCCTTCCTTCTAGGCGGTCTGTTAGCACGTGGAAGGTGGGGAGAATGAAATCGCTCTAAACGCCACCTGCCATGCTTTGCAGGTAGAGCCTGGCCCCGACGCTTGACAGTTTTCGATTTCTAGCACTGCTAATGATCTCGTGTTAAAGGTAAACCGCTGTTGAAACCAAAGGCACATGACAAGCGTAGCAGACCAACCAGTTTTCCTAAAAGGAGATTTTTTGCGTCACTCTGCGAAAATACATGTGCGTGCGCGCGGACGTGTAGACATTGGATGTTACCATAAGAGACGGCTGCCGGGCAGGCTCTTTGCTACCCAGAGGGGTTGCCTGTCCTCCAAAGATGCTGCCCGGTTGCGAGTAAGCTACCTGTCTGCGCCCGCCTGCTTTCCAGCAGAAGCCTTCGGTGGGGATGCGTGATTTTAGACGAGAAGCAACCCGTCACGAACCACCCACGGGGGGGGTCTCAATGCCGAACTACGGTGACACTCGATGCTACAAAAAAACGATGGTGGACGAAAGGGTCGTCTTCTTAGTGGACTGGTCGGGCAATGGGCAGCCTGCAGGGAGGCTGTCCATTGCCAGGCGAGGACGCGACAATGGGGAAGCGGAAGTGGGGTGCGGGGCATCGGCGGCGCCGGGGCGCTGTCCCCTGGCAAGATGGCTACATGCCTGCTTGCCAGAATACTGCGGCGAGGGTGCATGATTTGGAGGCGAGGTGCGGCCCGTCACTGATCGGTGAGGGGAGTGTATCACAGGGCGGCGCCGCGGCGAATACGTAGAGTCATGATTTAGAGCGCAGCTCTTAAGCGCCCCCTACTGTGGTTTCGCGTAGCCCCTCAGCGTCGGCCCTGTTGTAACCGGGAGAACGAAGAGGCCATCGAAGATACAGCGAGCAAGAAAGTGGAGGATGAAAGTATGGAAAAAGTTTGAGGGTCAGGGCGTTATGCAGAGGCCGCGCCGAGACAACAGCGTGCGCCACCGCTCGTTCGCTGATGACGCGAGCACTTCTTCAGACGCAACAGCTATGCGCCTTGGCCGAGAACACTGCAGTTCGCGCTGCGCTAAAATTTCGCATTAGGGAGTATTTCAACCGTTCCCCATTTTTTTGTTTCCTCAACGAAACAACTGCAGGGTATGAAACTGCGGGTTTATGAGCCATAATAAAATTAAATTCAGTTATGTAAATGAAATAAACTAAATTATTAGAAAATAAACTTGCGGAAATAAAGAGTAATGTTTAACACACATAGCGAACAGTTACAGACATAAGCAGCCTAAAGTGTCCCTGCGAATTCTTTTATTTGTATTCAGTTAGTGTTGTAATTGCTGACCTCACATTGAAAACATTTTTTGCCAAGTCAAAAAATTCGCGCGAAGAAACCAACATTATGAATTTGTTTTTATAACGACTTAACAGATGAACAAAAACGCAGCACTAAAAAAAATTAAACACAGAGAACTCCTGTTTTTTTTTTTCTCCGAACCCATTAGAACGCGTTTGAACCTGTTTGAACCTGTTCGAACCGGAACGGAATGGTGCTCCGGAACCGAACCCAAAACCAAATCAAACCCGAAAAAACTCCGGTTCGCAACTCTGTATAGTACCACTAGCAGATAGCACACAGAGTCTGCCACGTACAGCTCATGCGGGGAAGAAGCCACTGAACAGGGGTTAGAGTTTCGCACAGCAAAGTCGGGAGTTCTGGTTTTTAATGACGACGCCCGTAACGAATCGGCATTCGTTCAACAAGCAACAATACCGTGGGTAACGAAATGCAAATACCTGGGCATATGGATAAACTAAGGTCTGAAAACTCACGAGGAGCATTTAAGAATGAAAGGAAATAAACGCCTCTATCATGAATCACAGAACACTCTGGGGATATAACAAATATGAAGCAGTGAGAGGACTCTGGAAGGGTGTAATGGTACCGGCACTCACCTTTTCAATCGCAGTAGTCTGTGTCAAATCAGAGATTCAATCAGGGCTAGAAGTAAATCGGAGGGCGGTAGATCGATCGGCATGAGCAGGAGCACACAGTAAAACTACAAATGCGGCAGTGCAGAGAGATATGGGATGGGCCTCCATTGAAGTGAGACAGACACAGAGCAAATCATTTTTTGAAGAAGGGCTTAGAAATATTGATGACCAGAGATGGGCGGCCAGATTGTTACGGCATCTCCACATAAAAAGCGTGGACGCAGAGTATAGGAAAAGAACCAGAAGTATCAGGACAAAGTATATGAAACCTGGAGGCTTAGGGAAAACTACCAAGGCAATGTAAAGTGAAGTGAAGGGATCAGAGACAACGAAAAGAGAAAAAGGGATGGACGCAAAGAATTCCTTAGATATCTACAGAATTTGGAAGCGGGAGATCACGACGGAAAAGGTATTTGATAATAACAAAGGGAGTGCATTGCTTTTTGAAGCCTGCGTGGGTTGCTCGCGAACAAAAACGCTTATCCGCCAGGGGTACAGGAAGAACTCTGGACAGGTTGTGGCGGGAGCCAGACACCACGCGACATATTGTAACGGAGTGCGAAGGTAACCGCCCAGTCCTCAGTGAGGAAGACTCCCAACTTCCGGAAGCTCTTAACTTAAAAGGTGCCCTGAAAGGCGTTTTGAGCACACTAAACGAACTAATAGGTTGGGTGATCAGCCTCGTCTGTGCAAAGTATAACATTTTTACGTGCAACGGAAAGCTCACACTTTCATTGCAAAGTTTGTTGCCGCGTTCCCTCCATTTCCTGCGTGTTTTTGGGCTCCACCATCTTCCCCCATGTACGCCGTCGACTCTCCCATGTGCGTTACAGCGACAGTACAGCGCTTGTACTGTCTTTTCGTCCGTTAGTCCCCGTGTTTGCGCTGTTTTTTCCCCCTGTGAGTTATAAAGCAGAATTCTTGCAATGGAACAGCTTTTTTCTCTCTCACTTTCGGCGAAGAGAAGCGTCGTCTGCTCAGCGTCTACGGGTCGCGGTGGTGACTTTGCTAAATTAGTGCTTCCTACAGCACGCTTAAAGTTATCGTGTTGGTCCATATTTATCTTTTCTACTCTATTACCACGCTTTTCATTAAGGCGCGTTGGCTAGGCCGGCACGATGATGACACGACGGCGAAGCCGACTTCCGAGTTGGCAACCGTATAGTCACACTACGCCGACGGCGACACGAACACGTCCGCCGATCGAAAGTCCTCGTGGTGTGAATGGCTTGCTGACCGAATTAAGACGCCGACAATGCTGATCGGCCGAAAGGTCGTCGGGAATTGATCCAAAAGAGAAAACTGCTCCCCGACAACATTCATGCTGTACTGAACATGGCTGTGTTCTGTTAGTTTCCAGAGTGTAATGAACATAGTAAGGTTCATGAAGTCCACACAGCTCAACACATGCAATCCGTATTTCGGCTTATACCACCCCGGCCGTTCGCTTTGTGGGGTTATAGAGGGGTTAAAGTAGATTGGTTTACTTTCCCCTGCAATAGCAAAACCGGCGACGAGAGAGACTAATCCGTCTTCGTCTTCTCGTTTCGTCCAGCTAGCAAGCTATCTGCCCCCACCCCGCGGCTGCGCGCTGTACCGCGCCAGCCGCGTCGGGCCGTGGCTCGACGGAACAAAGGAAGCGACAAGTGTTTTCGCTCATTGACATTTATTACTGAATAATAAACATTCAAAGAGCATGCAGGCTAGCTGGTTGACGGCGAGGATCTAGTTCCTCGCCCGGGCAATTTAAGGGAATCGAGAGGTTCGACTCACCGCGACAACAGTCATCGCCGGGGCGCCGCCTCAGCGCGCTCGCGTTTGCCTCGCTGGGACACCGATGGCAGCCATTCTCGCCCTCCTTTTTGCCCGATCCTCGAAGGAAGGAGATCACCAGGCGCGTCCTGACGCCTCGCTTCCCGAGCTCCGACTCTCTCCCGCAGCTCGCATCCCGCGCGCGCTCGCCGGCTTAAAGACACTCCTACGGCGAGGAGGTCGATCCCCCTCGCCGACGTCTTGCCGAGCAAGTTCTCGCGAGGAGCAAGTGGCGTGGCGAAGCCGAACCAAAGGGAACGCGCTAAGGTCGCGTTCCCACAGCTTTGGCGACAATTAGTTTACCGGAGTTGCAAACTGCATATCCATGCGTGACCAGCAAGGCTTATAGAAAATTTAAGGTTAAGAGCAGAAGAGTAGTTAAAGAAGGTTTATTTGGTAATAAGGAATCAATATCGACCAAATTTTTTAGCCTAAAGCGTAAAATAAACTCACGGCCAGTACTATTCCCACAGGTCGAAATCGCAGTCGCAGCCGAAACAGTCCCGTTGCCGGAGATCAGCTATGGTGGGGTTTTATGCAACCTCACTGCGGAACCGTCATCCAAGAAATGTTCAGCTAAGCAGCCACGAATCCTTGAAATCAGATATAAAACAATGATGTTCCACAAAGGGTAGGTCTCAACGCAGTGTAGAGGCTATTTCGCCATAAAAACCCAGTTATATTTTGGCGCAAAGTCGCGTGTTCTAACCCCGGGGGTATTGCTTCTTTTTTTTTCTGCCTTCTAAATGGCGTGGCTTGCGAATGTATTCGCTAATCCAAAACAAAACTGTTTGGTTTAACTCTGGAACTACCATATTAAACGTCAATGCATCGCTTAAGTCATAGGCCCGCATTGTTTAGTTTTACTCGAGTTTTGTATTTTGTAACATTGGTATGTCTTTATATAGCGTAAACATAGTTTCCTTCCATCTGCTTAAACATGACAAAAGGTAAACTTGGGGGGAGGGGGAGGGGAGTATATAGTGGAGCGGCCGGTCATCAAACCCTGCACATATCACAACTGGCAGCACTGAGCACGTAAAGAATCAACGAACAGCCTTTAAAGAGTGAAAAGGGGCCTCAGCCCATCAGGTAAAAAAGCGAGGGTGGAATAATTGTTTGTGCAATCATTCACAATCGAACAAAGAGGCAGGCGCGTACGACCCCAAAACTCGTACTACTCTTCCGAGAACGCTCTTAATATTGGTGACGGCGTTCTTGACTAGTAGTTGATAAACACAGCGTCGCGTATAGAAGTTCAGGAAAGTAAGGGGGTTGGGGGAGAGGAAATGGAATGGAACACGCTCTCTAAAAAAGTCCCTTTGTCGTACCGTGCAACCGTTCGGCTGGTTTTTATTACGGTTATAAATATTAAGAACGGGTCGGAATAACGGGATGGAATATTACAACTATCTGCCTGTGTATACGCGTGCATGGCATCACCACAACACGACCAAGCTCGACATTGACACGAACAAGCGGCCAATTAAGCAATATTAAATCGACGTCGGTTTGGAACGCATGAACTGCTCACTTTAACAAAGTTTGAGGGGATTCTTTATTGATTCGCTCACACATTTTAGACTCCCATATGTACCAAGACATGTCGTCGCCGCGAATGCGCGATGACAGGGCCGTTCTTTTTTAGCGTAATATTTCCGCGTGGAATCGTAAACGTTCCGCACCATTCCTTCCAACAGCTTTTCCAGCCGTGAGTGGAGTGCAGGATTCATGAGCAAAATGATAAAAATACGGCCTAAACGGAATGCCAGAAGTCAGATGGCCGCGTCCCAGAGCTATGCTGCGGTGGAGAATAAATCGCAGTAGAAGACGACGCCTACAACCGGATGTTCTTGCAGACGCCCCCGAGAAGCGAGGCATCATGGGCAGTCACGCTCGCACGGTGCGAGAAGGTGGACGAAACGAGGGAGAATCGTGGCGCGGGCGAAAATGCAATATTTTGATTTGCAATAACTCCACTAGTAGTCATCGCTTTAACCAAATTCTTGATGGAAGTGATTACTAGGACATTGATTTACCTGAAAATGCGAACATCCATGTATCGGCAAAACCTCTTTAAGGGCCCCTTTAACGTTAACAGAAAAGTGAATTGGGAATCAGAAGAGGCTAGTAAAAAAAGGTTAGAATGTTGGTGGGAAAAGAGCAGAGAAGAAGCTAGAAAGACATCCGAACAAAGAAGTCAGAGTATAGCAAAAACACACCATAAGGGTTTTTGTTTCTTTCATGGCGAGGTGATTGTACACTGGCATTACGACTAAGGTGACTGTGCAACGCCACCTCGTTACAAAGGGGAAGCCGCTAAGCATAATTGTCATCATCATTAGAGCCACTTGTTCCAGTTTCGGGACGATATATACACGGCGTTGATGAAAACTAAACACATAGAGGCGGAATTCCCAAAACACGGGCAGAAACTTTAGCGAGAGACAGTGTTACGTCGGGCGCATTCAACCCGCCACAGTGAGACGTTGCACACTAGCATGCAGGGATGCTGCGGCGCCTACAGGGCACTACACGTCATGCTCACGTAGTTTTGTGGTCTTCAGCCAATTCCACCCAAGTGTTGTGCTGGCCTAATTGCAATAATTAATGTTTAGGAGCAGTGAGGGGTAAACACAGAGAAAATTTGAAGGCTTTCAGGATCAAGATATTAAGTTTTTCTTTTTCGCTATCTTAAAGATATTAAATTTTTCTTTTTCGTTATTTTTCAAGGCTACATATGGATTTCCATACGAAATTCTACTCGTCATTAATGCTTGTACGATTTTAATGTAGCCCTGTTCTTTGAGGCCATATCGGCGATTTGTGATACGGCGGATGAGATGTAGATCTTCATGAATTCAGATGTAGATCTTCATGCCCGTTCCGTCTTGCTGTAGCGTAGGTCCTAGTAGGCGGAGAGTTTTGACCTGTGTGATCGGAGCGTTGTTGACTTGAAGTTCTATATCAGGAATTGGCGCCGGGGGTCGACGTCTGGTTCGTTTTTTTAAGAAACAGCAATTCGGATTTAAGGCTACGTCGACGAAGGAACTTAATCTAAATTATGATGATGGTGATGCTAATGCTGCTGATGATGATTGCTATTGATTCCTCCTTTGTAGTGAGGTGATGACGCATCATTTTACCAAAAAGGACTAATATACCTATGTTTTGCACTCTTGGTTTAATACTATAGCTGCGTAGGGCAGGCACAAAAAACTTATTAGGCACAAAATACAGGGCAATATTCCCCTCCCTGCTTTTCGTCCGCCAGCATTTTAATCTTCCTTTCGTTGCCTCGACAGCCTTGAAGTTAACTTCCGCTGTGCTATCCTCATATCCTAGGGCTTCTGGAAGCCGAATAATTCTCTCATGTGGATTTGGGTGGACACCCTCGCATTCTGACACTATGTGCTTGATAGTTTCTGTCTGTTTTCCGCGGACCACGCATACCCCATCATTTCGTGAACACAGTCAACTTTGGTTGACTTTATAGGACTGTCAGCTTCCTGAGGGGGTGCGGACCCAGTCAAGCCGATCCTGCAAAGGCTTTTTGTCCGTGCTCCTAACATCTTGGTGACATCTTGGTGACTTCCCCACAAAGCTCTTAGTTCGTAAGCAACCTGCTATAGCCTCAAAAAGCAAAGCACTTCCCTGGGAATTATCGTAGAAATGTTCCTTTTTGATGTCCAAGTTCTCAGCCATGTACATCTCTAATGATGTTTTAGCTTCCATTATTTCTCTCCATTCATCCGTTTCTATCTGCCTTGCCTCTTTTTTGGTTACCTTCACTGTTTTGGATTCTCCACTGTTCTTTCCGTATTTCATCGTTAGCCTTCTACTCTTCCTTAACCACTGCGTGCCCACGCTGTTCATGTATAGGTACCTAAACACTAGCTGCCCACCTACGTTGTTCCATTGCTCTCAGCCTCCTCTCAAAAGATATTTTACTCTGCGCGTCTCGAAATTCAAACGGCGCCCAACACTTATCTCCTTGCCCTGCTTCGTTAGTTGTTTTTCGACGCGCACTTAAGGCCAAACGGCCTACCGTCCTCTGGTTCACTTCAAGGCCCGATAGAACGTCTGATTTTAAGCAGAGTACAGCATTCGCAAATATGAGACCCGGAACCATTACTCCTTTCCACATTCCTCTCACTACTTCATATTTGTTATACCCCACAGAGCTCTATGTTTCATTATAGCTGCGTTTCGCTTTCCCTTAACCTTAAATTGCTCCTCGTGAGTTCTTAACTTCTTAAGGGAGGCATGAAGAGAAAATGCAAGTTGGTTTTATTCGAAAGATTTCGTGTTTTATAGTGCCCCCAGCGCTTGTCCGGATACAAACGGTGCTTTATTCATTGAGAAATTAAACAAATTAGGTTAAAATTTTAATTTTCCCGCTCAATCTTGCGTTTTCGTGGTCCCAAATGACATCACAGGAACCGACCGCTCTGCAGCCTAGAGTACCTTCATTCACGCATCCGCCGTACAGGGTAGAGACACGTATACGCTGGCGCCGCCATTTTCGGTTGCTCGCTCGCCGCCGAAGCAAGTGATTGTGTCAAAACCGCGCTAACATTATCGCCGCAACGCGGTTTACTGAAGAAGTTTGAATCATATTGTCTGTTTCGCGTTGCTAGGTCTCGTGGGAAACAAAAATATTAACGCGTTGAGCCCGTTGGCCCAATTGCGGCGGCACGGGACCGTTCAAAGGTTGTCTCCACCCTGTACAGCGGTGTTGGTTTGTTCCCGCGTTTCTTTACGTTCCGTAACCTAGATGGCGCCACCATACCGTGGCAAGCGTTTGGTTTGTTTTTGCCCGCATTTAAACCTGGCTTGTTTTTGTTCTGGGAGAAAATATTCGTTCCCTGAAACAGTGCTCTCTCGACAAATGGGGTCACGTAAGACACCGTTGCTTGCTTCAATCGGCCAGTGTCGTCTGAGACAACCCCAAGCCCCGTAGTGCTGTGCAGCTAAACCAAGCATGCTGTGCGCAGTACGAACAGCAGAACGCATCAGTACTTCTATGTTTACATGTGCTTTCGTAACTTCCACTGTTTGTCCCATCATTCTTATTGCTTTGTAAAGAATGTGCCCTAAATTTAAGCGCAAATCGCTCGTTCGTCTAGTTTGTAAGCTCTACCTAATTTGCGTCTGCTTCTGCCAGCCTCCGCCAATCGCAGAGCTTAGCTCATGTGACATCATAGGTTCTGTTGCGGGAAATGAGCTGGTGGGTCGCATGACCATTCCCGTTTTTCCTAATTATGTAGCTTATTTGAGCGAAGTTTACGTTAAAAGTGGTGTCAGTATGATTCTAACGAGACAATCTTTTGAATGAACCAAACTTGTGTTCTCTCTTCATGGCTCCTTTAAGGGTGTACTGACACAAACACTTTATGTCCCACTTTTATTGCTTTTACCAATACTTAATGGTAACAGCACTTTAAATACTTCAGCGCGCGATAATTAATTACATTGAACGGCCTGAAAATCGTTTGTTTCAAATTCCCGCGCTTTCATCCCGAAAGGCGCACATGCACGGGCGCTGGATGAGAGTGCACGCAAGGTGCGTCTTTCATCCAGCGGCCGTGGCACATGACAGAATCCTTGCATGACCTCACCTCTTGTGCGGACGTCAAAACACTGCGGAGGTCTGGTGGGGGCATTGTTTCGACCGCGCCGCCGCCAGAGCTGAACGGTTGAGCTGCCTGAAGCTGCTAGGCCTACCATTGCGGCGGAAATCCGATGACCGCTTCCAATAAAATTCCTGATGGCGACTTCTGTTGTCATTCCGGGCTATAATATCGCTTCCTTTCCCGTGTGTGGAACTTTATTTGTGCCAACAGTGCCTTTCTGGGCAGCGGTTATTCCTGTAGCTCTGGTGGCTACGTGTACCCCTTTGTGAATACGCCGGCGCCCGCTCGCCGCTCGCGGCCTGCGGCAGCCTGCGGTGCCGCGCGCGTGAAGTGACGTCACGAGTTTTGACGAGTGCTGTCCGCGTCACTTCTTTTGGCTATCACGTGATGTCACGATGATGCCCATTTGCTGAGTTCCGCTCCGTGCGCTCCTCCGTCGGCGCGACAAATGAGATCCAATTAAAGTATGTTCTTCGCGTCGCAGGCCGCTCATATTTCAGCCAGGGCATTTTGTTGAGTAAAGAAAGCGAACTGTGTAATAATGTTAACGCCGAAAATGGGTGTCAGTACTCCTTTAAGTAGTTATCCCCTTCGTTTGTCCACACTCCTAAATACTTATATTCCTTCACTCCGGGTAATTCGCCATGCTGGATAGACCCTGCGTCAGTGGTAGTGCCATTGAAAACCATTATTTCCGATTTTTCTGCGCTAAAATTTAACCCGAGGTCGGTGGCTTCCTGGCCGCTAATATTTATGAGCCTTTCCATATCGCTCTGGTTATCAGCTAAAGGAACAATGTCATCTGCGTATAACATTCCCGGAATGCGCTGTTGTACCACTTCGCCTTGCAGCATATACGATAGGTGGAACCCTACTTGACTTCCTTCCAGTTTCTTTTTTAACCTTGTCATGTAAAGCATAAAAAGTATTGGGCTGGCTCAGTGGCTAAGGCGTTGCGCTGCTGAGCACGAGGTCGCGGGTTCGATTCCCGGCCGCGGCGGTCGCTTTTCTGATGGAGGCGAAAAGCAAAAACGCCCGTGTGTACGAGATTTCGGCGCACGTTAAAGATCCCCAGGTGGTCAAAATTAATCCGGAGCCCTCCACTACGGCGCGCCTCATCGCCTGCGTTGCGTCGGCGCGTTAAACCCCTACAATCAATCAATCAATCAAAAAGTATTGGGCTCAAAGGGCATCCCTGTTTCAGTCCCCAATGGGTGTAAAGGAAAGTTTGACATCCACCTAAACGCAGCCATACGGCTACATAGGAAAGCTATACAGCTTTGTCAGAAACTTCGCAGTTGGAGAAAAATTCGTCCTGGTCCAGGACTTTCCTTTAGAGAAACTTACTCCACCTTGGGGATTTCCCCTAAATCTGGTCGATTAGTCCCCAATGGGTGTTGACCTGCTGGGCGCATTTCTCTCCCTCCCATGTAAGGTCACTTTATTATATTTACAGATTGCTATAAGGAAATGTATTAAGTCGTCATCTAATCCCTGGAGTTTCAGAAGTTCTCTGTTTACGTTGTGATATGTCCCTTTAATGTCCAATGCCCCGTTATTCCGTAGTCCTAAACTTCAGCGCACCTCAAAGCATAGGTGTAGCTTCAAAATGTAACCCCCCCCCCCAAAAAAAAAAAAAAAAAAGTGCCCGGAGGAAAGAGAGCGTGCAACGAACGAAAGAACACCATCACTGATTGCCTATCTCTCCCGTTAAAGACAGTTTCCTTGATAATAAAGCATACCAACATGCTCGACTGTCTGTGGTTCCACATTATGCCCACCCCCACAGTGTGGTAAACCACGAAGTAATGTAACGTTGTTGCTGAAAACGGAGCGCGAGAATCACAACTCCGAAAAAAGAAAACATCGTACGCCGCTGGTCACGGCCTTCAATGATAATCTCTTTGTTATTCTCCCCAATATCTACAAGGTAAGAATGTTAAAATGTGCCCAAGCGTTAACACAAAGCTATATCTTGATGATAACCAGAGCATTTTTTATTATTTTTTTGGCGCTAAGCCAACTATGGGTAAACAACGCCTGCAGATTGTATTTAATTGAAAGGGGTATAAATACCAAACTCCGTCATCAGGGATGGGTAAAATTGAATAAACCACAACGATGATGGCTGGTGCAGCGCAGAGTTGCGGAGTTACCACTTCGGAATTGGAATGACTTCGGATTAGAATGACTCCGGAATTGGAATGACTCCTGCAGCCTGCCGCAGCGCGTGCGAAATTGAACTTCGAGAGGCGCAAGCGCGCCTGGCCAGTGGCGCTGTTATGTTGGGTCTTCCTGCTTGGGCAGGCTTTTTGAGGCATAGCTTTCTTCTGTACAACTGTCCGTGGTGCCGATGGTACACCAGTGTCTCTCTAAGTGGCAGGCACAATGTGGCCTGGCCAGCAGGCTGGGAATAGCATCGAGAAGCAGGCAGCGGGGGGGAGGGGGGGGGGGGAGTTTTCACAAAACCTGATGCTGCGCGATTTTGAATCATTGATTGATTGATTGATTGATTGATTGATTGATTGATTGATTGATTGTAGGGTTTACCGCCCCAACGCAACGCAGGCGATGAGGCACCATGTAGTGGAGGGCTCCGGATTAGTTTTGACCACCTGGGGATCTTTAACATGCGCCGAAATCTCGTACACACGGGCGTTTTTGCTTTCCGCCTCCATCAGAAAAGCGGCCGCCACGGCCGGCAATCGAACCCGCGTCCTTGTGCTCAGCAGCCGAACGCCTTAGCCACTGAGCCACAGCGGCGGGTGCTGCGAAATCTTGGAGCTAACAATATAAAGCGTTCGCACATGAAACATGGAACAGCGCGTCTGCTTGGCGTTCTCCTCCCACCCTCTGTACCCGGAGGGCAATGAATATAAGCCCACCTGGTAGGCATCTCGCGGGAATACGGCGCCAACCTGTGGACGGCCTTTCCGTGTGTTGCTGTGTGGCCCCGGTGCTCCAGCAAATCAAAACCACGGCAGCAAAAAAACTTGTGGGTTTCGTATTTGCGGGCCCGGCATCTGCCATAAGCGTAAGAAGCGAGCTTCGGATATGTTACTGAGTTTTCTACCTCCACCCTCTGCTACGACGGCTACTGTAGTGGGCAGCTGGGATGTACGATTACACTAGATAGTATATAATACCGTGCAGAACACACAGCTTACGGAAGGCGTTCATTTCTAACAGTTCCGGCTCCAGCAGCGTCCTTCTTTACGACTGTTTTGACAGCTCTCAGCAGTGCGACACCGTGCTTCGCTTCGATCTGAATGTGCGGCCCTTTCGTCAGTTTTGCCACACTTGTTAGTGCTTTGGTTGCTGTGCTCCTGTGCACCTGGCCTTTGAGCCTGGGTACAAACCTACCTGATTACTGAAGCCTTAGCCGTGGGCTTGAAAGTGAGAGCATCACAACTATTCAGGTAGGAAGGTTTCATTTAAAAATTTTGATGAGGTCCTCGGGCATATTGGTTGCGCGTTCATGGAAACAAACTGCACGACCATACTTCTCTATTTTGTCAGGGCTCCCGTCACAATATCGTTCTGTCCCTTGAAGTGAGGGGGCCATAAACAATGTACTGCATTAAACGGATTTGGCTGTAGTTATGCCAGGGCAATAAACAAGCTCAATGGAGGTCAACGTGGAAGTGGTGGCGACTTTCCTACGGTGCATGCAAAGACTGTTAAGGGTGTTCCGTGCCGCTGCCTTCCTGTCTCTCGGGTTGGTATAGTAGCAATATTCTCAGTGCCGTAAATTCACTAGAAATCATTCCAGTAAACATTTCGACTGCGTGTACATGTGAGCAAGCTCCGCGCGACGTGCCTGTGAGTTATCCACAGTATACCAATTACGCTGGTATGACGGTACGTAAAGCAGATAGCAAGATAGCACGCGGAAGACTGCAACGAAACGGAAAAGACAGACATCAACGTAATAGCTGCTTCATCTCGCGTCGCGCAAGAACAAACCTTTAAAACTTGCTAACATGCAAGTACCACAATAAGTAGTGCGATCCCGCTACTTATTACACAAAAAGGGGCAGTCTGACAGTGCCTCTGTTTTGAAGTACAGCTTTCTTAGTGGGACAGCTAGCGTTCTCAAAAAACTAATACATTTCCCCATAGACCGGTTACTCGACCGAAAAGCTCTGATAAGGTCTCTGGACACACGGCGCGGGCGTTAAACCGGGGACTGCAAATTAGGTCTCTCTCCCTCTCCCCCTTCCCTCCCCCCCCTCTCTCTCTCTCTCTCTCTCTGAAACTGGGCTTCCATTGCGTAAAAACGCTTACTTGAATAAAGCAAGAAAGGGACGGTTCTAGCTAAGACAATGCACGCATTTATCATGAAGGAGGAGTACAATATCATACCTTTGTCTCATAAGCCACGTATTGGTGTATACATTTAGATCGTTCGTAGATGCGTTTGCTTAGTGCGGGAGAAATTGTCGCGAAGGTTCGTTCTTCCTTTGCAATTAGGGTCTCTGAAGGTTTGACGATTGGTTAGACGCGCTTTCAGCGAAGGTTGGACGCACGTTTAGCTTTCGCGCTTCTCTCTACTTTCGTTAGGAAGGGAAGGTAATTTTTCGCATTAGAAGGGTGGTTGTTCTGCACGCGGCATGTCCCCAACTTGCTGCTGCCTCCAAACTTCGGTGACAAGTGACACATTTTGCATACTTTTGCAGTTTTAAACTCGCATGATAACGTCAGATTCATGTTGCGTTCCTCGGTGGATCGATAGAGCCCCTGTGGCAGTTTGAATTGAACTTTCCGCCCATTCCAGGAGTGGGAATGGGATGGAATCACGAATTGAAAGGAATGGAATCACGACAAGTTCCAATTCCTTGGGATGGAATTGGAATGACATGTGGATGCCCATTCTGAAACACTGCAACCCATTCCAGTCTGTGAGTATGCGCAATTATAAATGAGGTGCAAAATGAATTTCCGAGAGATACTGAAAAACTCGCTGGGTGGAGAGAACGGGGTCGTCACCTAAAAAGGGTGATGAGTGAGCGGTATGCGTTGTCTGTATAGTTGTGGTAAGTGTTTTCTTCACGTCTTGTCAAGTGCTTTAGGAACCTTTATTGTTCCAGATTTATTGTGACTACGGCAGCGGTAATTACTAAGTTTCGTGCAAAGATACTTTCCTGCGGCTTGTCGCGTATTTCGCCATGTGTCCATCGGCGTGTGTCCACACAAGTAGCTTGAAATGGGTTCTTTGTAGGAAGCACGCTGCATGCGTAGCCGGACAGAAATATAAACACGAAAAAGCTTTCGCTCACACAAATGTTTTAGGGTCTAACTCATGCGCGTGTGTGTCCTAATATTCATGCCAGACCTTACAAGGTTCCTCACTGATAACACTCTAATTTGAAAATTTCTGTTCACGCTTTATTTCCCGTTTTAATATCTATGAGGTGGTCGAAAACTTCACCACCCGTTGGCGATTTTTAGAAACGTTGAAGGCCGGTAAAAAGAGATGCCCTTGTTGTCCGAACTCAGTGAAGCATGTCTGCGCTGCGAACCGATAAAGATGCTATAGTTACAAGGAAGTTCTGATCAGATCACGTTTCTCAGGCAAGTACCCGATTAAATGGAAATACTTCCGCCTACCCATGCTTGGGATTTTTTTCCGCGTGAGAATATATCCCTCCTCTTAGATATTCGCGTCGCGGTGAATGACGGCTTGCCATACTGCCGCTGCTGTTTTTCTTCAGCGCTGAATGTCTGCGCACAACCACGTCTTAGAGAAGCTGTAGGTACAGCTGGTTCAATGTCTTTCACTGTAGACACCGCACCGACAAAATTTGACGCAGCGTCTTGAGAAGGTAAGGTAGCGCATTCATCTTAGGTGCAAACATGGCGCTGTGTAATATAAGTAATACAATAGCCCCACATTTTCTGTGCTGCCTGGAAGGCACGTGTCAAGTGGTGCGATGGTTTCTCTGATTATTAACACCGCCCTTTTTCCTTTGGCTCGTTTTCTTCTTTTCCTCACCACCATGGCTTGGAGGTATGAGCAGTCACCCTGTTCAGCGCTACATACAGTAAACCGACCGATTTTTCGGACCTAGAGGGGAAGGAAAAATATACCGAATAAAAGAGCACTCCGAAAAATCCGCGAGTCGCAAAAAAGAACTTTATTTAATTTAAATAGGACTGAAGTAGCCGCGAATGGTTCCCTGCCGTAAATGCCCCCTTCGTGTGAGAACGCCTGCTTTATCTCTGAAAGCGTCACGTTTTCTTCGTATACATTGGACAACAATGCAAAAGCGTTTGCAATGTCTTGCATTGACGGTTGCGGGAAGTTAGGAGTGTCTTTGTCGGAGTCAGAATCGCTTCGCGGCGAGAGAGAGAGAGAGATGAAACGTTTATTTGAACTGAAAGGTCTTGATTGAACTAGGGTAGGTTCCCTCCTTCCAGGGCCCCTGTTTCCTCTGCCCCAGTCTTGGCCCTAAAGATCAGATACTTCTAAATCCCAGGGTCAGAGCTGGCCAGAGCTGCCTTCCATAGCTCATATAACTCGATGTTGGTGTTCACTGAGGGACATATTGTACGAAAACCCCAGGATGCATGAAATAGGGTGGATATTTCACCGCACTTATTACATGCGTTTGAGAATTTCTCGGGGAACATCTTCGATAGCCTGGGGATGTTGGGATAGGTGTTCGTCTCAGCGCGATGAGTTGGCGCACAATCGCGTCGCCCGTTAGCTTTACGCACAATAAAAGCGGTGCCTAAAAAAAAAAAAAAAAACTGGCCAGGTATGACCAGTTTTCGGATTTTCAGCTTGCTTCTGCCGCAGAGTATACATGCAAAATTATGGCCTCCAAGATCATCGTTCGTTACCCCGGAAAGAGTCAAGCCTATCCCTATCCAATCCGAAGCTAGCCAGGTGGCTTATGATTCAAAATAGCGCCGTCTGGGAGTAGCGCCGCGGCTCTGTCGCGGAATATTTTGTCCGAAAAATCAAAATTTTGGCTTCATTTTGTCCGAAATATCAGTTGTTCATATATATTACTCCTATGGGACGACTGGCAGTTCTTTGGGAAAGTCCGAAATGTCCTGGAAGCCCGAATATTTGAAGTCCGAAAAAACGGTCGGGGACTGCATACGATCGTTTTCGAGTTTTATACTTTTTTTTTTTAAATGGGGAGGGGGAGGGGGGGGGGGTTCAAAATAGGGTGCTATTTTTCAAACTGATTATCGGGGAGAAATCGGCGTTTTTTCGTAAACCATTGCGAAATTCGGGTTTTGTTGGGTTAGATCTGCAGATGTACTGAGGAATACACTTGGTTTAATTTACAAGGTTTCACGAGCTGAACTCTAACGCGTTAAAATGTTTGTTCAAGCTGGTAATCGGGGTGACATCAGGGTTTTTAAAGAAATGCTCACCGAAATTTGGCGTTTGTTTGGAAATGAATCAGTAATGATGATGATAAAGGGCACTGATAACTTCTAAGAACTCAAGGAAGAAGAAAAGCTGGTCATCAATTTTTCACTCATCCTTGCTTAGACGCATTATCTGCATGCGCAACGTGTCGGTGTCCATAAGAGATCTGTCTGATCGTTGAGACAGTTCAGGGAAAGAACTGGGAGAAAGTTGTCTCGACAACGCAGCTTCCATTAGCTAGGCACAGCAATGTCAGTGCAGCGTTTGCTAACCCGAGCTAGCGAGTGGTAGAGTCATGCCAATACTCAACGAGTTCGGAATCTGTTTGCGAGGCCTGCTTCCAGCCCGTACGTATACTGATTCAGAACGGCGGAACGTCAGCGCACGATAGTGCAGATCACTACTTTGAGATGCTCGATTTGGGGAGAGATCGGGTTTACCCGCCGCGGTGGCTCAGTGGCTAAGGCGTTGCGCTGCTGAGCACGAGGTCGCGGGTTCGATTCCCGGCCGCGGCGGCCGCTTTTCTGATGGAGGCGAAAAGCAAAAACACCCGTTTGTACGAGATTTCGGCGCACGTTAAAGATCCCCAGGTGGTCAAAATTAATCCGGAGCCCTCCACTACGGCGCGTCTCATCGCCTGCGTTGCGTCGGCGCGTTAAACCCTACAATCAATCAACCAATCTAGAGATCTGGTTTAACGTCATTGTCCTGCAGCCTGTTTGGGGTCTAAAGATCCGGTAAAATCGAGTTTTACCCGAAAACGAACAACCCTACGTATACGCTATTCGCGGAAACGTTCTGTGTCTCTTATAATCGCTACTTGTGCAATTATCATGTACAGGTCCGCGCAGAAGTAAACGGAGCACGGGAGCGGTGGCCGAACTGCATCGTTGCGCCGCGTATGGGCGCCGACTGGAACCAAGGAGCGCTGGTTTAAGAGTGTGTTCTAGAGTTCCTGTATATCGCGTAGCGCAAGAGTTGCGCGTCTGATTGCCACATGCCGCGGGTTCCCGTTCACCAGGAAAGCCCGCTTTCAGTGCTGCGCACAACACCCCGTATTCAGTCAGGTCTGCTCAACTGGGCATGGCGGTTGTAGAAGCGGCGGCAGCGGCGGCGCTCAGCTGATAAGCAGCCGACTTTCGTGCGCCAGGCCTCTCCTCGCCACTCCTCCTCGCCGCTGCCGCTGGCGCGGCAGCCAGGTGGCAGATCTTACATGCAAGACGGGTGGCTTTCCCGCACGACCTGGAACTCAAAATGGTGGTTGTACGTGCAACTCTGCTCCCCTAGGGGAGCTATATACAGGAACTGTTCGCACTGCCCCCGCCGCCCTGCCGGATATGTTAATCACCGCTCTCCTGGCGTGTAATCCTGGGCGTGACGCTGTTCAAAAGGCAGCGCTGGCCTATAGAGGGTCGCTGGTTGGATTGCGCTCCCAGGCATCAGCGGCGACCGAATCTGCCGCTGTTGAGCCGGACGAAGCGGCGCGCGCCCGGAAACGTGCCGAGTTGCGCGCTGTAAATTGCGGCATAAAATTTTAAGCCGCTGCGGTTTTCCATAGCATGTCATTACAATAATTTATTACAAGCCGAAAACAATATTGCCTTGGACAATATAGAATGCACATTCTGAAAAATTTTTGTTATTCGGAAAAAAATATATCTCGCTTCCAACATTCTTTTTATTTTAATTTTGGGTCTCTCCCAGTACTGCTGCCACTAAGTTCAGATCTGTTCTGAAGAAAGAAAAATACAAAATATCCACGCGGTGGAAATTTTATTGTTAGAAAATTCCGTAACGAATAGGTACAATAGTTGTCTTCTATTACAGCGGTCCTCATATGGCACATATTTTGTTGTCGCATTAAAACCGAAGTTGTTATTTTAACGAGCACCTTATATTAGTCAAGAAAATGTTGCAGCTTTAAATTAAACTCCACATTGAATGAAAAGATGTCTTCGCGGCATCACCTTATTGTCTTGCAAAAAAGTACCGTCAGGGCTCCAAAATGGAAGATGACCATCATACTCGTCATCGGTCATTTTTGTAGAAAATCTTACGACGGCTATACTCGTCAACGGGAGCGAAAGGGTTAATGAGACAACAAAATATGCGCCATAGGAGGCCCGCTGTAACAGAAGACAACGATTTTATCTATTCTTTACGGCGTTCTCTAATACATAATTTTCACCGCATGGACATTTTATTATTTCCTTTCTTCAGAACACACCTGGGCTGAGTGGAACCAATAACTTGGAACAAACCAAAAATTTAAAAGAAAGGTTGGAAGCTAAATTTTTTTCCGAAGAACGAAAATGCCTGTGAATGTGCTTTCTATATTGTCCAGGGGAATTTTGTTGCCGGCCTACAATGAATTATATCGCAAAGACATGCTACGCCAAACCGCAGCGTCCTACATTTTATTGCCACGCTTTACAGCGCGCAAAAAGGCACGTTTCCGAGCGCGCGCAGCTTCGTCCAGGTCAACAGCAGCGGATTCGGTTACCGCTGATGCATGCCTGGTAGCGGCAATACAACCGGCGCCCCTCTATAGCCCAGCGTTGCCTTTTGAAGACCGTATCGCCTAGCATGACACGCCAGCAGAGCGGCGATTAACATATCAGATAGGGCGGCGGGGGCAGTGCGAACACTTAGACCGGCCAACGCCCCCTGTACAAACATTGCCTAACGCGTCGCGCGCTTTTCAATGGGAAGGGTAGGGACGCTTAGTTCAGGCACTAATCCGCTACGTGGCGCGCGCCGGCGGACATCTCGCCTTACGTCACTGCTCGCGAGTCGCGAACGCTGCACCCACTTGTACGTCGTGTGCCTGTCAGCTTGCCTGTTGGGTTGTAAGAGCCGTTTCGCTCACATCTTAGCTGCGACGGGGCGCCAGTTCTGAGCAACACGGGGGATCTCGTTCAACCTGTCGGTCGCTTCATACTTGCTGCATTTTTCACAAAGATAACTGATGGAGGTGATGGAACATGGAACTGAAGGAACATACTAATTGTCGGGTAGGCAAACCGCGAACAGAAAAACGATATTTTCGGATGGTACAGCCATTAGTTTACTGATATCTGTCTCTCTGGAGGATTTAAGAAACAAAAGGTGTGTCCACAGTCCACATTTTTTGTTTAGGCGCTCACTTCTACCATTACCTTCCAAAAATATGGCGGGCTTGTAAATTTCAAAAGATTATAGAAAACAAACGAATAACAGCTGACGGCCCGGCCACGCTGTCCGGGCGCTTCTACAGTACAGTTCCCAATTTTAAAGTGTGTCCCGATGAGAGTGCGAACAGCGGGGACAAAACAAGGCCAAAATGCGGAGGGGACAGAGGGGGGATGCCCCACTCAGAAAATGTCGGTCCCGGGATCCAAGTACGTAAGCGCGCAAAACCGGCATCAGCTTGCGGCACCACAAGTGATTCTGCGTCCGTTGCAAAGGCTGTTTTATCAGCGACAGACCAAGACAGACAGGCATGGTGAAAACCCAGAAGGCGTAAGAGCGCAGCCTGGGGAACGATAAACGAACTGTCAACTATTTTGCATAGTTTCTGAGAAGCGGCGCTGACCGACGGACATGAAAGCCCGCAGGAAGGCTACGGAGCGTGAAAGGGTAGTTGAGGGCAACAGGAGAGCGGCTGTTTGGCCATTTTTCGCTCACGCGTTAGGCGATGATTATACAGGCGGCGTTGGACCGGCGCTCCTTGGTTCCCGTCGGCGCCCGTACGCGGCGCAGCGATACAGCAGTTCGGCCACAGCTCCCGTGCTCCGTTTACTTCTGCGCGGACCTGTACATATTACTTCAACAAGCTTCCGTACACGTTTCCAACACATATTTATAGGCTGAAAACTAAGCTCATTCACTCGGTTCACTGTTAAAAAGCTGCAACCAAAGTCGGCCGTGGTGCAGTTGTGGCATTTGTAAACGGTTTGTTCCCCAAAGGCAGGCACTCGGCTTGCGAGGGTTGTGTTGCGACCGGGCGGGGGCACCCGATCCGAGCTCCGTGGCCTCCGACATACGAGTGGTAGCGTGTATGATGCGAGCGGCCAGCCGCTGTTGCAGCCGTGAAGAAGTCCAGAAGCCGTAGGCTAACGTAACTGTTTACTTCATAGCGAGAGGTGAGCCGAAGCCAAAGAACAATGCCCCGACGGGCGAGGTTACAATACAGGACTCGAGCAGAGCGACAACATCGATTCGCTGCTCTAACAGGAATGGTTTACAACGCTTGGGCAAGCTCTATTTATACCCAAAAGCGATAACGGTCAAACGCAACACGCTGGAACACGCACAACACTCTTTCCAGAGTTCGTAAGCCGTTCATAGCCTCGGGCACGTTGAGTCCGAGAGAGGGGAGAGAGGAGGACTCCGTTGCGATCACCGGGGCCTCTGTCCTTGAAGAGCGTGGAGACGAGCCACGCAGGCAGCCGCCGAAGTTCAGCCGCCGCAGGCAGCCGCCGAATGCGCAGAGAGCGAAGCGTCTGACGAGGCTTTGTCGCAACTTGTTGCCGACATGATTGCGCCTGTTTTCGAAGGCGCACGAGTGGCTTCGCCGCACAGCCGAGGAGTGATGCGGGGAAGTACTGCGGCGCTGGCCCATTCGTAACAGCTTCTCCGCCGGGGGTCCGAGATCCCGATGGATAAGGGTCTGCAACCGTTGTCCGGAGGGATGCTGTCGAAGTGAAGTGTTCGGCAGACGCTCGACTCCAGGCCTTGTCTGTACGACACCGTGCTGGAGCTTCACCGGGCGGGTCACTGGACGAGTAGTGGCTCCCCAAGAACGTCTCTGGCTTGGTCAGGCAAGCAACAGAACAACACAGGAAGACACAACCGCATCGCCGGCAAGTGCGAAGACAAATCCACACTGAAGATCTACCAGGCTTTTAGTTGCGAAAAAGTACGCGAATAACTAACTACTCTAGTTATATTTTTGCCCAGCAGTACTTTAGACACGTGAACAAACCTGAAAGTTGACGTTTCGCGTGATTGGAAATGTCCCACACAAAAAAATTGCAATCGTAAAAGGGCGAAACCTGTTCCAGGAAAAACAATGAAATTGAGAAAGTCAGGCGTCTACAAGCCACTTCTCGCGCTAAGAGCTGCGATTCGAGCTCCCATCATTGCTCCGAGTTTTCCCCTTGTATCGCACTTTAGGTGCGCCCGTTCTCTGAAAGAGACTGCTGCGACCGCGTGAAAAGACACCGGTCGTCTTGTTCGACAAAGGTCGAGCGCGCGGAGGAGCGAGCGAGATTTTCCAGCGTTCGAACGTAAGGCGCGCACTCCTTCCTGGAGGCGGCGTTCCTTTGGCACGATGCGAGCTCACGGCTTTGCCCCTCGGCGTGCCCGCAGTGAAACACGCGCTACAAGTAGGCGCAGACGTTTTCCCTCTCTCCTCGTTGCCCGCCTTTTCGCGAACGCGTTCGGCAAGCGAACATCGGAACGCGTTCACGTTCTCTTCTCTAGGCTGATCGGTTCCCAACTTCGGCTCAGCCACAGGCGCCACCGAAATCTCAACTAGCTTTGCCCATACTGGCCTATCGTCGGGAGCATCAGCTGGGAGTGAAAAGGCCACGAGCCGCTCTTTCGACACCTCGTAACTTCCAACAGACCCTATCTCGTCATCCCTCGCGTTTTCGGCGACACCCTCAGCACGCGAAGGCCGAAGTGTGTTCCCGTTCTCCTTCCTCACTGCTAGAACTACACTACAACCACTCAGTGGCTAAGGCGTTGCGCTGCTGAGCACGAGGTCGCGAGTTCGATTCCCGGCCGCGGCGGCCGCTTTTCTGATGGAGGCGAAAAGCAAAAACGCCCGTGTGTACGAGATTTCGGCGCACGGTAAAGATCCCCAGGTGGTCAAAATTAATCCGGAGCCCTCCACTACGGCGCGCCTCATCGCCTGCGTTGCGTCGGCGCGTTAAACCCCACAATCAATCAATACACTACAACCAGGCTGCTCTGTCTGATTCCCAAAAGACGGCTCCGCCACAGGCGCCACCGAAATCTCAACTAGCTGAGCCGATGTTGGCCTATCATCGGGAGCATCAGCTGGGAGTGAAAAGGGCACGACATGCTCATGAGACACCTGGTAGCTTCGAACAGTCACTACCTCGTCGCCCCTCGCGCTTTCGGCGACAGCCTCAGCAAGCGAACACCGAAGGGTGTTTTCGTTCTGTTTTGCGGCTGTCAAGGCTACACTAGATCCATGCTGCCCTGTCTCAAAAGACGGCTCAGCCGCCCCAGACGCCTGAATCTCTACGAGCTCGGCTGGCCGTTGCTCGAGGTCAGCTACCTGAGCGGGTGGCAGGACGGAATCGGCTTGCTCAGTGGCGAGATCGTCATGACTCCCAGCTGAGCTGTGCAAACCGTTCGCTGCCTCGGCTGCAGGCTTGGCCACCACATCGCTCGTTTCTGCACTACCGTCCGAAGGAACAACCTCCGTTTCAGCGGACTCGTGCGGCGTCTCGGAAACCTCATCGTTTACGCATTCCTGCGAAACGTCGCTATCTCGCGACGTGTTCACGTTCACGTCAGCAGCCGTTCCCAAGGCTTCCCGCGAATTTGAACCGTCCGAACACTCCGCCGAGATCTCTACAACAAACGCCGACACATTATCGCACTCAGTGGACACGCACTGCCCTCTGCCGACAGTCTGAGCTAATGTGCCGTCGTTATCTCTCTCAGCAACCTTGACGCGCTGCGGGGCAGCAACGGCCACCTCCGACTCGCGCTCCCGAGCGTCTGCTACTGGCAGCGCTGGCACGGTGCTTTCCTCGACAACGAGGTCTTTCTCGAGCAACAATTCTAACTCAGGCTTCACGTCTTCCTGCTCAAGTTGAATTTCATGCTCTAGGTGCTTGTTCTCCCGTTGGAGTCTCTCTTTTTCGAGCCTCTTTGCTTCCTGTTCAAGGCGCTCGAACTCGAGGTCATACCATCGCATCTTTTCCTCGTGCTTGAGCTTGCGTTCCTGCTCTTGTTTCTGCCACTCGAGCTCCTCACGCCGGCGCTCAGCCTCTGCCTCCGCCTCTGCGGCCTGACGTTTCGCGGTCTCCCTGCCATTGATCCGCTCAATGCATTCCGACAGCTCCTCATCGTCAGAACCAACAGCGAGTATAGCCTGTATCAGCTCTGGCTTTCTCAGTGCGTCCGTAACATCCAAGCGCAACTCTTTTGCAAGCTCCAACAACTGCGGTTTTTTCAACGCCTTCAAATTCATGGCCGGTCTAGAGTACTGCTTTCCCACTGCTCCAAAAATGTTTTGCGCGATTAACCCACGCGACAAAAACACACGCCCTACCAGCTATCCTCAGAAGCCTGGTAAAACTCAGTGAAGAAAAGTCCCGCACTCACCCTTGACCGCCGTGAATTCTGCGAAGTCCGAAGCCGCCTTGACGTCCGTGGTGTTGGGTCTCGCACCGCTGGCTTCAGGTGTTACGAAGTTGCCATCCTACCGCTGCCAACCAGTTGTTGCGACCGGGCGGGGGCACCCGATCCGAGCTCCGTGGCCTCCGACATACGATTGGTAGCGTGTATGATGCGAGCGGCCAGCCGCTGTTGCAGCCGTGAAGAAGTCCAGAAGCCGTAGGCTAACGTAACTGTTTACTTCATAGCGAGAGGTGAGCCGAAGCCAAAGAACAATGCCCCGACGGGCGAGGTTACAATACAGGACTCGAGCAGAGCGACAACATCGATTCGCTGCTCTAACAGGAATGGTTTACAACGCTTGGGCAAGCTCTATTTATACCCAAAAGCGATAACGGTCAAACGCAACACGCTGGAACACGCACAACACTCTTTCCAGAGTTCGTAAGCCGTTCATAGCCTCGGGCACGTTGAGTCCGAGAGAGGGGAGAGAGGAGGACTCCGTTGCGATCACCGGGGCCTCTGTCCTTGAAGAGCGTGGAGACGAGCCACGCAGGCAGCCGCCGAAGTTCAGCCGCCGCAGGCAGCCGCCGAATGCGCAGAGAGCGAAGCGTCTGACGAGGATTTGTCGCAACTTGTTGCCGACATGATTGCGCCTGTTTTCGAAGGCGCACGAGTGGCTTCGCCGCACAGCCGAGGAGTGATGCGGGGAAGTACTGCGGCGCTGGCCCATTCGTAACAGTTGGAAAAAAGGGGAGCAAATACAGAGTGGAGTTGTTCAGTAGTGAGCCCCGTAAAGCGGGTCTCGAGTTTTTTTTTTTTTTTTTTATGAAAAGAGTATCAGCTTCGCAGTTAAGCACTTGTAATGGTGCAGGGTATGCGTCATCGCCTCGCATTCTGGAGTCGGGCGGTGTTCAATCCGATCAGCCAGCCTGAAAGTTGGGCGAGTTGGTGATGCATCTTAGAGAAAAGGGCCAAATTTCTCTGCGGAATCGCATATTCCCCGCTTTTCTCTAAGAAGTTCAATTCGGAGACAGATATTTCCACAATCTTCACTTGAATTCAATTACTTCAATATTTACATAAGCTTTATTGACACCAGGAGCGTGTCCTAACCGTCGCGAATTCTTTTTTTGTGGGCCATCTTGTCTACAAAGCCGACGAATTTCCAACTAACACACGAAGCTAATGATCTCATATGTCAGATAGACGCGCCAAAGAGCATTAGTTTCAAGTGGAAACGGCATCCAGGATTGGTTTTGTGTCCGCTGGGAGGAGCACGAGGGGCGGTGGAGGAAGACAAACCGGAAAAGCAGGCTGATGAATGTCTGCAGTCCTCTCGCCCTGATACTTTTTGGCTGCAGGTGTACCTTCCCGTCGTTGCTTCTTGGTAGCATTAGGTCTCGGAGCTACAGGAGGAGGAGTGGGTTTCCCGGATTCTCCAGTCGCATTTCTCGGGCCTTTCTTTCCCCGCGATTCGCGTTGCAGTGCTTGCTTCCCTGGGGGCTTATGAGCGGTCGCATCAGGTTCACGTGTAGGATCAGAACTCTTTGGAGCGGATCCCAGTGACGTGTCCGCAGTGCTCGTATGAAAATTCTTAATCGGAGATTTCTTAGCCTTCGTAGGCGTCGGAGGCTCAGGAGTGGGAGCAGCAGGCTGATCTGCGACTTTAGACGTAGCATTTTTGCCCTGCCCCTTCTTAGCTCGTACCTTGCCTTCCCCTGGTCGTTTTTCAGGAGTGCCACGCTTCTCCTCCACCCCCTGGGAAAAGTGCTGGCATCCTTGCTCCCGATGGCCGTTGATGCATGGGTGCCACGCTTCTCCTCCACCCCCTGGGAAAAGTGCTGGCATCCTTGCTCCCGATGGCCGTTGATGCATGGGATAGATGGGGCTGGGTCGCCATCCAAAGTGGCTGCTACCGCGTCGTCTTCGTGCACCTGTCTTTCGCCTGACTTCGCAACGGAGTCTCCGGGGGGGGGGGGGGGGATGTATTCCTCCAGTCGAGTGTAGAACGAGCTGTTTACCCCTTCTACTCTTAACTTTTGGCGCAGTCCTTGAGCGAGCCCTGGGCATCAGGTTGAGCAGGCTGGGCGAGGAAGTGAGAAATCTGGTCTGGAGAGCTGCACCGAGGGCTCCAGGGACGTCTCTTTTTGCGCACTGTTACTCTGCAGAAGGGGCTAACGTCAGGTGCCGTCTCCGGTGGTTCGTTCTGATACAGATGAGGATCTGTGACGTCCTCTTCGTCATCCTCGATGATCCTGTCCATTCTGCCGTCCTCATCGCTGTACTTGCTACCCGGTGGGTGCAGTGAGGCTGCCGGGCTCCGTAAGGGGACACCACGTCCTGCAGGCTGGCCTCGGCGGCGAGGGTGATGTTGTCTCCGGGAGATAGGGTGGCGAGGAGTAAGTTCCTCGACAGCATATTATGTTTGAGAATTCTATCAATGCAGCCCCGGTCTTCATCCATCCACGCCTTCAGCCGAGGCAGGTGGTGGCGGTGGATCTCCATCTGTCGTCTGGCTGATGCTTCCAGCTTCGTGATTTTGGCCCGGGCTGACACAAGCGCTCGAATGAGGTCGTAGTTGTTTTTAAAACACCTTTCATTCGCTGAACAACGGCGCGAAGTCTATTTTTCAGCATGGCGCACTTCGATGCCCACGTGTTGGCGTCGATCTCGGGAGCCCTGCGCCACTTGAGGTTGTATCATGGCGGCATGGTAAGGACGTTCAAGCGCTGCTGGCCGAGCACGCCTGATGTCCCTGCGAAGCAAAAAATTCGGAGGAGCTTTGGCGACACGTTAAGTACAAGAAGTGCCGGGGTAGACGCAATGACTACAGTGGTTTCAGCGCTACATTCACGTGGGGTACAGCGGCATATTTCCCAGTGACGTCTCCCGCATCTTTGAGCTCCTTAAGCGTGGCTGTTGAGATATCAGGCACGGTGCGGCCGATCGAGTTCATCCAATTCAGCGGACGGAGGGGGTGGCGAGTGCGTTACCTCACACACACAAAATGACGCCCACAGCCAACGTTATTACGTGCTGCGCCTATTGGGTGATTCCTGGAATGATTTGCATGATCAGAAAATTGAATAGCCGAGCTACTGAGAAAACATAGTTCCCACGCCCTAAAAAGCTCTCAACATAGTTGTCGTACGCAGCAGGGAATAAAGTTAAGCGAAGGCGCATAACCCTTGCACAAAGAACAAAAAATCTCCCTTCCTAATGGCAAGACGCACGGGAACTTCGGCAAACACAGAACTTGTGTTGCTACACAATCTATAGTCGCCACAAACTCCTGCAATATTTGAACGACGATCAACAAGCGGTTCGAAAGATTGCCCCAGCAACCGGTACCCGTCTACGGCCGCTCCACTGGCAGGCATCAAGGCGGCAATTTGTTCCAAGCTATTGATAACTCAGCGTTATGTCGTTTCTCGGCGACCGTGCACGAAACCGTGCCGTTAGTATTTAAGTTGCAGTAAAAGCTCTGTACTTTTCCCCACGGAAACAGATATAACCGGAGCGCCGACTCGGCCATCTCAGACGTTCCGGTGATGTCCCCAACTCACGGAGTACACTGTAAATGGCGCTACGAATGGGCACTTATATCCGGCATTCCTTGCGCTCCAGCGCTTGATCTCACCGCGGGCCGCAGCTGCAGATCCCACAAACTTTTGGCGGCTAACTGTACGTATTAAAAATAAAATCCGTGGGTTGTTAATAATGAGAAAATAACCCACGAGAAAGCAGATCCCACAAACTTTTGGCGGCTAACTGTACGTATTAAAAATAAAATCCGTGGGTTGTTAATAATGAGAAAATAACCCACGAGAAAGCGCAAGACGGGGATGATACCACCACGCCATTTAGGCACGCAGAAAGATATTCAAGAGCAGATTAACTTCTCAAACCTTGGGCTGTCCTGTGCACCGAGTTTCATCCCCATAACTGATGTGAGAATACACGAAACTACTGTTTACGTTTCTTAACGAGAAGCGTGTTCATCTCTGCTTGTCACTATTAAGGGTGATTTAACATAAGATCGAACAAAGGGTGGCTGGTCCGCCTCTTCGATTTGCTTGACAATTTTTACATCATTCCCTGATTATTTCAATGTCGCGATTCATCAATATTTTCTCAGCGAAAAGCTTTGCCTACCTCAAAAAAATTTCGGAACGCGACAAGGTGGACCCCCCCCCACTACATGCCCGTGCGTCTCGGCCACCTTTAGCGACATCTAGCTACGAAAAGATTTATGAGGCAAATTGGTAAATTTTATGCTCAATTTACACCTGTTGTACATTTATCTACAAACGTTCTGCTGCTGTCAGGAATATACTTTTTCCAAAGCCCAAAGAGTTGAAGTGAACTATGGCAGTTCAGATTTCGGACTTTGGGAGAGAGGGTTTTGGACTTCGGCTTTAAGTAAGGTTGCATGGCATCAGCGTTGCTTTTTAAACACCCAACTTTTAATAAATGGGCTTTGATTTTATTCGGAATTCCCAAACTTTGGTTTAACATAATAAAAAGTCAGCCTCACTGTTTGTCATGCTGGGATCTTTGTTTCAATTTTGAGATTTCGGTGCGATGCTTAGGCTTGTTGGACTAAGCCTGCTCGAAAGATTCGTGACAGTACACGCAGCCTATTCGTGTATTTTTATCAGTGTACTCCGAACAAAATGCAGGAACAGTAAATCTGCGGAAACTTCAGGAACAGCAAGCGATCAGCTAGCCTCTCTCGTGAAATTCAGCCTCCTTGTTTACTTGTGCAAATCTCTGCATGACCTGTGTTCATTTAGCATATTCAACCGCGATTCACTAAAAAATTTGAATTCTTGAATTCCACCAGGTTCGCTTCGACTGGCAACTTACTTCTACCTAAAATACGCACCAATTATGACAAGCTGAATGCTACTTTTGTTGCTGTAAATAACTGGAATTCTCTCCCGTCAGAAATAAAACAATCGCTATATTTACCAAGCTTTAAGAACAATCTCCGCGCATATTTACTCAACCTGAATGAATAATTTGCTTAACGGGTTGGACCCTATGTTTTTACACTGTATTTGTCATTGCACTCCTGACCTGTTTATTACTTTACTATTTTTTGACATTGTTTTCAACGATCTTTGTTAAATTTCGCACGGTGCACATATAACATCCATAAAAAGCTCTTTGAGTTTTATTTCGCGCTAACGCATTATACCTTTTTTTCACTGCTGACTTTGCTGCAGAATTGAATTTTTTATTTTCTATCAGTAATAGAAGGTCCCCTTCCAGCCTCGTGCTCTGGGACCTCCTTCTGTATATTTTGTTATGTAAATATGTTTTCGGCAAATAAATTTCTTCTTCTTCTTCTTCTTCTTCTTCTTCTTCTTCTTCTTCTTCTTCTTTTTAGTGCTCCCACCCATTGCGCCTTATCGTTTGTGGCAAAAGCTCACAGCTTCACCGGCGGGGAATCGCTCGGCTTTCTATACTTTTTACGGGCGAAAAATAGCTGGCGAACAGCAAGAAATTAAGGGCCTGGGAGGGAGAAATTCAAGCTCTAATTACTTCTTTGTCAGGAGACCCAGCAAGAGTGCACGCTGTCTTCAAAACTTCCTATCTAGAAAGCATTATAGACGATTGTGGCTGTGCTGTGGAGACCATTTTTGTTAAACCGTCTGCGTCGCACAAAACCATTTCTAACGGCCAACCTTTCCCCGAAGGAATTCTTGTGATCTCGCATAAAGGGACAATGAACTGCGTTCAAAAGGACAGAAGGTCATGTAGCAGATCTCCGGAAGTGACAGCGCTTATCAAAATTCTGAATTTTAGGAAGAAAAATTATACTCCAGACCAAATGCAGGTAAGTGCTCGTTCCTCCTAGCGTCAATCTGACCTTCAAGCCCAGCCGAAGTCACGTCGTGCGGTTGCGCAGTGAAAGCGGCTAATCGCCCGTTTGTTCCAATGCGGAGGGCGCGGTGGAAGGATAGAGGGAAAGATTAAAGGCTAGGGTTATAGGGCGCGTTCGATACAAAATGATATCAAGAGGCGCTGACTTCGCTGACGTTCAGTGGCTGCAACCCCCCCCTGCGCCTACCAGCGTCTACGACTTGTCTTGGGGTGGAATGCTGGGCGCGGCTACTGCGCGCCCTAAGCTCAAGAACCGAGCTGCTGCTGGACTAGGTTTCCCCACGTTCAACCGAGGCGAACTGAAATCTAAATTGTGTGTCACCCATGCGTCGTGCGCTAAATAGTTTCGCCGGTCCTTCACCTCTACAGAGCGGAATGGCTAATGGCATTCTTAAAAGGGCGATCGTAACGAAAGAGCAGCAACATTTAAAGCAGAGCATAGGGCAGAGTAGTGCCCCACGTGACTTCCCATTTGTGGAAGACAATTAAGCCAAGACACTTTTTCCAGGAGCTCTGCGCCCGCAATAACGCACGCAGAATGATCAGGCTAAGAATTTGGACACACGCAGGTGCTCCGCACAAACGCCGGACGTAGGAGACCGCTGAAGGTTGCTTATGGGATTTACGGCCAATGTCATTCGCGCTGGATGTCAACATTTGGCGTGACGCGGTGGGAAGCACGTAGGGGCTCACGCGCGACAGAGTTGCCCTTCCCCGTTTCAAATGAAGGGAATATCCGAGGCACCAGCTTATTAACGGTCGTTGCTACCACCCTTGCTCTTTGCAAACACGTCTAAGGGTTTTAACCTCAGCCGCGAAACCAATGCTTCAAACCCTGAAGAAAGAAACTGCTAACGTGCCCACGGCTGTGCACTCTTCCATGCTTACATGAAGCCATCAGTAACCAATGAACCAATAAAACGGAAGTTATCCACAAGCATTAACACGGCCCCAATAGGTCCCACGGGATGAATTCCGCATCATTCACAAAGCGACGGCGCAAAAGCATAGCACGAAGAACTAAATGTGTTATCAACCACACCCAAAGAGCTTGAGTCGTTCGCTGGAGTATACCAGCACAAAAAATTGTCCCGCATCTGCTCACGACGTTGAAAATGTCTGGCTGCCTTGGTATCTTCCCGCCCTCCTTTTACGCTGTTCCCGTCCTGTATTCGGTCCACGCATTTGAGGTCTGCGGAGGTCGATTTTGCCGCTTCGCAGTGCTGCGCCATCTTTTGGTTTTATGAAGACTCAGTCCTTGAACCACGAGAGCGAGCCTCGGGCGGCAGCCTTCTTATTACTGCGTAGCATTCGTTGCCGAGTACCCCCCACCGCCAGGACCGTGTAACGCCCTGCATTTCCACAACAATGCAGATATCGCGGAAGTCCCACCTCTAATCGCTATAATAGCGCAAGCGAAGATAACTGGTCACACGAAATTTTGAAGAAAAAAAAACAGTAATATAAAAAAATTACGCAAAAGGGAGAAACGCATAACGCGCTTCTTTTCCACAATAACGCAGATTTCGCGAAAGCTCGCCTCTAATAGTTATAAGAAGGAAGGTAGAAAACTTTATTAAGAAAGGATGGCCCGAAGCCGCAGGGGAAGGGGGAGGGCAGGAAGGACGCTAGTAATGTTATACTCATAGTTATACTAATATACTAATAGTCTAATAGTTATAATAGCGTAAATTGAGTAAATTGGCCGAACAAAACTTTGAAAAATTAAAAAAGGAAGCAAAACCAAAAATATTACGGAAACCGGGGAACCGTGCAACGCCCTGCATTTCCACAATAATGCAGATTTCGCGAAAGTTCCAAATGCGTTCGTTATATTAACGTTAATGGAGATATATAGTCGGACGAAATTTGGAACAAGAAAAATATTAAAAAATTACAGAAAATGGCAAAACGTATAACACATGGCATTTCCAGAATAATGCAGATTTCTCGAAAGTTCCCATTGTTATCTTTTTAAGAGCCTAAATGGAGATGATTTTGTCGAGCAAAATTTTGAAAAACTAAAAAAAAACATTAAGCAATTGCGAAAAATGGCAAACGTATACCGGCATTCATTTCCATAAAAAGGCAGATTTCGCGAATGTTCCACTTCTAATGGTAATAATAACGTAAAGGAAGATAATTGGTCGGGCGGGATATTAGGAAAACCCGAAAATGTGGCTGTAAAAACTCACACTTAAAACAAGCGGCATAAGAATGCTGCGTTAGTAGATAATTCTCTGAATTTCTGCAGAATTTTTTCGTGGTTTAAACAATTTTTCAACGCCCTTTTTTTCAGTTGGTTTTTTAGAAACTCGAGCACACATTTAATTTTAAATAAAATGCACCTGTTTTGCTCACGTGCCATCACTTTCAGCTGTCACTCGCCACGGATTATTCTATATTTTCGCTTCAAACTTGCGGTCTTCGGAATTATGTGAAGATAGTAGATTGGCCCTCAAAGCTTCCGATCCTCGGTGAATGCCCCGAGTGTGTGTTACGAAAAAAGGAACCGTTGTGAGAAAAATTTTGTTCTGCACTGGCAACGTGTCGTTTTAAACCAAATGTACGTATATGTTCATTGCGTTTGGTTCTGTTTTTGGTTTTGTATTCAATTTAACTGTATGAGTACGTAGCTGTAAATGTGCGTTGTAAATATCAATTCCTTCAATTGACTTGTAGTGCAATAAGTATTATGTGGAGAACAAAAAAAAAAATGCTCCCCTCCAACTAACGACGACGATGGTTGAACGCGAAGCTTTCTCATGATGGATTCTTTGGTTGTGCAATACCACACTGCTAGTATGTGGTACTCTGCAGAGGTACGCACCCATTTCTGTAGAATTCCCCCAGCAACTCTCGGGTGTGTACTCCGTAGGCCTAACGTTTGGGTTTGAGGTGTGCGGCGAGAATCGGTACCCGCCGCTTGGCGTTCGCTTCGACCGTGTCGAAATGGAGCGGTCGGATGGACGCCGGCTTCACAACGCGAGGGACCCAGGTGGGATTCCGGCCACGCGAAGCGTGTTTTTCTTTCACTTGACCCACGATCATTCATCATCATCGTTAGAGAAAGTTGGCTTTCCTGCACGGTGTATTGGCGAACAACGCCATGAGCGGGGACACTAAACCATCGCTTTAAAAGGAGATAACGCAAGTGGTAGAGCACTGCGCTGCTACTGCGCACATGGGGGTTGAAATCTCGTCTTTATTTATTCTTTGCTGCGGCGGCCATTTTCTTTACATCTCAAAATGAGGCACGTATTCCTCTGGCCTTTAAAACCCGAATTAATTATGGCTTCCTTAGCATTTCAAGCCACCTGCAGGCGAAAGATAAGCTTGAATATTGTTACAAATATCACTTCTCGCGTAGGCGAAAAATGTTTCCTCAAAAGATAAGTGGTACTGGAGGGCGTGAGGCACTGTGTGTCTGACCGCGCATTTGGGGGCAGATAATGAGGGGTGTAGTGTAATTGAAATGCGTGTGAGGATGGTTCGTGTGGGGAAGAAGTATTTTTGAATTTGGCGCGAGTTGCGGCCATCTCGGCGCGAAACGGTTGGATCTGTGGGGGATAGGTTGACGCGAGATACCCCCGATGATGCGAGATGCGGTAACGTGTGGTGATCTTATACGTGAGGAGTGGCTCAGGACATTGATCCTCCGGTGCGGGTTGGTTAAGAACCCGGTGGTCCAGCACTCGGGCCGCTGCATGAGCAAGTTCCTAGCTTCCAGGCCCGCGTGGCCGGGAGTCCGGCGAAGGGCAACATGTTCTGGGGTAATGCGCGAGCAGAAAATTTGGAGGGTGGTGGTGAACGTGTGTCTTCGGCTAAAATTTTTGGGGCAGTATTAGAATCAGATCCCATATTGGAGGGGGTAGCGGTGAGAGCGAAGGCGATGGCTAAAGCGACCTTTCCGGCATCGTTGGTCTAGGAGTTGGGGACGCTGGCGGCCATTCTGCGGAGGAGTCACGGGAGATCACTGCAATGGCATACGTGTAGTGAGGAAGGAATTCAGCGGCGTCTGAGTAGTCGTGGACCTTAGGCGGGGCGGGTAGTGTAATGTTGCAGATGGAAGCGAGGTGGGCAGGCGGTGTCCATAATGGTGGACGGAGTGCATGTTGTAACGAATGAGTATTTAGGGAGCCTAAATATGCCTCCGGTATGGGTTAGAATGGTCGGCCGAAAGGAGACCGCTCCAGATTAAACACCTCCATGCTGCCTAAGTTCCCAGCGGCAAGTTTCAGACCCCGCAGTAGTATACAGCCCATCGGGGCAAAGACCGGACCGTGTTAACCCAAGAGTAACTTGAAACACGAAATCTGGGATCAGTAGCCCGCTCCGCTTGCTCTACCCGAAACTCCCTCCACGACTCAATCCCCTCAAGTTACAGACATTGCAACGAGTACTACTCTCAGTTACGGTAAGCACGTGAACAGAAAAAAAAATTACATGAGCGTTCCGATACATTCCCACCTCGCAGCTTAAAACCGCCCTGCACCTGCTTTCCACTCCATCTGACTCGGCGAATCTCACGCAAAGGCTCGTTCCCGCGGCGACGCGAGCGACGACAGCGAGCGCCGGGGCGATCGAAGCGACCACCAACGAGGTGCTCACTGTTGCACGCTACACGGGCGATGGCGGTGAAGCTTGTTTCCTTTCCCTTCTATTATTTGTCCACTACAGCGAGATTTTCAAGAGGGTTTCGGTTTGATGAATGACGAGCTATGCTGCTTTCTCGCGATTCCACGGATCGTGCGCTGTCAGTGAGAAGGCTTCACTCGGTTTGTCTTTAACAACAACACCTACGTACGACCCCGCAAAGAAAACCTGGTACGGATGAGCCGCATGTGTTCACTCCTGTATGTGGGTATCTGGCTTGCCGACGTCCACGTGTAGGGAACATAAACCCTTCTGTGCAAGGCAGAGTTCATCGCGAACGTTCTACAGCGGAGCAGATGTATCCGTCGTCCTATCAAAACAGAAAATTAAAATGAAAAGTGGTGAGGTTGTAAACATTACACATGCGGGGGAGACATTACCAAACACCGTGCAAACATACGTGCAATGGCTCCTGTATGATGCGTAAATATACAAGGTACTACTGGCGGCTCTCCGTTGCTTTTGAGATTACCTCTTTTCTTCCAAATACTTCCCGGAGGACTCTCGTTTGATGTTTGAGAAAAACGGTGTTTCTAACCGGGCGAAAGTACTTCTAAGAGAAAGAGACTGAACATTTATTCGAGCCGTCACTCGGTGGGGTGGGGTGGCTTAATTCAGTACAGATGAGGGCTCGAATCTGCGCTTTGCGGCCTTGAGCGTGGCCACGGCTGTGAAAAGCGGGAATTTAGGAACCGCTTGTGGGATTTGGAAGCAAGAAGGAACGAAAAACACAAGGAAAGCCCTTATCTGACCTTCTTTTCAGTGCTTAGCAAGCCAGGGATAAGCACTACGTGGTCATCACGAGTCGTCATCACGATGGAGAAGGCAATATAACTCTAAGACAGCTTTACGCCAATGATATTCCGGAACTGCAATCATGGCTTTCTCTAATCATGCTAACTAAAAGAGCAGAAAAATGCGGGATAAAGAGAAGAACTACACAGGACAAGCGCTTACTAGCAACTCAGTTTAATGAAACTAAAAGCAGAAAATCTCGACACAGCGTACCCTTGTGGCGCATCATACACATAAAAACTCACTTAATTCAACGACCATCGGGAAGTAATCAGCAATCGCATGCGCCGCAACAAATTGGCCGATGATCCGAGCGCATGTTGGCTGATCGATAACACCAGGCCCGAACATTGCGAATCCATGAAATTTGCAGCCTTTTCACTGAAAGCTATCTTCAAGTAGGCGAATTCCTCATTAAGGAGGGCGACGGATGGGGCGCTGACACAAGTTCCATTCTTATTGCACAGAAGGATAAAGTAAGCCTCTGCCACCTCGCGTGTACGTTGCTGAGAGTCCTAAACAGGACTTCTGTTTTTTCCAGCAGAGGCACACACCCATGCTTTCTACAGTGGTCAGATATATGGGAACATGGGGCCCCCTTCAAGGAAGACGAGTGTTCTCGAAGACGGTTATTCAGGCACCTGACGGTCTGGCCTACGTCGGATCCACCGCAATGAAACGGGATTCGGTAAACAACGCCTTTCGCGCATTTTATGAATTGTTTTCCATGCTTGACCCCGCACCCATCTGCTCCAGTTTCTTTCTTTTGGTTTACTCTTCTTGCAATAGCCCCACACAAACTTCGGAGGACAATTTGTTTGGTGCCGAGAACACTACCATGACATCAAATCTCCCCACCATCCTGTCAGCCCGATGGGTCACTTCACCCTCTCCCTCAGTGAGTCCACGCGGGCGCTTGATGTCTTTTACAACGTGTTGCGCTGCCGAAACCAGTACTTCTTCAGGAAACCCAGCCTGCTTTAGGCGAGTCACCTGACATGAAAAACTGAACTGCAGTCGGTGCTGGCACGACTTTTTCAAGGAACACCTGAGGCAATTCACTGCTAAACCGTTCTTGGCTGTCTTCCAGTGACAGGAGGAGAAATTCAAAAGGGGTTTTGCTCTCCTCGGGCCGCACTCCCAGCAAATGTGGTCCGAACAGAAAATTAGAACCAAATCTAAAAACCTGATAGCGTTATCAGTAGGGACTTCAGTGGTGAAACTCAGCCCCATCCCGCACTGCTTAAACTGCGTCAAAATATCAATCATGTCCCGCATCATGTCCGCTCTGCGGCAGAAGACCATGTACTCGTCAACATATCTACATACATTTAGAGCTGTACCCTCAAGTCCACACAACTTAGAAAAATGACACTTAAAACTGGCGCCACCCTTGAACCAATACAAACTCCGTATCTTTGAATATCCACTTTGCCTTCCCATTCAACGCATGTGGAACGCACGTAAAAGTCCAACAGTTCAAGAAGTTCCTCAACCGAAATTCCGCAGCGACCTGAAAAAGCAACCTCATCGTTCAGTTCAGTAATAGTCTTTCACAGATTGCATAAGCTGGACATGCGGCAGGCTGTAGAACAAATCCTCAACGTCTACACTGAAGCCAGCGCAGTGGCCTGGGTTTTTCGTTACCAAAAACTCAAACAGCTGCTGAGGAGAAGACAACAGAAATGGGTCAGCAAGGCTCAGTGACTTCAAATGCATCAGTAGGAACCCCGAAACTTCATGCTGCCAAGACTAGCATTCGGACACAATGGCCATGAACGGAAAGCCCGTTTTGTGGGACTTGGCTGTGAAGAACGCGGACAGCTACACCCCTTTGGCTTTCTTTACAGAAGCTGCTAGGCTAAAAAGGTTCAGCTTCTTAGTGAGCTCAAGGGCTTGCCTTTTTACAGCCTTCGGTTTAAGAGTCACTGGCACAAAATTCTTCTCCATAGCAGCACTGGCTTTTTGGGGAATCATTCCCTCAGGCACCACCACAAAAAAACCCTCTTTGTCAGACACAAGGACCCTCATTCCACTAGTCGCAAAAAAGTTCACCATCGGTCCCATCTGCGCACATCGTTGTGGCCTCCCATCCGGACTTGCAATCACCTTCACACACTCCCTTTGAAAGTGCGTCAAATCCGAGTCCGGTGCAAGGCGCGAGCAGAAGTGGGTCATAGCGACTTTGTCAAACAGCGTGAGGTCCGGAGGAAGGTAGAACTTTGGCCTGTGCTGGAGAACGTCGTGGAAACGTTTGGGAACCCGGCAGTCACCAAGAACCAAGACTTGGCCATTCAAATGAAGCTGCCGCTTGTTCTTCGGAAGCGTTGGGAACAACATGCTCCACAGAACTTCTGTAAGGTCATCCGCCTGCTTACTCCACTGCGAAAAGCACCCGCCGACCCCAACCGCGTTGACAGAAGGGGCACAGCACACACGCAGGCAGTCTCTGAAAAATCTTGCCTGCTGGTTCCACTCAGACCGAAGAAGCCTGGAAAGTCTCCTCGCGTGGCTGGGTGTAGGCTGCAGCCAGCTAACGACGCCTTGAAGCTCGGGTGGACACATCTATCTGACCACTCTAGGAAGCTTGAAAAAACAGAAGTCCTGTTCAGGCACCCTCAGCAACGTACACGCGAGGTGGCAGAGGCTTACTTAATCCTTCTGTGCAATAAGAATGACACTTGTGTCAGCGCCACATCCATCGCGCTCCTTAAAGGAGCCATGAAGAGAAAATACAACTTCGTTTAATTTGAAAGAACTAGGATTCAGTATCTCGCTCAGCTCCATTACAGCCACAAAAGATGTTTTTTAACGAAAAAAAAAGCAAAAAGTATTGAAAAACTTTCAGATTTCGCGCCACAGTGACGTCATATGGAGAAGAGTGACGTCATACGGGCCAGCACTAAAAACATAATTTTCAGTGCGTTAACTGCACATTAGCAGTCAAGTGATGCGGTCAAATGGAACTAGAGGCCCCGTTACAGACGTCCAGTCATGTGTCGTCGCGACAGCTCAGTTAGGCGGCCGCCAATCGGACAAACAAGGTTCCGTGACGTCATAGAAAAGTTGCGGGAAATTGGCTGGGGGGTCGCGACTGCTTCACACGTTTTCTTTAATATCTCCGTTATTTGTTCGAAGATTGCGATGATATTGACAACATTGTTATCGGGACTAAGCAGTCTTTCTAATAAACTCAACTTGTATTTTGTCTTCATGGCTCCTTTAAAGGGACACTGAAGTAATTTGTACACATTGCGGGATTACTAGCGCAAATTGTAGTCCGGAGTCCATAGGCGATGTTTCGACCACTCTGAGCGCGTTTACGCGAATTTATTTAGTAAAAAAATCTATTCGAAAATGCTGTCCTCCTCTCTGCACCCTCGCCCATTTTATGTGGCGTTTTCGTGTGACGCCAGGAGGAGATGACACTTAATAGCTTAATGGCAAATGGCTGCGCTACTGCACGGCTCACCGACTTTCCGACAGAGTCAGTCGGCGTACCCGTCGCGGTGGCTCAGTGGCTAAGGCGTTGCGCTGCTGAGCACGAGGTCACGGGTTCGATTCCCGGCCGCGGCGGCCGCTTTTCTGATGGAGGCGAAAAGCAAAAACGCCCGTGTGTACGAGGTTTCGGCGCACGTTAAAGATCCCCAGGTGGTCAAAATTAATCCGGAGCCCTCCACTACGGCGCGCCTCATCGCCTGCGTTGCGTCGGCGCGTTAAACCCTAAAATCAACCAATCAAATCAAGTCAGTCGGCCCAGCGTTTAGCCCGCCTGCCGCCGACGGGTCGTCGCAATTCGTTCGCTTAGTTGAAACTAAGCCACGACACATTTGTGAATGGAAGAATGTGCGTTTCTTTAGTTTGTTAGTTCGTACACTGTATCTAGCTCCAAGTCCTGGTCGCTCCCCACAAGCGCTCCTCAAGTGCACATGCGACGCTTCACTGACTGGTACGCTAGTAGAAAAATCTAAGGCCAGTCAATATAGGTCTAAGGCAATAAAATCAACCTAACCTTTTACCGTACTGCGCAAAACTAGGGAGCAGGAAGCACTTTTTTTGCGCTGGGTGAACAAGAACAGTGGTCAGCAGCACGCCCACACATATGTTAATGGTGTTCCGTCTAAAAAATGCAATTGCTAGACGTGAGATATTGTGGAAGTTTGGGGGACGCTTACTGCACGAGCGCTATAGAACAAATAGTCACCTAAGTAAGGTACTTGAAATGCTAAAACTAAATAAATGCGTAAACTGGTTGTACATGACATACCATATATCTCCAACTTCGCCAGCGCCGTCTCATGGCCGATCATTCTACTTCCGGTCTCCCTAGCGTTCGGACGTGCGAATCATGAGCTCCGGCGGAGCGGTAATGGGGGCTCAGCAGAGCCGCGGAAACAGGCCTTACGGAAGCGACAGCGAGGATTATCAGGTAATACTGCCCCAACTGCCCACCGGTCGTATTGTCGTGAACACGTTATTTTTGCACGGTGATGTGAAAGCAAGACCATTCAAGGTCGAAGACTTCAGGGACGCGCTTGCACGGACTGGTTTGCTCTCCGAGGTTGTCGCCTTGGGAGCCTACCAAATAAACCACGTGTGGGCGATAACATTCAACAGTGCCGAATCGACGAAGAGGATGTTAGTCACCGAGCTACAGGTGAAGGGTCGGCGGTGCGTCATCATTGACCCGCAAGACCAACAGGTACGACTGAAACCGCATTGGCTGCTGCACGGCGTCGCCTATGAAGACATTCGTGCCGCCCTCGCGCCGTACGGCAAAGTGGCCGAAGTGCACCGCGAACGCTGGCGTGTCCAAGGCGTTACAGACAAGGGGTCAACGACGAGGACGGTGCTGCTCAAGCTGAAAAGAGGCATCAAGCTGGACGACTTGCCACATCTGATAAGAGTCGCGGGAGAGCTCGCCCTTGTGGTGGTGCCGGGCCGGCATATGCAGTGTCTTCGCTGCAATGGACAGGGACATGTGCGCCGTGAGTGTAAGGTGCCGCGTTGTACCCAGTGCAGGCGATTCGGACATCTCGCCGCGCAGTGCGTGCCCTCGTACGCGTCGGTAACGGGGCGCGCTGACCCCGATGCGTCTGCTGAGCACCTCATGGACGTCGCCGAAGCAGAGGAAGCAGCGCAAGGAACGGGTGGCAGCGAGACCCCGGCAACTACCGCGACGACACCGAGTGAAGCCGACGTTGACGTGGAGGAAGGAGACGCTGGGGATGTTACAGGTGGTACCTGCACTGACCACTCCAGCACGGTTTTCGTGAAAAAAAAAAAAAACGCCGTAACGACGGTACCTGCAAACTTTGCGAATCACCTGACAGCACACAAGTCGCTGACCTTGACCATCTTCTATGGAGATGCCCTGCCTTCAAGGACCAGAGAAACCGCGCACATGCGCTCATTCCTCCTCAAGTCAGGCCACAAACGCTGCGGGAGTGGACCCATCCCGAAGGGTCTACAGAACACAGGAAGATGGGCCTCGACTCTCTTTTCGTATATGTTCGAGAAGCCACCGTACAGGACCACATTTAGTCGGGACACTCAACCCCCCCCCCCCCCCCCCCCAATTCCTCCAACTCCCTTCCCCCATCTCCCCCTCCGGTGATGACAAAGGTCAAGGCACGGAGTGTATATAGGATTAATAAATACATATTACAACAACAAAAAACGCCGTAAGGATTGCTGTTGGATAGATTCCGGGATAATTCAGGCTATCTCGTACAGAGATTGGTTGTGGAAGCGTGTGAAACGTTCACCTGAAGACCATGCCTTACGTTCACACCATCAAACTGCGCGAAACAGAGTCGTCGCCCTTTTACGGGCAGCCAAGCGCCGATATTTTTTCAATCAATTCAATCAACACTCAAAGAATCCCAGAAAGACGTGGTCTCTTGTGAACAGTTTACGCGGCAAGGAACGTAGTAACTGTTCAGTTTTTCAATCCTTCCGTGAAGATCCGATAGAGCTCGCACATGCGTTCAATCGTGCCTTTAGAAACGTTCCTCAATGTTCCGATCTTATTGACGGGCCTTGCACGCTTAAGGAATCTTTGCCTTCGTCAGCATTTTTGCCGCGGTTATCAAAGTCTGACCTCAAATCCATCGTCTTCAGCTTTCGCTCGAATAAACCTGCCGGTTGCGACGGAATGTCGATTGATACGCTTCGTAGGAATTTTGGGGCTCTATCGGGGGTTGTTCTTTTCATACTAAACGGTTTTATCGATGGTTCAGACATTCCTTCACCTTTAAAAACCCGCCATTGTCCGACCTCTTTACAAAGCCGGGCCCAAAAATAATGTTAATTCATATAGGCCCATACCCATACTGCCAATTCTTTCCCAAATATTAGAAAAATTCCTATTGATGACGATGTCTTGCTTCCTCGAAAAATTTTCCGTCGTTTCGCCTAGGCAGTTTGGTTTTGTAGCTGGTCGAGGAACCATGACACTGCTGGAAGAATTTGCAGACGAATTATACTCCGCCTTTGATTGTAATTTTTTTGCCTGTGTTTTATTTTTAGATGTAGCTAAAGCGTTCGACTCTGTTTGCCACAAAATATTGTAACAAAAACTACAACTATTAGGTTTCCGGGGGCCATTTTATGATCTTTTGAATCAATATCTTAGTGGTCGGTATCAGGTCGTAGCTACAGATAACAACCTAGAATTTAGCAGCCCTCTTCCTTTACTAACTGGTGTGCCACAGGGATCAATTTTATCTCCTTGTTATGGTGACGTCTAAAAGCAAAGAGTACGTTTAGGTCACTTGAAAAGCAGCTGCATCTTCGTAGAGTACACAATCGCCTGCAAGAGCTACCCGGCGACGCGGTTCTGCGCGCTTCGTCGCCGCTCTTCCGGGCGTCGGCGACGGTAACAGCATATCACCCCTGTCACCTCCAAATACGTCAGGTACAAATGAATTCTACTCTCGCTTCGTTTAGACTTGATACTGGCACAGTGAGAGGTTGGCTTCATTTTGCAGCGTGGACAACAAATGCGGCTTTGTTTCGAATGTATACGTCGCAGAAAAATATGTTTTTGGCCCTTTTGGGGGATGTGATTAGCCAATCCCGGACAATTACTTATGCCTTTTATAAGAATATAAGCCATGCGAAAATGTTAAGTATGTTCAAAGCCTGTAAGTCGTTAAATATGTGCCCACACACGCGTTGTAGCAAGAACCAAGGCAATTTAATATGAAACCACGGAAAAATAAATGCTCCAGTGCAAGTGCGGAAGAAACATAATAGCTCTAACGGAAATGAAAAAAAATACAGTGTTGCTTCTGACATGCTAAATACATTCGTCGAAATTTCGGTAGCGCTCCCGCCAGCAGCTTCGAAAAATGACGGAGCTCCGCGTGTGCGTCTCGGCTAGGCGGCGTACCTGAATTCTCTGCCGCGCCTGTTCCGGAGTTTTCTTTTGCTTTTGTCACCTCGAGCTCAAGCTCGAGAGCTTTACAACGCTGGGACACCAGCCTTAGCTCGAGCTGCATCTTCGACATCTCAGGGTCAGATGAGCCTCCCCCCTGCTCTCGCTCCTCGTCCCCGCTCATCGTTGCAAGCCTACATTTGTCCGGGTTTAAATGCCCGAAACGCGTGTTCATGAAACACCAAGACTCAATTCGGACAGCAGTGCTCACCCCTGGGTAACAGAAAAAGGGGACTCACCTTCGGATGTGTAGTCGCCCGTCGCTTCTCCGTCTTACTCCCGGTGGCTCCTTTCGCTGCTGCTCGTCGCTGCACTGTCCGTGCCCAGTCTTCGGTGTCAGCGGTCGCTCTTGCGATGTGCCGCTACCCCAGCAGTCTCTCCGATGATGTGTCAGCGGTTCCGTCGATGCTGCTGGTCCCGGCAAGCTGTCCCTCGCTCGCCGTCCCGCTGTCTGCCCTGGCTCCCGGAAGACGAGTTCTTTCCCACGTTGCAGATGCGGCTCTTACTTGTTCTTCCGTCAGTAGTCGCCCTCCTTGTCGCCGTGCGTCGCAGATCCTTGCCGACTGCGCCAGTAAAGGTTTGGTTCGTTGTTTCTTGCTTCGATGCGCCGATGTTGTGGCGTGTAGAAGACTTCTTATGGTCTGCGTTGGTGCCTGATGGTGACGGCACTGATGACACGACGACGATGAGAGTTGTTGAGGGTTTTAAAACTGTATATTTACACGGAAGACATATACAGGATATTTACAGACTGAAGTAGACAGAGTAAGAAATAAAGTGGGTTCCTAGGTCAGCTAAGACTTTGTGCCCGCGGCACCCCCGTCAGCGACGGACCCTGACCTAAGACTACCCAAGTGGTGAGATCCTCCCTAGCCTGACCTGGCTAGCCCGTCAATACGTCGGCCGTGCATAGCACAGTAAACCCTGAGGATTCGACCCCGGGACCTCGTGTCTCGTGGTTTTAATGGGTTACTTAGGCCCCACCCCGATACACAGGCCAATCGGTATCTCCTGGGCACCTGATAGGATGGATTAGTAAATCCGGGCCTAAACCATGGTGGGCAACGCCCCCCGTAACCCTCAAACACTGGTCACTCTCTCTCTCTCCAGAAAAAAAGGAACGGATCAAAAGCAAACCAAACAAACACGAGAAACACCTAAAAACCCGCGAAAACACGTGCAAGCGCCAGCGACACGCTTCCACGAACGCTGTATGCATCGCCTGTTCCCACGCATCTCGTCCGAGACGGACAGCTATTTAACGACCCGGCGCGTCCCCAAGATTCTCCGCCGTTGACAGGCGATGCCCCGTTAATTGGACCGTGGGCCAGAAACAGCGCGTAGGGACAAAAGGACACGGCGGCCGGCTCAGGCTTCGCCTCTGCCGCGCCCATCCCGGGCCGCAACGCGCGCACCCTGGCACGCCTCCACTCCGCGCGCGCACTGGCCAACAAAAGGAAAGCTATCGCCATTATTCGGCCACTGTCTAACCACAGTTGACAGCTTCCCCGTCTCCAGCCGCTCGACGGACCAAATGGTTTTACAACCTGCTAATGGAAACCGCGGTGGGCCCCGAGCCAACGGCCGCCATGCCCTCGGGATGCCACTTGAGTCGCCATGCTACCAATGTTTTCCCACGGCTACACCACGCACTCCGGCCAAAACAACGCGAAAGCGCCGCTGCGACTCCAGACAATGTGTCCTCCCGCAAGCGGCGTGACCCAGAGACCGCTTGCTCTTAACGAGCTGGCTGCCATAAAGTCATTCATGTGCCCTTCAGGGAACCGCCGCTTCCCACGCGTTCGACTTTGCAGCGTCGCTGACGCCTGGAACTCTTACAGAAGTAATCCTTAGTGAAACATTGGTATGTTCGACAATATGGTCACGTAAGACACCGTCGCATACGCCAATCGGCCAGTATCGTCTGAGACAACCCCAAAGCGCGCCGCACTGCTGTGCAGCTACAACAAGCATAGTGCGAGCAGTACCAACAGCAGTACGCATTGGTACTTCTATGTTTACGTGTACTTTCGTAACTTCCAGTGTTTACCCAACCATTCTTACTGCTATAAAAAGAATGCGCCCTATATTTAAGCGCAAATAGATCGTCCGGCAAGTTCATATGCCCTGCCTAATTTTCGTTTGCTTTTGCCGGCCTCAGCCAATCGCACATCTGGGCATATGACATCATAGATTCTGTTGTGGGAAATTAGCTAGTGAGTCGCATGGCCACTCCATTGTTTTCCTAATTATATAGCTTATTTGAGTGATGTTTACGTTAAAAGTGGTGTCAGCTTTATTCTAACGAAGCAATCTTTCAAATGAAGCAAACTTGCATTTTGTCTTCATGGCCCCATAAAGAATTGAATCTTACACATGTGGCGGTGGCTAGTGGCTAAGGCGTTGCGCTGCTGAGCACGAGGACGCGGGTTCGATTGCCGGCTGCGGCGGCCGCTTTTCTGATGGAGGCGGAAAGCAAAAACGCCCGTGTGTACGAGATTTCGGCGCGGGTGGTCAAAATTAATCCGCAGCCCTCCACTACGGCGCGCCTCATTGCCTGTGTTTCCTAGCGCGTTAAACCCTACAATCAATCAGTCATACACGCGACAATCAACATTCTAGGCGGTGTTCTCCCGTATGGCGGAAGAATCAACAGCACTTGTAACCGCCATGGCCTTCCGGGAGTTTGAAGGTGAGCTAGGCGCCCCAGGCATTCGCTCGAAGCGGTTGACCCCAATGACCGAAGAGGAGATATTGGTACAGTAATACCTCGTTATCTCGAAGTAGTAAAAACCGATATGATAATCGATAGATCAGCGGGCTTTCGAGAGAAGCAAAGTTGCGCGAATTGCCATGAAATATCGAGTTCGCCAAAAAGGCGCTACTACTTAGCAGCTCTTCTACAGCAGCTTCCAATCTTGCCTTTTATAGAGGTTTGAAAGAGAAAAAAATTGTGCAGGAGGCGTTCACCGGCTGGGATTTGTGGCACTGCAATTTTACTTAGCAGAAACGAACTGCGTAATGCTGGGGTGCTTTGCGGCCGCACTCGGGCCTAGTAAGGAGCTACTTGACGCAATTCATGAGGTGGCTTCCCGCGCTTCTGCAGACTCAACCTGATTTCGCAGCGACCGCAGCGAATTCCTCGTTTCAGCAGATATCTCCTCTCGAGGAGGTTCGTCGTCGTCGCCCCCCTCTTCGCCGTCCCCTCCTTTTGTGGCCGATTTCGGCGTCCGTTAGTTCGGCGTCCGTTAGTTCTCCTGCCACGCGCATATCCTGCTCGCATAGGGCGTATTCCTGAAAAGTTACGTCATTTTCGGTGGCACCGTTATCGGCAAGCTTTATCACCTCTTGGCAGAGTTCCTCACCATCTGTGAATTCATCTCTCAACGCTCAAATTCAACGGTCAAATTTAAACTCAAGGATCCGCGGCGGCGAAATTTTCGCTCCACTCTCAGTCAAGATTTAGAGATATCCGCAGTTTGCCCAAAAAATACCTGGAAAATAAAGGGCAACAAATACATGCGACGAATATGAAATGGTTTGGTGCCGCGGGAAATTTCGACTTAGTACATAGCCGGAAGGACTTCCACGAAAGCCCTACGAATCCTAGCCAAAACACTCCTGAACGAACAATCAAAATCATTTGGATGCCTTCCCACTCATCCCTTCGCGGCAATGCAGCGGCTCACGCTCACGAGCGAGATCTTGCTCGCCGGGCACCGCAAGATGACGACGAGAGGACCAGACACTCATTATTACATACGACGACATCACCCAACACTACACGCTCACACGACGCACCTTCCCGCCACCGCAGAAAAATTAACAAAGGAACAAGTCACCCTCCGACAACTTCAAACACATTTCCACATCCCACACGGCTACACCCCATTCACCCCACATTATAATACCCCCTGTGCAGGCACTGCGGCAACCCAGCAACGCTCTTCCTTATGGCTTAGGCATGCCCTTCAAACCAAGACCTTGCACCAATTCCCAGTCCTACATACGAGCAGTGGGAGAGCGAACTTGCCAGCTCGGACCTAAGTAAGCAGCTTTGGCTCGCTGAAAGGGCGAAGACGGCAGGCCGCACCAACGGAATCCTGGACTGAGGTCCCCGCCCACTTACCAGCTCGATCTCACTGTTCAAAAAAGTTTCCTCCTCTTCCTCCTTCTACTCCTCCTCCTCCACCTCCTCCTTCTCGACTTAGCCTATTTTTCGATATATGCGAGTTCGAGCTAATGAGGTATTACTACTTGAGAACTTGGACCGGCTGTACAGAGAGCGGGTTGACATGTCTACGAACGACTTCCAGGCAGAAGACTAAAGACTAGGGCGCTTCGATTCCCATTTCTGTCGTACAGGGTGGAGGAACGTATACGCTGGCACCGCCATTTTGGGTCACTTGCCCGCCGCCGAAGCGAGTCATTGTATCAAAACCACGCTATGATTATCGCCGCAACGCCGTTTACAGGCGAACTTTGAATCATCTTATCTGTTTCGCGTCGCTGGGTCTTGCGGGAAACGAAAAGAAAAGCGCGTGGAGCACTTTGACCCGATAGCGGCGGCGCGGGACCGTTCAAAGGGTGTCTCCACCCTGTACGGGGGCGCTGGCATCGATGCAGCTTACTACAGACCAGCGCAGAGGCCTTCGTGATTACCGGCATGAATGTTTCCGGGGCGGCCCACCTTGACCATATGACGTCATCTACATCGGCGGAGTGTATTGCGATTGAGGCGGTCAGTTGAAAAAGATTAAATTGCTTCGAGCACGGCAAGTGGTTATTCTAACAGATTCCAAGTCAGTCATACAACTAATCTCCATGGAGTTCCTGCAGAAAGATCCTGCCAAGGCTTCCTACCTCTCGTCAAGCAACTCAATGGAAACGGCCCCAATGTGAGTTTCCAGTGGCTCCCTTCCCAAGTATGTGTGCTAGCAAACGAAGCTGGAGCGCTATTCCAAAAGTACCACGTAATGTAATGTAATGTACCACGTAATGTGCCACGTGGAAATGTGTTAGTTTCTAGCTGTCTGTAGATGACCGTGTCTTCGTGAGACATGTAGAGATGTGGAGGTGGAAAGGTTCTTCGTCCCAAGCGGTAGTGGGCCAGGATGTCACTGTACTTTCCGGGAATTATTTCTCGTGTTGGGCTTATGGAAGGACTGGCTGTTATCCCAGAAAGAGTCGCCCGGTGTGTATGAGCTCGGGCTGCAGAATGATTGATTGATTGTAGGGTTTAACGCGCCGACGCAACGCAGGCGATGAGGCGCGCCGTAGTGGAGGGCTCCGGATTAATTTTGACCACCTGGGGATCTTTAACGTGCGCCGAAATCTCGTACACACGGGCGTTTTTGCTTTTCGCCTCCATCAGAAAAGTGGCCGCCGTGGTCGGGAATCGAACCCGCGACCTCGTGCTCAGCAGCGCAACGCCTTAGCCACTGAGCCACCACGGCGGGTAAAGGGCTGCAGAATGAGCCACCTCATTCCCTTCCAGTGATGAATGAGCCGGTGGCTATATGATGAAAATTTCGGGTAAATCACGGTGGGCCGATAGACTTTTTGCTGCTGTTGATGAAATGCGTCCAGTTTGAAAGTTTCGACGCGCTGTCAGGGAGTCTGATATGATGGTGACATGTTCTTTATGGTGACATGTTCTTTGACAGTGGTAGCTGCAAGGGCAAAGGCTGCTTCTTCAGCAGTGTCGATGTCCTTGGTATGTATAGAAGCAGAAGCTAGCTCGTCCCTGATTATTGACTATAGTGATGGCGTGGGCTGACCGACTGGTGTATAGTGATGCGTCTGCGTACCTAACGTCAGGCCGTTTCCCGTGTGCAGTTCGAAGAGCTTGGACTTTTGTCTCGCGTCGTGCTTTGTTGTGGATGGGATACATGTTTTTTTGGTACTGGGGCGACAGTGATGTTCTCTCTAACATGTAGAGGAATGTGTTGTTTAGCTTTATTGTCTTTCGGAACTTCGTAACCCAGTTTTCGGCGAAAACTGGGTTACGAAGTTCCGAAAAGGGTGTGTCTTCCCGTCTTGGTGAGTTTTAGGCGTTCAAATTAACTAATTTTGTGAGCTTCAGCAAATTCCTCCCAAGTGTTGTGCAGGCCTAATTGCAATAATTTGTCTGTAGGAGCAGTGAGGGGTAAACCGAGAGAAAACTTATAGGCTTTTATCAAGACATTAAGTTTTTCTTTTAAATGCGGAGCATTTCTTAGGCTCGCCTGGTCCTCCGTCGTTGAGGGCGGCGCCGTCCACACGCTCACTGCGCATGCGCAACTCTCCTCCTTACACCCACAGCTCCGCAATACTACATAAAAAAAAGAAATAGTTAGCGGCGCCCGGTTTCGATCCCACGACTCTCTGGCTGCAACGGGATGAACGCGGTGCTCTTCCCACTACGCTTCAAATCCGGGACAGGAGCAAGTGCTACGAACGCGCCTTATGTCCTTGACTCATTCAAACTACGTCAAGAAGCTACTGATACAACGAAGGCACGCGAAGCTGAACGTCGACGGAAACGACGAACTTAAAACTTTAGAGGGGGATGCTGAATTTCCCGTGGGAAAGCTGTGGCGGGAAGCGCCACGTGCCTTGCAGCTCAACCAGCCCCGTCCGCAGCGCCTCTGATGCTGATTGCGGCAGGATGCCCCTAGGGATTGCCCAACCAAAGAAGCCATCACGAGATAGGTTCGCGTTCAACCACCGTCGTCATCTTCCCGTAGGGGAACCGCCGAAGAAGAAGAACGAGAAGACAAAGCTGCGAAGAGGAGGGCGTGTACATTGCTCTCAGCCGGTGCACCAATGTCAACAACCTTTACCTCACCAAAGATGACGGAGACTACCGATTCTACCACAGAGACAACATAGACAAGAACATGATGGACGAGTTTCGGCGCCTCGAGAACCACCGCCTACTCACCGTAACACAACAGCACTTGCGTGCCTTTGCCAGCGGTGTGGACCCGGACGCGGAATTCCCTGTGGCGCTAGTAAAAACCAGATGACTCAACATAACGGCAACACAATAGAACCACACAGAACCGCCACGATGCTTCGCATCCTCATCAGGGTTCCGCACGGGAAGATGGTGTAATTTTTTATTTCGTTATTTTTCAGGGCTAGATATGACGTTCCATACGTAATTCTACTCGTTATTAATGCTTCCACCATTTTAATGGTGTCCTTTTCTTTGAGGCCATGTCGGCGATTTGTGATACGGCGTATGAGATGTAGAACTTGATGAATAGGGGTTTGCTGGTTATGGAGCGTTGCCATGCCCCCTCCGTCTTGCTGTAGAGTAAGCCCTAGTAGGCGAATAGTTTTGACCTGTGGGATTGGAGCGATGTTTATTTAAGTTCTATATCAAGAATTGGCGCCGGGGGTCGACCTCTGGTTCGTTTTTTAAAAAGCAGTAATTCGGATTCATCTGGAGAGCAGTGCAGGCCACGTCGGCGAAGGTACTGTTCGGTGGTGTGAATTGCTTCTTGCAAGACGTCTTGCTGCGTGCCGGCAGAGCCCGTGCGTGCCCATATTGTAGTATCATCGGTGTAGATACCGTGACTGATGCCTGGGATATTATTAAATTGTGGTGATATGACAGAGCCCTGGGGTGTTCCTTTTGGTGGTGTCGGCCGGCGAGCTTGTCTGTTCTCAGGTTCCCGATGCCAATTGTCGCTGTGCGGTGTTGCATACGGGAAGGCGTACCCGAGCCGAGCGCCGTCGCCTCCGACATGCGTGTGGTAGCGTGGGGAAGCGAGCGGCCAGCCAATGTTGATGCCTTGAACAAGAGACCAGAAGCCGAAGGCAAACTTAAATTGTTTACTGCATGGCAAGAGATGAGCGAAAGCCAGATGAGAACAATGCCCCGACGGGCGAGCTTACAGCACAGGACTCGAGCAGAGTGACAGCATTGATTTTGTGCTCCAACAGGAAGGGGGGTTCGGGGGGGTCCTGGGGCAGCACGTTTTGCGCAGGGCACGTGGGCAACACGCAAGTCATGCGGGTTTCCCACGTGCCCTGCGCAAAACGTCGTGGCAAGCTAGTGAACGCGAAGGACAAGCTCCCAAAAGAAAAGTAACCTGGTGTCATTTACAAGATCCCGTGTGGCGACTACGACTGCGTATACGTTGGTGAAACTGGAAAGTTCCCGAGGCGCCTCAAGGAACACCAGCGTGACGTAAACAAAAAGAACACCACCGCGAATGCACTCGCCGAACACGTGGAAGCTCATAATCACAAAATTGACTGGGACAGTGCCACAATCATCGTAAAAAAAAAAAACGCAACGACCAGGCTCCTCGTTGAATCGCTTGTTATTCAAACGACATCAGATACCATCAACCGGACAGAAGGCAATATGCCCGGTATCTACGCACGTTCATTACGACGCATTTTGAAAGCATGAAAACCGCGACGACGTCTTGCCTCACCTCATTGTGATCTAGGATTCCGTAGGGGATCCGAAACGTCAATTTTATTCTTTTGACTTGGTCAGTGACCGCTTCTGTTAGGCTGAGCACATAGGTAGGTCGTCTAAAGATAAAAAGTTGCAAGTGACATCTACGTATGGGTCTTAAAATGTAAAACACGATCTTTGACTGCCAGGGAGCGTTTTCGAACGCAGTTGTTGTATTAACGACCTATGCTTCACGAGCACTGAGGGTCAGCGAAGGGAGGAAGACTATCAGGGAGGGTTCTGAATCACCGTTGCCAAGGAGAGACAACGTCCCCCTGCGTTTCTGTGGCTTAAGATGTAAGCGTAAAAGTTTGCGGCTGCGGATTGACTGTTTGTCAATTTGAGCGAGAAGGTGTCATTTCAGTGTTTCAAAGGGTTTATTTATTCTTCGATGCTTAAAGGTCAACTGCACTCAAATTTCACCTTGGCCAAATTTACCGGGAATGTACAGCGCGTGCCACCAAACTAACTGGTACATGGCCGGTAGCCCATTGAAATGCGTTGTTTATCAGTTATAAAAATTTACAATAGCTCCGTCGAAGCGACGCTGCACCTGCCGGCGAAACGCGTAAGCAGCCATGAAGCGGAAGTGACATTGCGACCGGCCAGGTGCTTTTTCCTTCGGCCAGCCAGGAGAAGCGGTCGAGCTCCTTTGGGCGCGCTTCTAGAACTGCTGCGAAGGCGAAGCGTTGCACGTAGGTCTGCTCCGGGCGGCCGGCCGCTTGCGTCCGCTCGGTCGCCAGCTGGGCCGGCAGCAACGTCACTTCAGTTTGGCCATAAAGGCCGCGCTCTTCTCAGCTTGTTTCAAAATCGCCGATTTTCGACGGATGTTTGCGCCGTAAATACGCGTATTTCAGCTGTCATTTTGTATCATGGAGTATTTTTAGGCGACAATAAGGTTTTCAAGAGGTTGAAATTTTGAGTACATTTGGCCTTTAAGCTGGACTAAACATTTTTGCTTTTTGCGGAGAGAGAGAGAGAGAGAGAGAGAGAGAGAGAGAGAGAGAGAGAGAGAGAGAGAGAGAGAGAGAGAGAGAGAGAGAGAGAGAGAGAGAGAGAGAGAGTATGAAGACCTTTGTTACGGAAGAATTAGTTAAGCTTTAGGGAAAAAAGGGTAAATAGATGGTACGGAGCTCAAGGGTGCATCCTGAAGTCTAGGGCGCCAGATGCAGCAGCTCCTTCCCTTGCATGCCTTCTCATCAGCTTACGCTGATATCGAGGTAACGAGCTTGTCAAAGCTTGTCCGCCGGAAGCGGAAGACGCGCAGTCCTCTGAGAGAGTTGGTTTGCGAGTATTTGCCTTATTTCTCGGCTGCTTAGGGAAAATGGTGTATATGGGAGTAATTTGTGCAGAAATATTTCTCGGAGCGTACAGAACTTGCGGGAAAAGTGAAAAGTGCGCAATATAACACATATTTGTGAGAAAGGAAGTTAGCAAAGCATATTGGAACTTCCAAATTTATTTGTAGGTTCTAGTGAGGTACGTTGACGACCTAGCGTCGAATCTAAACATCAAGTTGAAGGTCACTGTTTTAAGGTACCTACATCTTTACGCTGTGGAACCTGGAGAGAGCTGGTGAACACAAGCGGGGACACGGTCCAGTGTTGAAAAAAACAATTACTCGATAAATGAAGAGAACAGTGTAGAGCCGCGAGGCATTCAAAATAATAGTTTCCTGTCGCTTTATATATCTGAAGCCAGTAGACTTGCCGGTGGTATGCTTGGCAGAAGTGATAGACAGTTCCTCGGCATGACCCTCACTCAGTCCTACACACGCACCGCCGAGACGACAGCGAGCTGTGGACGCCCAGCCCAAACACGCTGTAAAGCCATCCTCCCAGCACATCTACGCCATGTAGGGGGGAGGGTGCCGGGCTGGCAGCGGGAGCAGTTGGAGCCCGCCGCTGCGGCCTGCGCTAGGCGCGGAGGACAACACGGAGAACATGATCGAACGCGGAGGAGGTGCACAGTTCGCTGCTGCCGAGGAGGACCACGGCCCTTATCCACCGGCTGTCGCTGGATTCCCATGGGGTCGCAGTGAAGCCATGGAGGCCGAGCTGACAGCCCCCTGGGTGCTGTTGCAGCTGCCGCTTCAACCAAAGGGTCCACCAGCCGAGGCCAGCTCCTCAGAACTTGCAGTAGCCGTGCGGCGGCGATGGCTAGCAGCAGCAGCATGGCCTGGCTGGGGGTCGGGAGGCCTCGCCCATTAACCGCACGGCCAGCTGGGAATGCGATGGAGAAAGTGACCTTCACTGAATGAGGCGAACATCACAAGATGGCGGGGCTGGCAAAAGTGCAAAAGACACCCTCAACAACATCTTCTCCATTTCCCCAAAGCCAGAACGTCGCCGATTGCCATTGAGTGGGTAGATTACTTTGACAACGGGCGGCTCGCCCCAACTGTGGGATGAGAAGTACCACATTTCCTGGTATGCCTCTGTACTGTTCTTGCTTCTTATTAAAAACACATACCGTAAAAACCCGCGTATAATACGGACCCGCGTTTAATACGAGGTGTAATTCGGGGACATTAAAATCAGAAAAAAAATTTTAATCCGCATATATTACGAGGTAAACAGCACAGAAAACATTTATGTGCACTGCTGTTACCCTTCAGTCATTGTCAGTTTTTGCTGGCACTGTCTCCTGACGTCCGTTCAGTCATCGTCACGTTCGCTGCCGCTGTCTCGTGAAGTCGCCTTGTTGGAAATGTCTTCCCACAGAAAGTGGTCCTCAGTGCCATCAAGGGCGTTCGAGATGCCGCATTTCTTAAAAGATCGACTGACGAGCTCCTCTGGGATGCTGGCCCACGCATCCGCGATCCAGCCACAAAGCACCGCTGGAGAAGCCCGCGTCAGCCATCGGGTAGCTGTCACTTACGGGTCTCCTGACCTCATCCACTCTTGGTAGCTGGACCTGATGCAGTCTTTGAAAGGCTTGTTGATACAAACGTCTAGCGGGTGCAGCTGGGATGTCATTCCTCATGGAATGACAATGAGTTCGATGCGGGGTTCGCGCAACAACTTCTTCACGGAATCGGCCAGGTGGCAGCGAAAGGCGTCCAACACGAGCACTGACGGGAACCCCCAACAGTGCTCCAGGCCGCCGACACCACACAGACTTTATCCAGTCAAGCACCAGTTGCTTTCTCTACCCGCTAATGCTGCCTTCGGTGACGCCGAACTGCCATCCTGCCGCGCAATTCCTGATGGTCTCGGCACATAAAATAACTCTTCGTTTAATTGCCGCCGAATACTGCCTTAGTGCACCCGACACCGTGATAGGCTTGCGGTGGACGTGCCGATCCTTGGCGTGGTCAAAACAATCAAAATGGCGCCGGCTGAGAGAACAGCCGCCAGCTAACGCCACCGCATGATGGCCCACCCTCCGCTGAAACCGAAACCGAAAGTGCACATTTTCAGCTGAAAACTTTGGGATCCACATATAATACGAGGCACAAATTTTACATAGTAAAATTTGGAAGAAAAAACCTCGTATTATACGCGGGTTTTTACGGTAGTTAGACTGATACTGGGTTTGTCGAAAAACGACATGTAAACCAGAGTTACTGGATATAGACAGTTGCGAAACTCCCCATAGGCACCATGTATCGAAAGCCGGTCTTCGGTTGCCCCCCTGCGCCGGGGCAAGCACGGGGCAAGTTGACTAGCCTGTCGTCTGTCGGCAGGACGTTGAAGCAGTGCTCAGGTGCTTGCGGCTGCTGCCGTAAGTCTTAAAAAACACAAGTAAATTATAGGTTTTTAATGTTTTAATATAAAAAGCAATCTTTATTTTACAGAAGAATTTTGAATAATAATAGTTTAGCGAAGTTTCGTTTTTATCTCCTAGGTGCCACGCGCGTCGACTTGCCCCTCAGCTTCCACGGAGTGGGGGGGCTAGCGCCGCCCGGATTCTGAAGCGGAGTTACGCAACTGTCTATATTGAGTAACTCTGATGTAAACGTACAACCTAGCGCGAGTGCGCTTCTCTTTCTTCTGCCACTTGACCGCGCGTCCCGTGCCGTCGCTCCGGCCGCCCGTGTTTACGTTTGGGTTTCGGTTTACAAAGCGTGCGTCCGGGGACGGTGGCGCCGTCTGGTTTCTCCGCTAAACACCACAGTCTCGTTGAAAACCTTGAAAGCACGTGGCTCGAGTGAAAAATGGCTGCTCTGCAAGCCCCGCCTGAGGTGTTCCAGCCCTGGAATTGTTCCAGCTATTCCGATAGTTACATTCATCGCGATCTTTGAAACACGTATAATTTTCATCACTGAGGAGGCTGATACCGCCGCGAATTTGTGATAAAAACAAATCGGGCTCACCTCAGCGACGTTCAATTTAACTGCGATGGAAATAAGTGGTCGCGATTTGTGGAGGAGCGACATTGGAATAAATGTAATTATTTAAAAATAAAGTACTAAGCTGTCGAGCGCCCAGGCTGGGCCACTTGGCATAGAATGACCAGCTAAATATCCAGAATTATCCGACAAATTGTCGCAATCAATTCGGAGATTAAGTAGTCAGGAAAAATACCGCCTTCAACCGTCAACTGTAAAATAAGCCCACAAGTGCTTGCCTGGCGGACGGCCAGCACAAGCAGCAGGAGGCTCGTGGTCGGCCGGAACCACTTCCCAGAATGTGTCGCAAGTGCAGAAATCCGGAGGCGAGGCACTCCGAGGCTGAGCTTGCCGTGACAGTAGCGGCGGCCCCTGAAACACAAACACATCAGCCTTTTGGCACACCGAACCACAGAATAGACTAGTCAGCGCATCCTTTTGTTTGATTGCTAAAAATAAAACAAAGATTGCAAAGAAAAAATGTTTGGGGTCTCTTTCCTACACTTAAGAACACGAAAAGAAAGGAGAGCTTAATTCCTTTTCGATTGGAAGCAGCTCTAGTTTTGTTTTTTTGCACACCCATGACGGGATGCCCGCACATGTTTCAAATTTATAGCCGCAGGTTCACTAATGAAAATAGACTTTGTATCGGTTTGTTTCTTTGCAAAGACGTTGAAAGGTGATAATGTTTCGGACGATGCCAGGAATTGTCCCGAATTCCTTAAACTGTGACTACGTTTCGCATTCAGTAGAGTTTCCGAAAATACATCTTAATTTCAACTGTTGCCTTCGGTGAACACCAGAGTGACAGGACGGACAGGATGCCAGATCTCGCTGTGTGGAACAGACAGCACACAAGTTTCTAACTAGAGCGACTGCGTGCCAAACGTGCTTCGTTATGCGGGGCCGATTCACCTCGGCCTGCGCGTTTAGTGCTAAGGGGTAGTATACCCAGCACCGTGTCGGGGTACACAAACATCTGCGACATGGTAACGTTGAACACAAGCGCCCGTCATCGGTCGCAAAGCCTTACAGACGTCCATCATGCGTGGCTGCCCCATGGCGCATGCAGCCGTATCCCAAGAAGCAAATAGGTTAAACAATCCGGTTATGGGGCCATTACATAAACGAATACTCACTACAACGTATTGATGAGTGTTTTAGTAAAAGCTTACAGACTGCAATACAATGTTTAGTCGGGCCACACTGTATCTTGCAGAATAAAACGGAGTATTTGAACTAACGTATGCACAGAAAGTATCGCACTAGCGTGTTGCAATGCCGATTTACGTTATGCGGCGATTTTTCTGTAAAATATTTGGAAAGACGATTTGATGACGAATTTCGCAGCATTTTGTATATATTTTGGCGCACGGGGAGGTAAAATTTATACTAACTTGGAGAAATTGGCAGTACATGTATGCATCATTGCACGAGATTGCTACTATGACGTAACACTTAATAGATGGCGCATGTCGGAACAATTCGTGCAGACGATCCATGGACAGAGAGCGACAGATGAACAGAGAACGCCAGAGCCCGCGCAGAGAGGAAGGCGTTAAGCGGAGCCCAATCCTGCAACGGCATCGCCTGTGGTTCTGTTGTACGGGGCTCGCACCGCGGCGTCATCCCCGACACGCGCCCGGCGACGTGCCCCGTCACCGCTAGCACGCTTTTTAAAAGAAGATTTGATGCGAGTGCAGGATGGAGTAGCCGGCGAAACAGGATGGAACGGGGAGGACGGCGGCGAAACGCCTGCACCGGCAGAGAATAACAGCGTGACAAAGCGAGCAAATGGGACCACTGAGACGGTCACAACACAAAGCACGGTCGCCATGCTGTGCGAGAGGTGTGGGAGAAACGCCGTTTGCGGGCTTATAAGGCCGGACCAAGGCAAACACACTGGGAGAGCCTCATGTATGCGAGGGAGAGGATGAGCCACAAATGGACCGTCCATTTTCTTAAAAAGGAATTGCGTGAAGAAATACTATTCAAGTCCTCCTTCCGGCCGGGATGCCTTGCCATCATACCTCTTTCTCGCGCTTTATTTGGAGCTCCTTTGTGGAAGAAAATATTTAGTGAGACCTAATCGGCCGGTTTATTTTAGGAACGCGCGAAGTGAATGTTCGGGCGCATGCCGGGGATCAAAGCAACGTAGCAAGATGTAGCGGGGATGCTCCATAATCGCCCCTATTTTCGCGCTGCACCTGGAGCTCCTTCATGGGAAAAAATGTTGAGAAACCTAATTTGGCGGGTTTATTTTAGTAGCATGCGAAGTAAAAGTTTAGGCCCTCGCGGAGGACGTGGCTGTCTTTTTTTTTTGAACTGATCAAACGACCGTTATAGAAAAAGAAAATCTGATCCTTTCGTAGCAAATGTCGTCAAAAGACGATAGTCTTTCTAGACATTTGCCAAGGAAATGTCCCCCCTTTGCTTTACCGCTCACCTCTCATGCTGTTCCTGCACCGTCGCGCTCATCCCAAGGTAAACACACTTAAGGTTTGCTCAAGGCGATTTGAATTTACCGCGTTCCACTGCTACAGGCCGGGTTCTTATAGGGTCCCTGAAATTACTAACGTAGCGCCATCTTTAGATCTCGCCGCTTTTCGCCCTCGCCCGCGCCCCTTTCCTCCTTCGTTTTTTACCATTTTCTTTTTCGCCGGCGCACGCCGCGCGCCATTGGCCAACGGCCAGTGACGTAGTACCTCGTCCCCGTATTGTTTGTTTTTTCTTCTCTTCGCCGCCACTGTCCATTTAAATTCGCCATTTTAGGCTCAGCTGCCTCGGAGTAGGCCTTATCGAAGCCGCCAGCGTATAACAATCGATAACAACCGAAGAGTCCGCTGCTCGTTTCAAACAAGTGTTGCGTCGGCGTCACTTTATGTAGCTTTGCGATGCCGAGTTGTGCCTTCGGCTGCTCGAATAACGTCAGTGTAATCACGGCCAGCTCGGCTGTAGCAAGCTGTAATTTATCAAAGCCCACACATGAATCAATGTTAGCTGTACAGCATGAAAAGGATTCACAATTACGCTTGTTAGCGCGCTTCTGGCCTTGGAGTACGGTAGTTAGTATAGAACTGGGAACTACAGCTAATTGTAAGCTGAGCGCATTCTTTAACTGCGTGTTCTTTGTGCCAGCATTTTCCAGATATGCCCGACAGGGCCTTACTCGAAGTAATTGTGAACGCCAATCGCACGAACATTGCTATGCCACGGACGCACTGCCAAAAGTACAGCCGTCATTGGCGAGGCCAACGAGGAGACGCGAGAACTTTGACCCTGACAGCAGCCTATAACGGCGTGAAGGTGACATATTTTGCAACAGCGTCAAAGCACCGGAAAGTGCACGGAATAAAGGTGGCATGAATGTCAGTAGCTAATGCGGGACGCCTACTGAGCGCTGCCTAATGATCTACAACTAACGCAAAAAACGCGAACGCAAAAAAGCCAGCGCAGCGCTCGAACTTCCGCGAACCAAGGTCACCACGAACCATGCGCAAGCCCTCTGTGCAGCGCTTGCACGACCACAACTTAATCACGCAAATGCAAGAGCGGAATTACTGTAACAGAGCAATTTGAAACGTCCACGTTCGATCCTTTCGCGTTCACGAACTATCCTGAGCATGCCGCACACGTAAACAAACACCGCGCTGTCCGTATGCGCTCGCGGCATCCCCCCCGCAAATATCCTCTTCTAGACAAAAATATACAACAAAACAGCCTCACTTAATGCGTGTTGGTAAAACGGGGCTCTAGAAATACTATTAATGCTACCAAAGAGCGCTTGCGGCGCGAAAACAAGAGCAAACTGCACGAAAAACTGCAGCGAGCGGCCCGAAGCGTTGCGAGGGCGTCTGCTCTGAGGAAGCCAACAAACATGGCGGCCCCGCCACGGAGTTAAAGGGACCGCGGCGCCGAAGGTGAGGGGAGAGAATAAAGAGGAGGGCAGCGGAGAAGGAGGGAGCAGTTGGCATTACCTTAGTAATTTTAGGGACCTTACGGGTTCCTCGATGCCAGCGCTGCGGCGGAGACGCGTGTGAAAGGAGGCGGCCGACTACAAGGTTTAGAAAACCGCATGGCCGTGCTCCACGTGCGTTCCAAGCAGAACGTGGAACCTAGCTAGTGGAACCTTTCGTTGCTTGCTATTGCGGCGTGATTTTTCATATGCCGCCAGGAGGCGGCGGTTTTCTGCAGTAGATGTAGAATATCATTTGCTATCGAAAAACCAAGCATCCATTAGTTTTTTAATGAAGAAACACTGCAAATATCCCTTGTGTACCAATTTCCTGTCTTACATTTGCGTAATGTCTTGTACTTGTTCAACAAAGTTGACACGTATGAACATATAAACCGGGCTAGATGTTTACGTTTGGCTGTGAGTAGATAAGACTATTGCGCAATATCAATTTTACTTTGGCCGGGTGGCTGAATCGAGTCACAGACAGACCAAAATTTCTAGGTTTAAGTAGCCGAAGAAAGACTATCGTCTTTAAAACCTCATTCGTTATAAGGAAAGTTTGCGTGATCAAAGTGAACAGCTAGTGTCGCTTCAAGTAAATGTGTCGGGATGCGGTTTTGGGATTGCCAGGTACGCCCAGCTTTTACGAAAGGGTTCAAGGGACAACCAGTATGTCTCAGAAACGAGAAAAGTGACCATCGTCGCCGGCTGTGGCGCAAGCACAAATGATGCCAAAACGGCCGCCGATGTAAGGAGATAACAAGAAAAGCACATATGGGATCGTGGGGGGTTTGAACCCGGATTCCCAAAGCAGGAACCAAGTGCGATACCACGGCACTAACAGACCCTCCGCCAAGAGGGAAGCAAGAGTTCGCCTATAGTGCCCGTCCCGCGACAGTGGAACGTGACGGCACGCGAGTCGACCAGAACCATCGGAGCCCGCAGAGCTCCGATTCTAGGGAAGCTGTCGCGTGAACTGCGGCTAATTCGTGCCGAAAGACGAAAAAGCGAAAGCGAAGGAAGAGACGCAAACACTGGGTAGCAGTAAAGAAGTGTTTGATAATCCCTAGGCTTGCCCCCTTATCATGTAAGCAGGCTTATGTGCCCTACAATTTTTTTATTTAGTCAGGATAATTGTCATTGTCCCAGGGGCATTAATAACAAGAGGGGTAAGTACAGCGCTAAGAAACCCTTCTCAACACAATAATTCACAGGTGTCGTACGAAGAAATCTTCACTGACAAGGTAGAGTACCAGATATGCGGTTCAAGTCTCGATATTTGCACAAGCTACGATATGCAGCATGTTTTTATTCCCAGAACAAAATGAATTGTGGTGCACGCCTTCATTGTGTACAATACACGTGGTAACATTCAGTAGTTCCGTCAGTTCTTCGTTGTCTTTGCAAGATAAACTTGTTCCGAACGCACGAAGCGCAGTAATTTGTTTTTTGAGTTAAAAAGGTTGGGATTTTTGTTTTAAACACTTCTTACCGAGGTCTGTGTTTCTCTGTGACAAGGCTGACTGATTCCGCAAAAGATACGTTCAGATTAGATTGTATTCTGCATTGCCCAGCTTCATTATCCGCGCAAATAATTAGAAAAGACGCGCTGTGATTGATGTTTGCACCAAATTGTGCCACCTGCCGTTTTTTATGTCCGCTTTTTATTCTTATCAAACGTAACGCGTAAACACATGCCTTTTGATGCTGTCGAACTTTCTTATCATTGTATACAACAACCTATCTTGGATGTCATTAACATGAGGTCATTAAAAAGTTAATCAAATCATAGTTATCACAGGGGTAAAGATGTTTTTGAACTGCACTTTGGACATCACTAGAAGAGACGGATGCTGATTTGCATTGGTGAAAGCACTGGCAACTCACCATGGACTGTGTCTCAGGAGTGTTGACCAGCATGTCTCCAGAGTCCATGGCTTGAAGTAGGTACATAAGGTACCTCAGGACTGTGATTCTGACCTGCAAAAAAGAGTATGCATTTGCACGGCTTACGTGTAGCAGCACATTCATATATTACCACTGTTGACATTGATTGATTGACTGGTAATAGGGTTTAGCGCGCCGACGCAACGCCGGTGATCAGGCGCGCCGTAATAGAGGGCTCCGGATTAATTTGGACCACCTGGGGATCTTTAACGTGCGCCGAAATCTCGTACGCACGGGCGTTTTCTCTTTTCGCCGACATCAGAAAAGCGGCCGCCGCGGCCGGGAATCGAACCCGCGTCCTCGTGCTCAGCAGCGCAACGCCTTAGGAGCCACCGCGGCGGGTCCATGATCGGAATCGAACCTGGATCCCTGGCGTTATGAAGCCGAAGTCTATCCAATTGCCCCGTCCCGACAGAGTCTGAGCAATTTTCCTTTGGAGAGGGGTTCATGGCCGTGCAAAATTAGCAAAATCATGCACCCCTCCGCCTAGCGTCTAAAATGGTTGAATGCAAAGTTTCCTTCACGCGAAATCAAATGGCGAAGGGTCGAAGTCAAAGGTGTTGTGACCAAAAGTCCAAATTACCTGCGAGCCAAAGTCGAAGCTCAAACACTCAAAGTCCATACTGCACGCGAGTCAATGTCCAAGCTCAGACTAACGCCAAGGAATCCCTCGCGAGAAAGCTTCGCGTTCAACCATCGTCGTCGTTGGACGAAGAGGGCATAATTTTTTTGGCACCGATGAGTGAACTAAACGGGGTTGATGATCCGTAAATGTTAGCTGCCGCTCAAAGCGACGACAATGTGCTTCTTAATCTCAGCAGGAAGAGTTGGACTTGCATGTGTTCATGACGCCGAGTAAGGGAATAAGAGTGATGTCTTCAAGGACAAACACGTTTCGGTCTTATATGAAGGGTCATTTCATTATTTCGTAGTCGAGGCATCGCGTTGAATAGGGCTGTGAATTCGCCATCAACGCCCCCAAAGCGCTTCCTTGCTTTCATCTGCGCCGTAGTATATATCTGGCCAGACTGCCGGCACGCGTTGGCCCGTACTGACTCCAGTCGTCGCTGGGCCCGATTCCAGCTTCAGACATGCATTCGTTTCAGGCTGCCGCCGTCGTCGTTTCCGGTTGGTGCTGGCGACGTTCCCTCGTGGACGCTTTATTAGAGTGCCTGATGAGCACTACTATGGACAATGGGCGCTGATGATGTCTTGTGTCCACAGATTAAGTGCTCAATGAGCGCTATTAAGCTATCGAGTTTAAACGAATGTGTGGTTCGATCGGTAGCGCTTCGGTTTTCTACGCACTAAATTTGGGTTTGATACCCACAGGTCACTGTGAGAAAATCTGGCTCCTGGCTGCTAATTCGTTTTTTTTTCGGGCTACACACCGCGGAAGACCAAGATGTCACCTTTCCCAGAAAAAACGACCTTGTTGACAAACTTCCTCGTGTGAGCTTCCCCCATTGCAGGTCAATGTCCGATCCCCGTGTCCAATTGCACAAAATCGGCGAATAAGAAGGCGAGGCATAATATTTAGCTCGAATATGAAGTCTGCGTTGGACGTTTAACATCATGGAATGCAGCACTTGATCTAGAAAGTATCTCAGGCACAGTTCCAGTTTTCGAGCAGACTAGAATACCGGACAACGTCACTGGATCACGTTGAACCTTATCACAGCAGTGATTTGTAATTGCAGTGTTGAAACAGGCTACTTTGCTAACGAAGCAAGTGTGCAGACCGAACCCATACGCTTATTTCCCAAGGCACCGGAAAAACACCCCAAATGCTTAAAGGGTGGGCAATCCAGGCTTGGCTTAAGTGTTCGTGAACACGCTTTAAGTACCGTGGGCAGGTGCACAGCGTCCTGGTATTGCCGAGCAGCAGACGCCAGCAGGCGGGCCAGCAGTTGCAGTCTATGCCGTGAAAGGGCGCTGCTCAACGGTCCCTTGAAGACCTGCACCAAGGCAAGAAATAACGGTACAGTTGCGATGCATTCCTTTATGATCATTGTTCTATTGCTGCAGACCATAATGCCAAAGGCTGGCATGGCGCACATCGAGTTGGTGCCCGTGGCCGTCGAAATACCTCACCGTATGAATGTTTAAAGCAGCACACTTGCCAGCCAGCTGAGCCCTGGCAGAAGCTATAAGATTGATTGCAAGGTTTAACGCGCCGACGCAACGCAGGTGACGAGGCACACCGTAGTGGAGGGCTACGGATTAATTTTGACCACATGGGGATCTTTATCGTGTGCCGAAATCTCGTACACACGGGCGTTTTTGCTTTTCGCTTCCATCAGAAAAGAGGCCGCCGCGGCCGGGAATCGAATCCACGACCTCGTGCTCAATAGCGCAACGCCTTAGCCACTGAGCCACCGCCAGGAGCTATAAGCAGGGTCATTCAATGCTGGACTCTGCTATAAGCGAAGCATGTCTACGGATTTTCTATAGGATTCTTTTAACATGACTTTTTTCATCGTCATGTTTCTCATCGTCATCGTAAGGCGTGGAAAAAAACTGCCTCACGATTGCACTTATTTTGCGCTGCGAATTGTTAGGGCCGCTGCCGAAATGCTTTTAGTGCTATGACATTACATTGTATTGCGACGATGTATGGCTTACAACCAGCGCGAAAGCAACGGCAAGCAAAACTAGAATTTAAACGGGCTGTCGACTAACCAATCCGAAAATGTCCAATTAAGTATTCAGATTTTTTTTGGAGCTCAAAATTCTCAAGCAAAATCCACCAGAGGACTCAGTGGAGCTCATGTGGACCCCAGCCCACACTGGCATGGAGGGGAATAAAACCGCACACGCTATGGCTCGCGAACTCACATACCGAGCCGGCGTGAGTATCGTTCCTCACCAGGGGGCACGCTCCGCCAGAGACCTACTAATCACATATAATGACACAACAGAGCACTACCGCCTCTCGCATCTACCATTTCCCTCGCCTCATCCATCCCTTACGATAAGCCAGGCGCGTATTTGGCGGCTCTTGCAAACGGACGCATTCCCAAGCAGAGCTCGCCGTCATCACATCCATCCGACAGAATTCCCTTCGTCAGCATGCCCCCTGTGTGGGGAGCACGCCTCACTAAGTCATTCCATATGGGAGTGCCCCCAAGGCCCCTTCCCTCTAACCACCAGCAGCGATCCGTGGAGGGGGGCGTTCGGTAGCTCCAATCGGACTACACAAGAAGCCCTGGTCAAAAGAGCCACCGAAGTCGCTACCAGCCTTAGGCCGATGGCCGGCGCGCTTCTCTGACCACTTGCTGAAATACCTCCTCCTCCTCACTAATTATCTTCTCCATTTACGTTGTCATAACGACACACACGCGCACACACGCACGCACGCACGCACGCACACACGCGCTCACACACACACGCACACAAACACCCCCAAGGCCCCTTCCCTCTAACCACCAGCAGCGATCCGTGGAGGGGGGCGTTCGGTAGCTCCAATCGGACTACACAAGAAGCCCTGGTCAAAAGAGCCACCGAAGTCGCTACCAGCCTTAGGCCGATGGCCGGCGCGCTTCTCTGACCACTTGCTGAAATACCTCCTCCTCCTCACTAATTATCTTCTCCATTTACGTTGTCATAACGACACACACGCGCACACACGCACGCACGCACGCACGCACACACGCGCTCACACACACACGCACACAAACACACTAACACACCTTTGTATGCGCGGTGAAATCTTGTGCCCACTGGCGTGTTGTGTTTGTAGGCTGCATCATGGATCTCCCTTGCTTCTGCCAACAAAAACATCACTGATAGGCTGCTTGAAATCGCCGAACGTGGTGTTCGTGCTCGCGGATACCAGAGCAAACGCACTAGGCAGATCGCTGTGCAGCAAAGCACTACTGCGTTCGTCCATCTAGGCCATAACTCGTGGTCGCGGCCGGTTACCCTGTGGCGGCGTCGTTTCGCGGCCTCGTGGTCGGAGTGGATGGACGAGGTCCGCGGGTGGCGCGGCTCCCCCTCTCGACCTGGCTCGGCCAACCGCAGTTCTCTGGACGCAGCTATGGGCGAAAGGCCCAGGCTTACTTCGCGGTGCCAATCTGGAATAAATACAAAGAGAGCGCACTTTTTCGAGACGGCTGCTTCAATACTTGCGAGCGGGCTGGATGCAAACAAAGCGATTACTTACAGTTCAGGGTGAGTCACTTTCGGGGGAGGAAATTTCGGCAGGAAGGTACCGGAGGCGTAGATCAGGGCCAGCCGTGTTCGAAATAACGAGGAGCGCGTGCCAGGACCACGAGGCACCGCGCGCCTTGACACCGCGGTCAACGGGATGATGATGATGACGGAGAAGTAGCCAGGAAACTGTCGGAGGACACGGAAGAAAACAAATGTGCCGGTGCCTGGTCGTCGTGTTTGTTGCGTGGACTGCGGCCGCGACGATCGTCAAACGTCGACGAGGGAGAAACATCGCCCCTCCCCCTCTTTAGCCCATCTGAATTTCAGCTTTCAGTGTCTTTTGCAGAGGTTCACGCCTTATGTCTCATAGATTTAAAAAATATGTAAAATATACTCACAGTCCAACGAGACCCTGCCCAGTTTCCCCCGGTTATTTCATAGGTGAAGAGGTTTATTTTGTCCATCGAAGCAGATACATAACATGCCTCGATGGAACTACTCATCGGGTAACAAATATACATTACAAAAGGGAAACACAGACAAACAACAATTCAGAAGTGGCTGCCACTGGCCTACACACAAGTTGCAACATTTTGTACCACGCAGGGTACAACATAAACAGAGTAGAAAGTCGAGTTGTTGGCAAACGCGAACAGTAGTTTCAGGGTCGAAACACAATGAATGTGGGTAGAAGTGCTACAGTCTTACATAGTTACGGATACACACATGGTAAAGTGAACACTGCAGATAACTATGTATCGTATTTAGTCTGATTACAAGGCTAATATTCTAACTTGTTTTAGTATACGATAGAAAAAGAAGGACCGGCATTTTTGTTAGCGAACGCCATCTGAACATTTATATGCACAGGCCAGTCTTTCCTCCGCCTTCTTTGCGCCAGTGACACCTTCCCTATCAGCAATGATGGCATTGACGAAAGCCGCAACCCTTGGCGTCTACTAGAGCGATGTGTTTTGTAATCCGTCCTTGCCTTAACATATATTTACTTTACCATTCGTACTTGTTTTTAGCGAGAAAATTCTTTTTTGTTCCTCATAGTCACAATAACCACTTTTTATTAACAACCCCGCGGTGTTCTTGTATTGTTCTTTAGTTTTTATTGTGACTTTTACGCTTACCATAACGGGCGTCTCTGTATTAAAGGGACACTGAAGTGATATGTAAACATTGCGGGATTACTAGCGCAAATTGTAGCCCGGAGTCCCCAGGCCATGTTTCGACCACTCTGGGCGCGTTTACGCGATTTTATTTAGTAGAAAAATTAATTCGAAAATGCTGTCCTCCTCTCTTTACGCTCGCCCATTTTCTGTGGCGTTTTCGTGTGACGTCAGGAGGTGCCGAGCTCGCAATTGGCTGCGCTACTGCACGGCTCCCCGGCCTCCAGACAGAGTCAGTCGGCCCAGCGTTTCGTCCGCCGGCCGCCGACGGGTCGTCGCAATTCGTTCGCTCAGTTGAAACGAAGCCAGGATACGTTTGTGAATGGAAGAATGTGCCTTTCTTTACTTGGTTAGTTTGTACACTGTATCTAGCTCCCAGTCAAGGTCGCTTCACACAAGCGCTGCACAAGCGCACATGCGACGCTTCGCTGACTGGTACGCCAGTAGGAAAATATAAGGCCTCTTGAAGGCGGGAGAAGAGTCAGCGAAGTCAATATAGGTACTAAGGAAATAAAATCAACTGATATTTTTACCGTACAGCGTAAAACTGGGGTGCGGGAAGCACTTTTAAGTGCAATGCACTTCTTAAGCGACCCTGAACCTGCGTCCACCGGCGATGTCCGCGCACGTGGAGGCGCGCGCTGCCTGGCCGCTGACATGGCACATACCCACGTGGGGCATTGGCCAAGAATCGGGCGTGAGAAGGGCTAATACACCTGCTTAAAGGAGTACTGACACGAAATTTCAAAGCTGAGATCCGCTCTAGCAATCAAGTACAACGACGACACAAATAGGTGTCTGTGAATAAATGCATCTTTCTTTCTTTGTAGTTGTGTGTGTGTGTGTGATCTCTCTTTCGCGAACATTACCGAACCGCGCAAATTCAACTCGTGCATTCGCACTTTCACATTCTTCCCCTCGGGGAAATGCTGGGAATTTTTTTTGCGCTGGGCGAACAACCACAGCGGTCAGCAGCACGACTACGCATCTGCGAACGCTTTTCCGTCTACGAAATGCAATTGCTAGACGTGAGCTATTGTGGAAACTCGGGGTACGCTTACTGCACGAGCGCAATACAACAAATAGTCACCTAAGCTGCTTCAAATGCCAAAACTAAATAAAAGTGTAAACGTGTTGTACAATATATACCTTATATTACCAATGTCGGCTGAGCCGGTCTCGTGGCCTAGTGGTCTGGGATGCTAGGTGTGTTGTCGGAAGTGTTTTGCAAGTCACGAGTTCCAGTCCCCGCGGGGACGTGTTTTTTTTTGTAAGTTAACTTTTTCGTTTTCTGCCGATGTTTTCCACATTGAGTTCACCTTTTTTTTGGGCCGCAACGTTCATGGCTCCACGAACTAGTTCACAGAACGCGCACAGGCTGGCACTGGCGCGCTAGCGAGTTCTCGTTGGCGTGCTGTTGCCATAAGCACCGACTGCTTGCGGGCAGTGGGCACAGGCCAGAATGAACAGACCCTTGGCCTGGTGCGAACACGCTTTTTACGGTACAGGCATGAGTGAGGCAAGCTCCAAATATGGGGGAAAAGCGCATGACATTTGGGCGTCAGCAGGTACGCGGAGGGCGTCCATGCACTGCGTAGGCCTCGGCTCGAAGCCGAGGCCTACGCAGTGGAGGCCTAGCCTCGATTCCAAGCCTAGCCTCGAGGCTTGGAATCGAGGCTAGGCTTCGATGAAACCGAGGCCTAGCCTCGATTCCAAGCCGTTCTGGGAGGCTTATCTTTATGCATTTTCACAGCTGACAACATGGCAGAAGCGCGGTACGATGATTACTGAGTTATTGAGAATGCCCATCCAACAACGCCACCAGTTGTGTTTTACAGAACCGAAACCGAAATCGAAACTTGTTTGGTTGCTCACCTTGGGCATCGTCCAATCACGGTGCCCGCTCCTCCAAACGTCACAGCTTTAGTTGGTGCGGCCGCCGCAAACCGCGCATGGTAGTTTTTCTTCTTTCGCGCTTTGTAAAATAATTACCGATTTGTCAATCGGATAAACGATGAAAAGTGTGCTAATTTGAGCCAGTCTACGCAGTCCGAGCAAGAACGGGAGCTTGACAAATTCACTTCAGTGTCCCTTTAAGACCCCCAATTTTCTGCCACTCCGAGACATGGGTATGTGCCATAGCGTAGAGGAAAAACAAAAACAAAACGAATAGAACGAGGGGAAGTGGATGCCATTTTGTGGCAAGTGTGGTGCTACAAACATTGAGTTTTTCCATTTCCTAAATGGTGTAGAACTTCAGAAAGTGGTCCCTGAACACAAAGTGCGAGATGCCACTGATGGAACGGTTGCCTCGTCGGAAATGATACTTCTTACAATTTTAACTCACACTGCCCTGAATCCACATGTCCCACGGAAAGCCCACGGCAGGGCGGCTATCTCACAAGCTATTTTTTGAGCATTTTGCTGAGGCCGAAAAAAAGAAAGCGATCAGAAATTAGTACAGTAGTGTGGGCTTACAGTTAGAACATATCGACGTTTGAATTCAACATAACTCTGCTTTTTTGTCTCGGCGTTTGCTGATAGAGGTTTTACCGATACATCGGTGCTCACATTTCCAGGTAAATTAATGTTCTAGAAATCACCTGCTTCAACAAATTTGTTACAGCGAACAGCATCAGGGGAGTTATTGGAAATCAAAACAGCGCATTTTCGCCCGCGCCGCGATTCTCCCTCGTTTTGTTCACCTCCTCACATAGCATGAAACTGTATGCCTCATCGTACAGAGTTTCTTACTATATACACTACAGAGGAATCTGGCGCAAGCGTTTCAGTGGCCGTATATTCGAATGCAGTGCCACAAAAAACGCATAGAATGGTGTGTTATTATATAATTGCAAAATAAAACAGGCTGTTTCAAAACGAAGAAAAAAATGAAGTAAAGCGTATTTTTGCCGGAACGCTTCTGCCTACTGCTCTGCAGGCTAAGCTCGTAGTTAGGAACAATGTTAATACTTTGGGAGAAACTCATTAGAGAATTTTAATTTATTAATTTACCAAGAAACTCTATGACCTCCTCACACCGCGCGAGCGTGACGGCCCATGATGCCTCGCTCCTCGGGGACGTCTGCAAGAACATTCGATGGCGCGCGTCGTCTGCTTCTGCGATATTCTGCGCCTCGGCATCGCTTTTGGAACGGGGACGTCTGGCCTTTGTGCGTTCCGTTTGGGCCGTTTTAAGTGCAGAGCACTTTAGGCGCTCGCCTTGTCGTCGTAGCTCGCTCGCTGGGCCCAAGTATATAGAGCACCAAGGCGGCGTCCCGGGGTAACGCTGTTGTTCGCGGCGTACCCCAGAGGCTTCGAAAGCCAAGCGGTTCGTAAAGTCATAAGCGTTCGAAACTCGTAAAGCGCTGGTGCTTGTCATACATCTTCCCATTGATTAGCGCAAAGAAAACAATAGGTACATTTGAGGAAAAATATACGTAATTAACCGGCAGTGTCCGCGTTCCCTTTGTTAAGGACGCTCGCTGGGTTGGTTTTTACGATAGTAAACGCAAAATGTGGCAGTACAACACCGGCACGTGCGGGGAGAAAAGCACAAACAGAACAGAACTCCCGCTGGCACAGTTTCAGGCAGGGGGCGCACGAGCACTGCGAAGGTGGGAAATTTGCATTGCATGAGGTGGTAGCAGTAAGCGGATAACGGCGGTACAGCCCATTATGGCGAATCACTGCTTTGCACTTCCGACAGCTTTCAGATTGAGTGGAACAGATGAAATTTTTTATCATTTTGCTGGGATCACCGCCAGGGGGCCGACACAGGCGCTCGCGCCTGGTTTCGACTCCCGCTTTTCGTCGTCTATACGCGATCACTCGACGTGCACACGCTAACCACCGCCATCGATCGATTCCTAAGAATCTCAGGAACCGACGGACACCACGCTTGACCCGCTCCGACCATCAGCAGCGACACAAGCCAACCGCAAAGTCTGCCAGCTTCACCGCCTCGGCTGGGCCTACCTTCAGGCCTAGCACGAGCGGCCGCTCTTCAGCCATGCCGCAGCAAGAACACCTGCTCGCGCCCTCCGTCACGACACCGGAGCACGTGCAACACATGCCTTAGAACTGGTCGAACTGGCTCTTAGAACTGGTCGACATAACACCTTTCCCTCCTGTTGCGCCGGTGAGCCAACAACGATGCGATGACCGGTACATTCATGCTTGAACTGCTAAAGTCGTTTGCTACAAATCGTCTGCTCCGAGAAGCTGCTGTTCGCGCAGTAGCTCCACCATGCTTCTGTTGCGTCACATCCGTTGGTTCACTTTTAGCCAGTCAGGGCTCGCTCAAAACGAGCTCTTTGCAACGGAGACGAAACGGACAAAGCTGAGAATTCCATCCCTGAGCTAATATGCCCGCTTCACAAAATTAACGAAACTATGACCGGACCCCTAAAAGTTCTAGAATAGTCCGTGCTGCCTGACACCTGAACGGGATGGCTGGTGAGTAGAACATAAGCTGGGGTGCTATTCCAGAAGGCCCGAGTTTGAGCAAAACTCGGGCAAGGCGGAGATGTGTTGATAACAATAAACTCATGATAATATTTTGGGGCAGGGTTAAAACGCTTTAAAAATGCGATTCAGGCTATTTGCTAATTATTGAGGTCACGTAATCGGTACAGGGAAGCGCACTCCAAGGATGCGCGACTAGGGCCTGGCGCATCTTTCAGTGCGTTCCCTCGCTCCACTGCTGCACCAGTCGCTACTGGAGGAAGCAAGCCCAACTACTTTATTTCATTGTACTTTTACTTTAATAATCTGTATTTCACTTCAAAGTTTATTTTATTTTTTATTCCAGGCGTTCATATGGGCTTTTTCTTTGAAGGTTTTCGTCCTAAGAAGCAATTTCTGCCGTCTGTGGCAGACAGTGCATTCACGTGACTATGCCCGACTGGCAATACAAGAAAGCGGGTGATGTAACCGCGCCACATTCAAAACAGTTGCTTCTCGTATTACCCTATCGAAAACCTCAGCTTTTCGAGGAGGAGGAATAAACATTTAATTGAGCAGTCAATGTTGTTGGGTTGACCACCAGGTGGGGGACCTCCTTAGTCCAGGAAGCCCTGGGTCTTGGCAGCCTGTCTCGCCCGGTCCACCAGATGTTGTTGGTGATCCAGGTTGGAGCTGGTCAACCGGCCCTCCCACTGCTCAAATGAGGGATTGGGATTTGGGGCAAGGGATGGTGTGTGGCGGAACTCCCATACCACGTGGTAGAGAGTGCATGACTCTATGAAGAACTTACAAGCGTATGTGTACAATGTCGGATGCATTGAGTGTAGTACACAGTACGCGTCAGGCTTGTCTAGGGCAAGCGAGCGCGCGGCTTGGGAGCGTGTGGGCGACATCTGCTGATAGCCGCTGGGTTAGAGATAACTTGCCATTGCGCGTGCGCCGATCTCGGTCAGGGTCAGACCGGTCTTCGTTTCGCATGTGCCGCTCGAATTTGCAGACACCACCACCCTCGAGGGGCGATTGTCTTTCACAGTGGCAGCCGCGGGAGCGTTGACAGGCCAGATAGACGCGTCGTTCGACGCGGTGCAATAACCCATCAGGTGATTACGCAATGCTACAAAACGACCTCCGCTAATCTTCTGAATCTCGCGTTTAGCAAACGAAAAGCACGCAACAAGAACGCACTGCAGCGCTTTCCGTCAAAACTTTTGTGCGATTAAGTAACGGCTGCACTGATAATGCATGGCGTCAAATTACGGGCTTACCCCGTGTCACCGCCTACGATTGGCACTTCAGAATAAAAGCGCCCCTTGTGGTGCGTGGCGTCTCTAAGTTTGAGAGGCCCATGCTATAAGACGACCGACCCGAGCCTGTCCGAGATCCACGCACGCGCAATGGCAAACTATCTCCAACCCATCCACTATCAGCAGATGTCGCCAGCATGCTCGGAGACCGCGCGCTCGCTTGCCCTAGGCAAGCCTGACGCGCACTGTACCATGTGGAAATGTGTTAGTTTGTGACTGTCTGTAGATGACCGTGTCTTCGCGAGACATGTTGGGATGTGGAGGCGGAAAGGTTCTTCGTCCCAAGCATTAGTGGGCCAGGATGTCACTGTACCTTCTGGGAATTATTTCTCGTGTTGGGCTTATGGAAGGACTGGCTGACATCCCAGAAGGAGACGCCCGGTGTGTATGAGCTCGGGCTGCGGCATGAGCCGCCTCATTCCCACCCAGTGATGAATGAGCCGGTGTCCATATGATAAACATTTCGGGTAAATCATGGTGGGCCGATAGAATTTTTGCTGCTGTTGATGAAATGCGTCCAATTTGGAAGTTTGGACAGGCTGTCTGGGAGTCTGATATGATGGTGACATGTTCTTTGCCAGTGGTAGCTGCAAGGACAATAGCTGCTTCTTCGGCGGTGTCGATTTCCTTGGTAGGTATAGAAGCAGAAGCTAGCTCCAGTCCCTGATTATTGTCTATGCTGATGGCGTGGGCTGATCGACTAGTGTAAAGTGATGCGTCTGCGTACCTAACGTCAGGCCGTTTTCCGTATGCCGTTCGAAGAGCCTTGCGTCGTGCTTTGTTGTGGAGCGGATGCATGTTTCTTGGTACCGGGGCGACAGTGATGTTCTCTCTAGCATGTAGAGGAATGCGTTGTTTTGCGCTGTTGTCTTTCGGGACTTCGTAACCCAGTTTTAGTAGGGTGTGACTTCCCGTCTTTGTGAGTTTTAGGCGTTCCAATTGGCTAGTTTTGTGGGCTTCAGCCAATTCTTCCCTAGTGTTGTGCAGGCCTAATTGCAATAATTTGCCTGTAGAAGCAGTGATGGGTAAACCTAGAGAAAACTTGTAGGCTTTTCGGATCAAGTTATTAAGTTTTTCTTTTTCGCCAGTTTTCAGGGCTAGATATGGCGTTCCATACGTAATTCTACTCGTTATTAACGCTTGCACAATTTTAATGGTGTCCTGCTCTTTGAGGCCATGTCGGCGATTTGTGATACGGCGTATGAAATGTAGAACTTGATGAATTGTGGCTTGCAGTTTATGGAGCGTTGCCATGTCCGCTCCGTCTTGCTGTAGCGTAAGTCCTAGTAGGCGGAGAGTTTTGACCTATGGAATTGGAGCGTTGTTGATTTGAAGTCCAAATCAGGAATTGGCGCCGGGGGTCGACCTCTGGTTTCTTTTTTAAGGAGCAGTAATTCGGATTTTTCTGGAGAGCAGTACAGGCCGCATCAGCAAAGGTACTGTTCAGTTGTTTGGATCACTCCTTGCAAGGCGTCCTGCTGCATGCCGGCAGAGCCCGTGCGTGTTCATATTGTGATATCTTCGGCGTAGATACCGTGACTGATGCCTGGGATATTATTAAATCATGTGCTGGAAGATCTTTCATTGCCAAATTGAAAAGTAGTGGTGATATGACAGAGCCCTGGGGTGTTCCTTTCGGTGGTGTCGGGAGTTTGTCTGCTCTAAGGTTCCCTATGCCAATTGTCGCTGTGCGGTCTGTCAAGAAATTTTGAACAAAGTTGTATGTCCGCTCGCCGCAGTGAGTTGACTGTAGGCCTTCTAATATAGCATGGTGCGTGACATTGTCGAAGGCCCCTTTGACGTCAAGGGCCAAGATTGCGCTTTTGTGTTGGCTGCTTAGATTGTTCAGGATGTCTTCTTTGATTTGCAGGAGTATGTCTTGAGTAGAAAGGTGCGAGCGGAAGCCGTACATGCTTTCAGGCCAGCGACCATTGTCTTCGAATTAAGGGGCAAGCCTATTGTGCACCATATGTTTATATAACTTGCCTCCGCATGATGTCAGTGAAATTGGACGTAGGTTTGCGACATTTATGGGTTTTCCAGGTTAGGGAATTAAGCTGATGTCGGCATGCCCAGAAAGCGGGTACTTGACCCTTTTCCCATTGCTTGTTGATGCAGTAACCATGCTGTGGCATCAGAGTCCAGGTTCCTAAGTGTGTTGTTGATTTTGTCGTGACCTGGCGTTGTGTTTCTGGTCAGGGTCTGAAGAGCATCCGTTATTTCCGCCTCCGTAAAGGGGCTGTCAAAGTCTGGGTTGGGGTTACCGGCATAAGCGGGGAGCAGGCGAGGGGTGGCGGGGATAAGACCTATGTAACGGTCAGCCAGGTCTCTGAGTAATTGTTGGTCATCCCCTTGGTATTGGTGAATGAGGCGTCGTATATGGTGTGTGGCGGCTGCCTTCGTTTCTGTATTACCGATAAACTTTTTGAGAATGCGCCAAGTTCGGCCGTTCCTCAGCGTGCCTTGTAGTTGGTCGCAAAATTGGTTGCAATTCTGTATACTGAGATGATGTGCATATCCGGTGGCCTCGGCAGAAATTTGAGCTATGCGGAGCTTGAGGGCACGGTTGGTTTTTCATTTTTTCCACTGCTGGATATTGCTTCTGCGAGCCTCCCATAGGTGTAGGAGGTGCGTGTCAGTGTCAGGGTTACCGGTGGTAAGCTGAATTGTTTTGGTGTGTTTGGAAACCGATTGGATAATTCCTTCTGACCATTGCTCAATGGAATCGGAGTTGGACGGTTGGGTCTCTTCACGGAATGCTTTCCAGTCAGTGATATTTGCTTTTCCGGGGTGTTGTGGGGTTCTGTAATGGGCAACAACAGACTATTATATAGTGATCGCTCCCTAACGTTTCATCCAGTCGGAGCCACTCCAGGTTTCTGATGTTATCTGATGATGATGGTGAGGTCAGGGGTTGTGTCCCTCGATACACTATTTCCTAGTCTCGTTCGAAACAAAATTTTTTCGGGGCACTCCAGTTGGCTTACGTGCTTTTAAGGCGAAAACCTCGCGATACGAATTAGCAACTTCTTTCGCATTACTTTATTCGCATTACGTGGCCAGCCCATGCCTATTTCCTTCGTTTAATTTGAACTAGACTGTTCTCCCCCTTATTCTGTTACTTAATCCATGCGGCTGTTTTCCAGTCGCTCAGCGTGATCCCTCGCTTTCGGCGTTCCATGACCCGTTGTGCTGATCTAACTTTCCTTTCACGTCGTTTGATGAGACCCCACGTTTCTGCCCGTAAGTCATTACTGGTAAAACGAATTGATTAAATACAAGCTTTTTGAGTGGCAGAGGAAGCTTGCCAGTCAGGTAAGCTGGTCTGGTAAGTCAATAGCACGAAATAATTTCTTCGCCAAGCGCAAACGCCATTGCGCAAAAATGCCATTTTCTGCGCATTTGCTTATTTTTTTAAAAGGTTACCTGTCCCTGTACAGGGCTAATTTATAATAAGGGCATAGACAAAACTGTCCATAAAGATATATTGAATGTCTAGACAAAAAAAAAACTGAACTTACGAGAATATACTTGAAAAGCGATCTATTCCGGCGTAGATTTGGGAGAAAGAAACCAAACAAAATATATTGCAACGCCCAAATTTATTCGGAGGTTACAGTGAGGTACATTACTGACCTAGCGCCGAAACAAAACTTTAAGGTCATGGCCACTGTTGTACAGCACCTCACGCCTTTACTTCACGCTGTGGAACGTATTGACACAGCTGGTGAACAAAACCCTGAGACACGGTCCAGTATTGCAAAACATTTTATTTGATACATGAAGAGAAGAATTCCGGGTTAAGAACGCAATAAAAAGAATAGTATCGTGTTGCTTTACATGTCTGTAGCCTGTAGACTTGTAGTTACTATGCTTGGCATGTCTGGGAGGCAGATCCTTGCCATGAACCTAACTGAACCCTATGCACACACCGCCGAGATGACAGCAGTCAGCGGACGCCCTGCCCAAACACGGCGTACACCCATCCCCCAACACCTACACGCCACCAAACAGGATGGAGGATGCCGTGCATGCAGCGTGAGCAGTTGCAGCCCGCCGCTGTGGCCCTCGCTATGCGCGGAGGACCACACGGAGAACACGAACAAGGAGGAGGTGCACATCTCGCTGCTGCTGAGGCGGACCACGGCCCAGATCCACCGGCTGTCGCTGGAGTGGGGTCGCGGTGAAGCCATGGAGGCCGAGCTGACGGCCCCCTGTGTGCGTAGCTGGCGCTGCATCCGATGGGGCCACCGGCCGAGGCCGGCGCCCCAGAATTAGCAGTAGTCGTCCGGCTGCAATGACCACCAGCAGCAGCATGGCCTGGCTGGGGGTCGGGAGGCCTCGCCCATTAACCGCACGGCCAGCTGGGAATGCGATGGAGAAAGTGGCCTTCACTGAGTCAGGCGAACATCACAAGATGGCGGTGCCGGCAAAAGAAAAAAAAACACGCTCAACAACATCTTAGCCATTTCCTCAAAGCCAGAACGTCGCCGATTGCCGTTGAGTGGGTAGTAGATTGCCGTTGAGTGGGTAGATTACTTGGACAACAGGCGGCTCGCCCCAACTGTGGGATTAGAAGTACCGCATTTCTTGCTATGACTCGTTGAAAACATCGAGAGCACGTAGCTCGTGTGAAAAATGACTGCTCTGCAAGCCCTGGCTGAGGTGTTCAGTCAGCCCTCGAATTCCTCCAGCTATTCTGAGAGTAACAATCATCGCTATCTTTGGAGCACGCATAATCTTTATCCCTATGGAGATTTATACCGCAGGATATTTGGGATAAAAAGAACTTGGGCTCACCTCAGCGTCGTTCAATTTGACTGCGGTGGAGCTAAAGGGTCATGATTTGGGAAGGAGCGAAACGCGAACAGCTGGGATTTTTAAAAGTAATATTGAGGTGTCGAACGTCCAAGCCGGGTTGCTGGGCGTGAAATGACATACTAATATCGCGGATTATATGGCAAATTCTCACAATTAATTCGGAGATTTCCAAGTGATGAGAACTTCAGCCACTACTACTTTTGTGTGTTCAGAGGGAGAAATAATCTTAACTGTAAAATAAGCGCACAAGTGCTTGCCTGGCGGACGACCACCACAAGCAGCAGGGGGCTCAGGGTCGGCCCGAACCACTTCCTAGCATGCGTCGCAACTGCAGAAATCCGGAGGCGAGGCACTCCGAGGCTGAGCTCGCCGTGACAGTAGCGGCGGCCCCTAAAAGACAAACACATCAGTCTTTTGGCACACCAAACCACAGAATAGACTAGCCAGCGCATCCTTTTCTTTGATTGCTATAAATAAAACGGATGGCACCAAAAATTGTTTATAGTCTCTATCCTGCAGTTAAGAACCCGAAGAGAAAGGAAAACGAATTTCCTAGCCCTTTAGATTGGAAACAACTCTAGTATCGTTAATTCGCACACCAATGCCGAGATGCCCGGAAATGTTTCAAAGTCATAACCGCCGTGACATACGTTCACTAAAGAAAATTGACTGTACCGGTTTGTTTCGCTGCAAAGAGGTCGAAAAGGGACAGTAAAGTTTCCTAAAATACAACCTAATTTGAACTCTTGCCTTCGGTGAACACCAGAGTGGCAGCACGGGATGACAGATTTTGCCGATGCCGATGCCTGTGCCGATTAACCTAATGTGGCGATGGGTCTGTAAAAGATTCAGAAAGACCGTTTGATGAGGAATGTCGTAGCATTTTATTTATAATTTGGAGCGGGGAGCTAAAATTGATATTAACTTGGAGAGATTAGCACAGCCTATATGTATCATTGTACGAGATTATTACTATACTGTGAGCACTTAATAGCTGGCGCATGTCGGAAAAATTTATGCAGTCGATACGTGGACAGATAGCAACAGATGAACAGAGGACGGCAGAGCGGCATTGGCTGTAGTTGTGGTGGGCTCGCTCCGCGGCGTCATCCCCGACACGCCCGGCGACGCGCCCCGTCACTGCTAGCACGCTTTGTAAAAGAGGGTGTGATGCGAGAGCAGGATCGAGTAGGCGACAAAACAGGATGGAATGGGAAGTACGGCGGCGAAATCCCCGCACTGACAGAGAACAAAAGCGTGACAAAGCGAGCAAATGTGACCACTGCGACGGTCACAACGTACAGTGTTGAATCTCCCGACGGGTATGAACCAGTAATTACCATTGTCATCATGAAAGCACCCCTGTCATTAAAGTTATCGTCCCCGCTAAGGGCAGCCATGGCCCACGTCGTCCTTGCGTCGTTCTTCCGCTATATTTTTTGGTGCCGTTAAACCCGGGAGGATGACCGCACGCAACGAAGGAGACCACCAACGTCCCCCCCCCCCCCCCCCCCCGCGCCTTGAGCTTTTTAGAACCCTGCTCCTTTGACTGCTGTTTACGCTGCTCAGCCTCGCCCCCAGCCGGAGGTCGGCATGGCTGGCCCAGGCCATCCAGTGACGACCAACAGTAAGTGTCGAATGGCTAAGCTGCGCCGGCAGCAACGCATCCTTCGCGGCGCTACTGCGAGACTGCTCAAGGCAGCGAATGAGCTTCTGGAAGCCCCCTCTCCATCTTCGCATGATTTGTAAGAGGCCATTGACCTCCTTGCCAGCAAGGATGCCGCACTGTACGAGGTCGAAAGGAGAATCGTAGAACTGCTTGAACGTGACAAACTGGACCAGGACTACTTCGACTTCGACGCGTTGGCGTGCCGAGGAGACATATGCCGTTCCCTCATGCGGCTGCGCGATGCTTTGAAGGCCCCAAAGTCGCCCGGCATGACCGTCGCCACCAACGGCACGTCCGTCCAGCCAAGTTTCTTTCGACATTTGACCAACGGCGTTCGCCCGGCAACCCGTAGATTCAACCCCTCTCACGTCCACTTATACATACATCAACCTTGCAAGTTGGCCCCCCAACGCTGCAGGTTAGCACGGTTAAGGATGCGCCGCATGAAGTGCAGAGGCTTGGGAACCATTTCCAAGTGACGTCCCATGACCACACGATCTTGTCCGACATGCAGCTTTGACGTTCGCGCCCGTCAAGCGAGGAAAACCTAGGTAGAATACATTCTGCCATTTCCCGTACATCGTGACGTTGGAAACCTCGACTTGTAATTACGGAAGACCAAGAGCTCGTCCACAGAAGAACTGCTCCAGGACGGCAGTGCAAAAACCGGTTCAGTCCAACGCGACGTGCGACGAGCAGAAGCTCTTTTTGCCCCTGCGAGAACGGAAGAATACGACAGAGACCAATACCGTGAGCAATTCGTCTGCTAGCGCCCCTAAAGTGTCCGTCAAGGAACAAGCCACCGTGACAGCCGAATCCGAAATGACGCACATTCGAGCGTACGAAGAACCGATGAGCGTGGTGAACATGATAAAGCGCCTGTCGCCGTCAAGGGAAGTTCAGCGACAGCAACCCGAGCCGACGACAGAAAACGTGAAGTCGAGAATGTGAAAGAACTGGTCGAACGTCAACCGTATGCGTTCGAATACATCTTTGTTCCCGACTTCATGAAGGATGAATCCTTACCGGACCTTCCTGGAAGCCAGCGAGCTGATTTCGTAGTCGTCCAAGAGGGTGCACCTAAGCGCCAGTATGAGTTCTTCCGTGTTGCTGAGGGTGGAAACTCTGAATCACACTTGATGACCCTTCCTCGTCACAGCGAGCAGCCACTGAGGCCTGGTCCGAAAGGAGCCGAGCCATATATGATACCCATCAGGAAAATGTGCTCGCGAAAATCGGAAACTGCTGAAACGCAAGCACGAGACAGGCACAAGAGCGATCAGAATCCACCGACCTACTCGATGCATGAGAGTTGCAGGTACAATGAACGGTTGAGGCTTTCACGGCAATAGTTTTAGCAAAATACCTACTTGACTGAACGACTGGAGACGTCGCAGCGGGCTTGGAGCCAGTTTGGATGTCAGCTGCTGCACCTTGGCGGCGTTTGGCTGTAGTGAAAGTTGCGAGACGGTAGATGCACCACTGGAGGCAAAAAAAAATTCACCCGCATTTCCCCGAAGGGGAGCATGGGGAAGTGCGAATGCACGGGTGATGCTATGAGGGGGAGTTATGTTGAACTGTGTTGGCATTCGCCCGTTAGTTGCATTTAACACCCCCGCGTGATCAAGTGGGGATTCACACACCCCGTTAGTCGTTCTCTGGAAATCTTGGTGAATTAAAGTGTATGTTCGAGGAGATCACACACACACGCAAGTAAAGTGAAACGACAGTATTCTTTATTCAGCACTTGTTGGTGTTGTTGTAGTTGACGGTCATTATGACCGCCTTGTGGTCACTGAAATGTACGGTCAAGAGTTGTTGCAAGACCGCGCGTATCAGACAGTTCCTCGCAAAGGCCAGGTCGATGTAGCTGCCGTTGATGGGGGTGGGAGCCTCTAGCGGTAGGCACGTCATGGAGTGGTTGGCGAACATGTATTCCATCAACCACTCGCCGCCCTTTCGCACGTCCACGTTAAAGTCCCCAACAACCACGACCGGGTCCGAGGGCTTTACGCGCCTGGCCACACTCTCCATCGCCGCGTCCACGTATTCGACGACGTCGTCGCGCGAGATGTTTGGCGCGAGGTAGAGGGTGACGACCACGATTCCGTCGCCCGAGTACGCGTCGGTGTAGACGGCACTGTACGGCGACTCGTCCCTGACCGGCGAGGTGGACACGGCGTGCGACACGAGGTTCGCGTAGACGTGACCGACGAGGTAGACGCCGCAGTACTCGCCCCGACTTCCGCTCCTGGCGAAGCAGCAGTCGTCGATGGGGAAGTGGGAATGCACGGGTGATGCGAAAGAATTCTTCTTGGCCAATCGCCCTAAGTGGGTATGTGCTAAAGAAATTAGGAACTCTTCTTGGCCAATCGCCCTAAGTGGGTATGTGTTGCGGATGGACGGACGGCGGTGGACGCGTGATTCAGGGTCGCTTAAGAAGTGCATTCGCACTTAAAAGGACAGCATTTGCGGGAAGCTTCACTAGGATTGAAATTATGGACCGCAAAACAAATTGTTAGAATGGTGGATTGATTGTTCGGCGTTTGTACAGCGTTTCTACTCGTGGACGGATACGAACGTTGCGGGCGCGGGAGTGTGTTGAATCTCCATACGGGTATGAGCCAGTCATTACCATTGTCATCATGAAAGCACCCCTGTCATTAAAGTTATCGTCCGCGCTAAGGGCAGCCATGGCCCAGGTGGGCCTTGCGTCGTTCTTCCGCTATATACAGCATAGTCGCCATGCTGTACGAGAGGTGTGGGAGAAACGCCATTTGCGGGCTTATAAGGCCGGAGCAAGGCATACACACCAGCCGAACTTCATGCATCACGTGACCCTTTTCGACATCGAACCCTCTTCCCCGCGCTTTATTTAGAGCTCCTTTGCGAAAAAAAAAATTAGTGAAACCTAATTGGCGGGCTTATTTTAGGAGCTGTGGAGGGTCTGTTTTGGCGAACGCGGTTGATCAAAGCAACGTAGGAACGCTTTATACGCCACTAGATAATTCTACCAAATCTCTGGGGATGTGGTTTGGGGATCGCCCAGTTATGGCCAGCTTTTACGAAATTGTTAAGTGGGCATACACGCCATCCAAGTATCTGGGAGTGCCCCTTGACAGACGGCGTCAAAGCAAGCTTTACTCTCAAGGTAAAGAGCCATACAGGTGAGCGTACACCAAACCTCGATTTTTGCACAAGCTAAGATATGCAACCTTTTTTTCCCCTTCAAAATGTGTCATATGTGATGCAGGACACCCTTGTGTACAACGGCGAACATTCACGGGTTCCACCGGTTCTTTGCAATTTTTGTCTGCCAAGCTTGTTCGTGACACACGAAGCATAGAGTTTCTCAATATCACTTAGAGCGGAAAGTGTGGCTGCGATCGCACGCCGACATGGGAATTGTGGGTAGTGTGCGAATCGGATTGGCAGCAAGTGGCTAGTACAAAGGGCTATGGATTAGGCTTCTCAGCTCGGAAGTACTTGTTAGTTCTGTTTTCGGTGTGCTCTTCCGGTTTCGGGATGCCACTTTCTGGCATTCAATGGCTATCACAGATATGTCTAAATAACAGCGTGATTAGCACTTAACGCATGTGCTCGCGTTACCGGCGAGTTTGTTAAGATGAAGGGGTGACCACATGCAGTGACGGCCACAAGCGACGCCGAAAACATAACTCAAAAGGTACAACAGCAAGGTGCACTGGGTGACAGCGACAAGCGAAAAAAAAATAATACACTGCCACCAATGCCCTCTGTCGTCGTCGCTCGTCGCTACAGTTCACTGTATCGCCGCTGCAGCTCGCTTGTGGGATGCTTCTGGCCAGCAGAAAGCGAGCGAGGGTCCCAGCGGCCTGTTATATACCACATCATACCGCTTTCCGCCGCCGCCCACACTACAGCCACAAAATAAGCTACGCTAGCCCACACTATCTGTTTTCTGCACACATACAGTTACGATTTTCGCATCGCTCGTCGCCGCCGCTCCGTTTACTTACTCCTTGAAGGATGCACTGCCTTGGCCAGGCGCAATGAGGCAACATACATAGCTACTCGACAAACCAGTATTTATTTGCCATTCAACGCATTCATGAAATTTCATAATGCACCAACCGCGGTGGCTCAGTGGCTAAGGCGTTGCGCTGCTGAGCACGAGGTCGCGGGTTTGATTCCCGCCCGCGGCGGCCGCTTTTCTGATGGAGGCGAAAAGCAAAAACGCCCGTGTGTACGAGATTTCGGCGCACGATAAAGATCCCCAGGTGGTCAAAATTAATCCGGAGCTCTCCACTACGGCGCGCCTCATCGCCTGCGTTGCGTCGGCGCGTTAAACCCCACAATCAATCAATCAAATTTCATAATGCGTTCGCGCGTGCTTGAAGACTTACTTGCGGTAATAGGCTCCGCCTCTAAGTTTATTTATATCTGCGTGGACAAAGCAAATAAGTACGACGTGATTGCATCATTCTTGCATCTCTATGTTGCATCTCTTCGCCTGCCTAAACGCGTAGCATACGATAATGATACTGTATTGAGAGGAAGCAATACCACAGTTTAGGACAACCTAAATATTTTATGAGCTTAATATTACAAGCAACCAAAGAAAACCTCATCCAGTTTGGAGCATGTAATAATTTAAAAATATATCCGGGAACTCACGCTGTATCTGGTGGCGTGAGCCATATGCAGGACTCTTGTTTTGTTTTTATTTCTAACCCTCAAATTCAGTTCTTAATTTAAGCACTGGAACACAGCATTTTATACAAAGGAAAATTTATTAACAGCGGCACTTTTGGCGGCAATTTTTTAAACAAAAACTCAATTTGCGTAGCCACAAAGTCGTTGCCGGCCATGCCACGCCGAACTTCCGGCCGAACTACACACTATGGCGGCACTCATGGAGGCATAGAGCGCCTTGGCCGAATCACGTTGACGCTAGCGCCAGATTCCACTCTAGGTGAGTTAGTGAGAAACTCTATGACACGAAGGGCCGTAATTCGTTTTGTCAGTTAGAGGGTTAGGAATGTTTGTTGAAGCGTTGGTAGTGAGATATCTGTTTCTTCGCGATTAGGCCGTTTCACAGAAGGGTCGAGGCGATTAGACTTGCTTCCTTGCACAATTTGATTGCTTGCACTGATGATATTCAGAGTAGACATGAAAAACCCACAAAGGGTAACTATTACGCCAAGTTGAGCCATCTACCCGCCACGGTGATCAGTGGCAATGGAGTTGTGCTGCTGAGCACGAGGACGTGGGTTCGATTCCAGGACACGGCGGCTGCTATTCTGATGGAGGCGAAAAGAAAAAACGCCCTTGTGTTCGAGATTTCGCCGCACGTTAAAAATGCTCAGGTGGTCAAAATTAATCAGGAGCCCTCCACTACGGCGTGCCTCATCGCCTGCGTAGCGTCGGTGGGTTAAACTCCACAAATCAATCAATCAATCAATCAATCAATCAATCAATCAATCAATCAATCAATCAATCAATCAATCAATCAATCAATCAATCAATCAATCAATCAATCAATCAATCAATCAATCAATCAATCAATAAATAAATAAGTAAATCAATCAATCAATCAATCAATCAATCAATCAATCAAGTTGAACCAACTACCGGTTTTGTGCGCTGCATGTCTTTCAAGTGTTTGTCATAGCTAACGTCAAAACGTGTCTTGTTATGTCGTTTAACTTCACTAGAATGAGCCCACGCACAGAGAAACGTATCTTGGAGGCCATAAACATGACGTCACTGAAGGGGTTAAACAAATGGTGGCTCCAGATGGGCTCAAGTTTTAAAACTCCACATTCATAAATTAACACTTTCGGGCTGACTAGGTGAGACGGGGTTTATTTCCCTTAGTGAAAAGATTGTAGGATCCGTAAAAATATATGAAGAGTGGACAGTGATTGCGTCAATTGCTGAGATCTGGTATTTAGTTGGATGGGGCGGGAGGATGGAGTAAAAGGATGGAGTCAGACTACTCAGCAACGTTAGTGGCCCACTCTGACCCCCTTAGCAACAACGATTCATCATTCAGGTGGATTTGTGTGCAGCAGTCCCGCGGGTGTTCTTAATTATGTTGAATCGAGGTATTAGGCTTGTGTGCCAACGGTGCTGTCACGTAATCCAAAGCCATTCCAGTATTCGGCAAGACTGCAAAAAGAAAGGGAAATGCACTTCACGAGTGCTTTAATTCGGCGGAAATTCAGAGAATTGTCTACTAATGCGTAGCATCCTTATGCCGCCTGTCTTGAGTGGGAGTTTTCTCCATCAAAATTTTTGTTTTTTTCTAAATCCTGACTGACAAATTATCCGCAATTACGCTATTATAACGATTGCAAGTGAAACTTTTGCGAAATCTTCATTATTGTGGAAAGGCAGGGTGTAACACGGTGCGCCATTTTCCACAATTATTTTATATTTGTATTATTTCTTTATTTTTTCAAAATTTCGTTCGACCAATGATGTCCATTCACGCTATTACAACGATAACAGGTGGGACTTTTCCGAAATCTGCATTAATGTGGAAATGCCATGCAGTACGATTTGACATTTTCTGTTATTTCTAATTAGTTTTCTTATGTTTTAGTTTTTCAAAATTTCGTTCGCCCAATTACCTCCATTTACGTTACTACAACGATTACATTTGGAACTTTTGCGCAATGTGCATTATTGTGGAAATGCAGGGCGTTACACGGTTCACCATTTTCCGTATTTTTTAATATTTTTCTTATTTTTTAGTTTTTCAAAATTTTGTGCGACCATGCAGTTATCTCCATTTACGCCATTATAGCGATTAAAGGAGGAACTTCCGCGACATCTGCATTTTTGCGGAAATGCAGGGCGTTACAGGGTCCTGGCTGTGGGTGCACACGGCAAAGAATGCTACGCATTAAATTGGGCATCCCAGATTTGGATCAGTAAGGGACTCAAGTGTTCGGGAGGAAGCTTACCGTGGGCGGGTGCACTGCGCCGGAATACTGCCGAGCAGCAGCAGCTTGCGCGGGGGACACCAGCAGTGCACGCGCCCGTAAGTGGCTGGCCAGTGGTTCTCCGGAGGCCTTCGACAAGGCAAGCAAGGACGGCACTTGGTAAGCGTTCCTTTCTGACCGCTGTTCTACCATTGGAGACAATGTTGCTGAAGGCTGGCGTGGTGAACGCGGAGTTCGGGTCGAGATTTCTCAACCTAAAAATGCATAACGCAACGCGCACACACGGACACGCACGCACGCACACACGCACGCACTCGCACACACGCACGCATGCACGCGCGCGCGCACACGCGCTCGTACGCACGCACGCACGCTGACGCGTATACACACACAACTTCAGCCAGTGATTTCCACGTATGTGTAGCGGGTAAACATATGAATTTTTTTACACACTGGGGACCTTCTGACGGAAGTGTTCTGCACAGTGGCGTGTTTTAGTTTCAGCCTTCATCGAGATAACTCTTTGTATCTCTCACCAAGGATAGCATTGCTCGGACTGATACCGCTATCTCGGCTACTTGAAATCGCTGAAGGTCGCGTTCGGGCTCGCTGGTGTCTCAAAGTAAATGCATGAAGCAGCTCGCGTGTTGATATTGCACTATTTGATTTTGTCTCCAGCTCTAGCCTTGTTATATAATTCTTGGTCTCAGACCCTTACCTCTCGACATCGTAGCGCGCGGAATTGCTCGCAGAGCGTCGAGCCATCTCGAGGCTCGCGGTTGCACGATCGACGTCCGCGGGTGTGTGGACACCACTGCGCCTCTCAGTGGGCTGGCTCTGTCAACCACAGGCCTCCCGACGCAGTTTTCAGCGAGAGGCCCAGGCGTGGCCTGGGGTGCTAGCTGGAAAAAAAAGAACGCACTTGTCAAAGACGCCGCTTTCGATGCCCTTTAGCAGCATGCGGGCGAAACGCTCACTTGCTCGGGGAGCCTAGGGCAGCGTACGAAGCTTCACACGGGCAGAGGAAATAAACAGCAAGTGAACTGACGCGGGGTCTTCAGCGTTCCAAATAACGAGACAGCGCACGTGGGAAGAAGTGTTTGGCGTAAGGCCTAGCCGTGACCCCATTTGAAAGCAGGAAAACTAACATGTATAACTGGCGGCAGTTTGTGTACTCTTGCTCGTAGAAGGCGAACGAAACGCCTACTTGCTCAGCCAGCTCGCCCCAGCTGAGGAGGCTTCACCATGGGTAAAAGAAATCGGCAGTCTGAAGCAGAGCCGTCGGTCAAGGCCACCCGAGGGTTGCAGTGTTCTAAGAGCCAGGCAGCTCCTGCCGGGGCCACGAGACGCCGCACGCCCTAACACCGCGATAACCGTGCTGACGATGATGGTCATTGAGGACTGCGAATAAAGAAAACGATAGACGGCGTGTTTGTGCGTGCGCTGCGCCCCGATGATCGTCAAACTTGATGATGGTGGTGGTGGTGATGTTTATTTCCGGGTGGACCTAGCCTTGCGTGGTATGCCGGCAATTGCTCACCCGATCAGCACCTTTTACCGCTATGCGCGGGAATTCACCATGATTCGCTGAGGCTTGTGACCCTTAAAAATTGCAGGATCAAACGAAAGATGTCCCTCCTCGTGATCCAATGGCCTTCCGGGAAAATTAAATCGTTCAAAGAGGCATACGGAGCGGCTTTCCTTCGGAGTTCTTTAAACAAAGCTAACCGCTCATCCGCATGCTCTCGGCAGTCCATAATAAAATGACCGATGTCGCCTGTAGCACCACACGTTCCGCACAGAGGTGAAGAGATAATGTTCAGCTTACGAAGCCACGCCGGTGTCCGCGCTGAGTTGGTCCGGATGCGGAACAGTAAGGTTGCCTCTGTCCTCTTCATTCCTTTGGTAACACAAGGTCGATGTTGTGGTCGCCAGAGAGAGCGGAAATGATCTTGTATGATTGTTTTTGAAATCCGCCGTTCATCTGGGGTCACCTTCAAAAGACAAGTGCACGATGTCGCTTCACGAGCCAACTGGTCCGCAGCTTCGTTTCCAAGCGCTCCTACGTGGGAAGGGACCCACTGGAAGTGAACGCTAAATCCGTTTCCCTTTATCTGCTGAAGAAGACGCAGGGAGCGTTGGAAAGTTTTATCCGCGGGAAATCCAAGCTGCAAGAGTTGTAGGACCGACTTGGAATCCGTGAGAATTACCGCATGCTGCACCCGAAGCTATTTGATCTTTTTCAAGGCCGCCTCGATCGCTATGCACTCTGCCGTTGTTGATGACGTCAACTGGTCAATGCGAGCCGCCCAGGAAACGTTCATGCCGGGAATCACAAAGGCCGCTGCGCTGGTATCTGCTTCTCTGTCGACAGATCCGCCCGTAAACACACGAACACAATCTCTGTACGGCCGATCCAAGTGCTCAAGTGCTAGCATTCTCGCTTCCGTCACTGGTGTATATCTCTTCGAGCGGATGCCCGGGATGGTGAGCTGACACTCCAAACTCTCGAAAGACCACGGTGACTCCAAGCGATGTTGGTTCTTCCGCCGTTGCGGGTAGAGAATGCTGAGAGTGTTGAGCGCCGCGTGTATGCGAGATTCTACCCTTAGGTGGAGACGCCTGAGCAAGGCCTTTCCGGCTGCGGACTCTGCCAGCCGGACAAGATGCAAGAGCAACCACTGAGACGCCATCAATCGAAGAGGTGGAAAATGGGACTCTTCCAGGACTTTTTTGTTGGCCGCCGCCTGGGGAACTCCTAGGGTTATCTTAACGCCCTGTCGGTGCAGAGCTTTCAGACGAGCATACTGGGACTCCGAGGGAGACAAAACAGGTAGTTGGTAAAGAACCCGATTCAAGATGAGCGCCGAGTGAAGCCTAAGCATAGATGATGGGTGACTCCCTCAGTTAGATCCAGCAATTCGTCGAAGCACATTTAAGCGGGGAACCATGGACGTGACTAGAGAATCCACGGCCTGCCTCCAGAATAATTTACAGTCGATGGTGACGGCGAGAAACTTCACACAAGTAGCTTGCCTGATTGGCAAGCTACCTAAAGTTAACTTGAGGCGCGTCGCTTTCCGTTTCTTTCCGGGAAACAAAATCAAGCAAGACTTTTTCGCGGAGACTGTTAGTCCCACCGACGAGAGATATGCTTGTACCGTACGAATCACTCCTTGAGCAATCATAGCCAACCGCTTGTGTTGATAACCTGAGATCCAGATGCATATGTCGTCGGCATATATTGATAAGTGCACTGACTTGCAGTCCTTTTTTACGGCTCGAGGGAGGCCCGCCATAGCCACATTGAAAAATGTAGCAGACAGAACACTTCCCTGTGGCACACCTCGCGATGCACTTCTACTGCTACTTAAAACGTCCCCTAATCGAACCTGCAATGAGCGACCTGTGATGAAAGCGTGCACGAATCGGTGAAGATTTCCTGTCACACCAATTTGTGGCAGCTTTGTGATGATACCGCTTTGTACGACATTGTCGTAGGCTTTAGACACATTAAAAAATAGCGCCAGTGTTGACCAGCGACCTATGGGATCGCTGGTGTTCCACATGACTAACAAGATCGAGGACGCTGTCTTGTGCACATAATCGTTGCCTGAAGCCACTCATGCATGCCGGAAGCTTTCTCTTACTTTAAAGCCACCACATCAGCCTAGCATTCACCAGATTTTCCATAAGTTTAGCGACACACGACGTGAGTGAAACGGGCCGATAAGAGGCGATGTCTGCCTGGTTTTTGCTGAGCTTTAGAAGCGGTGGTACCCATTGCAAGCTTCCACAAAGCGGGAACATTTCCTGTATCCCATACCTCGTTAAAGTGCAGCAGCAAGTCTTTTTTTGCGCTCTAAAGGCAAATTGACAAGCATTTGATTGCTTATCCTATCAGGACCCGCTGCGCATCGTCGGCGCAAACTCTGCATGGCGGTCAGTTGCTCCCGGAAGGTGAAGGGAACATCCATGACAGACGAACGCAGAGAAGGTAATGGGCAGGCCGGGCTCATTGAATCCCCAGAAAAGCTGTCCGCAAAATCCTAAGCCAAGACTTCAAGGGTCGTGTTATTCCGTAGGGCTAGAGCGATGAACGGCTTGTACGACCGCTGGTTTCTGGAAAGCCCATTGAAAACGCTCCAAATGCGTGTTGCCGGGGTGAAGACGCTTAGAGATTCGCAAAATGCAGCCCAATGCGATCTCCATAACTTCTTTGTGTACCGCCTAATGGCCGAATTTAACCTGTTGAAACATGTCTTAAGTGAAGCGTCATTTTTGTGTCGTGTTAGCTGACGTTCAGCCCTCCGCCGTGCGGCACACAAGTTCCTGAGCTTGAGGTCTGGTGCTGGGAAGTGGGCCGGTAGCTTGAGCGTAGTAGTTGCTGCTGCCTTTCCCGCGAGCATGGACTGGAAGATATCGTCGCCGGAAGTGCTCACTTTGTCTCTATAACAGTCCCAGTTGACGACACTGCCGACCCTAGCTGCGCTCGTTTGGTTGAAACCCGGCCGCCCCAATAAAAATGGGGAATGATCGCTGCCCATTCGGTCTGGAGCAGTGTTCCAGGTCATATGTAGATCAATAGTATGTAGTGATAAATCTATAGCGCTCGTAGAAGAGGGAGGCCGAATGAAGGTGAGTGACCCATCGTTTGCAATGCACAACTCCAGTCGGTCGACAGCTTCAACGAGGTGCTTCCCACGAATATCTATTTTCATGTCACCCCACAGCGGATGGTGCGCATATTAAAGTCCCCACAGATGATCCGCGGAGCTGGGCAACGGGCACACTTTTCCAAGAAATACCTCAAATTCCCGTGTGATCGTGGGGACACGTACACAAAGGCAATGCTTATTTTCCGGGTGCCCACCTGGTGTCTCACAGCCACAACTTCGATGGATTCAGTGCACAGGTCGCTTACAGACAAAGATACGTAAAGGATTCCGCGCCGAACGTATAAAGCAGCACTCCCTTCAGGAAACGTTGGAATGCTAACGTTCTTATGACCAACGTATCCGGGTAGTGACCTTTTCATGGGTAATCCTGCTTCTGACAAAGCCAATACCGGTATATGGGATTCCTCCAAAAACAAGTTTAGCTCCGATAGACGGCAATATAGACCGGTACAGTTTTACTGTAAAATCAAGGGCACTTTTGAGGAGCGAGTTTTGTTCTCAAAAGGCATTTGGCTGCATCGAGGAATGCTCTGAGCTACTTAATACCACAAATTCTAGGGCGAGTATCGCTTCAAGCACAGTCTTGCTTACGCTTGGAGGCATAGTTGCAACGTGGGACCGCGGGGAAGCAAAAAGGACTCGAAGGATCTCCTTGCAGTGATCCACCTTTTCCTCCCGGGCATCATTGGTTTCCTTGGTTCGTGTGCTTTAAGCCTTCACTGCACCGGCGTAGGGTTCTCGCTGACGTTGCACCGTTGCCAATGGAAGCTGTTCCGCAGAAGAGCAATTGCCCTTGAAGACACCTCGTTGGTCTGGTATCCGAGGACTCTTGGGAGTTTGGGCGTCGTCTGCCTGATTAACAGGCTCCTGGTCATTTAATGGTGGAAAGTCCTTGTTACAAGGGTGCCGAACATAAGGAGATGGTGGTGTTTTAGGTCCCCTGATAAACTGCATACGCCGATGTAGGGCACTGATCCGGAAGGGACAGCGACTGATGCTTGCAGGGTAGTCCCCACGACAATTACCGAATACGATGTCTCCTTTGCACTCCTTAAAGTCATGGGGACCTGCACATCGCTTGCAACGCTGTTCACCTTTGCAAACCTTTGCGACGTGGCCGAAACGTTGGCACTTGAAGCAGCGAGAAGGCGATTCCGTATACTCAACAACGTCATGCCTCGTAAACCCAAGATTTATCTTATCGGGTCGTTCACAGTTTGGCACAACCACAGTTCGTTCACAGTTTGACAAAACCACGCGGTCTGTGGGCTTTGTTTTCCACTCCTTAGACTCCCGGTCGATACGACGGAGGACTCTTCTTACATGAAGAACCCCTTGCGGCTTCAGGTATGCAAGTAGATCCTCCTTGGTGTGCCAAGTCGGGACTCCTTTGATTATGCAAGTGTTCTGCAGGTGCGAGTGAGGTAAATGGGCAACCACAGCAATGCCTCCGATTCGATTGCATTTTAAAAGAGTATTCACCTCTTCTTCAGTTCCCACTTCGAGAAGTAAAGCTCCCTGTGCTGTGAAACGGCTGCGTAGTGGCTCCTTTCCCAGTAAAGTCTCAAGTGCCGAATAAAAAGCAATGGGGTTTGCTTTCCTCAAGTCCTGATCGCTGTCAAAAGCAGAGATAATGACAGGAATGACAACAGTTCGCTTTTTGCGGTGACTCACCACCTTGAAGCCCTGGTCGTCAAGATCAGTCATCTCTGCCACAACCTCGCCGTCTCCTACAAAGGTAAATTCTCCGTCCTCAGATGTAACGCCGTCCGATGTACGCCAATTGGTGCCATCCTTAACTGACAGCTTGTCGCCCTGGTGAGTCCTCCATGGTAAGAGCCACCTGTTTCTCGCTCTGAGCAGCCATGTCGGGGTCTAAGGTGGTACCATAGCTTGATTTCCGATTCCCTCTCGTCAAATTGGCCGCTGATTGCGACCCATGGGGCGCATACGGAGAAAACCTTCTTGAGTGCGTTGCCGTCTTTGTGGAAAAAGTCGTCGGGAGCACTAGAAAAACTAAAACTGAAGAGCCGAAAGTGATAGCAGCTATTCAGGGCCGATCTTCGTCTTCCTTTTCACTGTAGAGCTTCCGTCAAAATTGAGTCGCTGAGGGTGAAGCTTCCCCCAGAAGCTTCTCAACTTCAGTTTATATTTTTTTGTTTTCGGAAAGTTCAGGCCTTAAACGGCTCAATAAAATGTTTGTCTAAGTGTCTCACGAGACTAAAAAACTTAAAACTTACAGTAACACGAAGCCGAGTCTCATATCCTCCTGCAGTATGTAATCTAACCTAATGGTTCTCCTGCAATGGTTTTTTCGTGTTTTTTTTTCAAACTCTGAAATGCTTTCATAACGTCGCTAACAAGCGCATGAAGTATTGAGATTACGTGGTCCTAATGTACTCAAGCCAAGTATTACTGTTCTGCGTCCATCAGATAACTTCGAAACGTGCTCAAAATGTTTTTCTGTGTTTGCGGAGCTTTGGCTCAGAAAAAGACGTTGATGTCTTTTTCTCGTATGCTCTGTTTGGACATTGTGTTGTTTGCGTGCATTTTTGTTTTTAGTCAACAAAGCCAGCGAGTTCTCTCCGCGCTCCCACAATGTCGTTGGTTTTCGGCCGTAAACCCCCCACCGATTACGGGCCACCTCAAGTCAGTGTCGCCTCCATTTCTGTGTCAACCAGACTGGAATCAATTAAACTCCACGGAGTGCACATTGAAACCAGGAAAAGGCCCCATTAGGTCTTATTCACCTTAAGCAGAAATGGAACTTCGTGCAGCACACCCTCCGACGGCTCTCAAACAAACATGGGGGAGCCAAACAAAAAGCTATCACCACCCTCGGCAGAGCAGTAGTGGTGGGCATTCTTTCGTACGGAGGGACACATTATGACCTCAACTGCACCCAACGACGCACGCTACTAGTTTTTCAGAATTCCACCCTGCACACCATCACTGACCTCCCACGTCATACGAAAATTGCAAACCTCCAACAAGCAGCGGCCCTCCCACCAATCGACCGCATCCTTCAGGAACAAACGGATCAATACAATTTTAAACGACAACTCACTCACCAAGGCGTGCTTCTCTCCGCGTGGTATTAACGAAGTAATATTCCCCACACAATTTTCCACCCCAATACCCCCCTGGCAGCGCCGCACTTCACTCAATCCGCCACCTCGCACCCCGTCGCACGCAGGAAGCTCAAGCTTCGACAGCAACGCTGCCGATGCCTTGCCTCAACTAAACGACCGGGTGAGATTGACGTCTACACCGACGCTAGTCACATAAACCCACACGTAGGCACAGCATGGATCAGCCCGGACAATTTATCCATCATGGGAGCCCAATATCACCGTCCGTATTTCCAATATTACTTCAACGGACGCGGAGCTCATCGCTATCCACGATTCTCTCGGCTACTTCGTGTACGATTACCATCTCCCCATTCCCCCCAACTTTCGCATCCTAACAGACTAATATGAAGCTCTCCAAGAACTTTGTCATCCCAGGTCCACCCACCCTTCTGTCCACCACATTATTCATCAAATCACTGCGCTCCAAACATCAGGCTGCCAAGTCCGAATCGACTGGACCCCCGGTCATCAACCAGCCGCTGCTGGGAACCAAGCAGCTCACGTGGCTGCACAGAAGGCCCTTCTCACAATAGCCTTCTATGGACCCCCGGCGCCACCCTTCTCGGACCACACCTGGCCCAACTGCCCTGACGATGACCCCACTCTCGCTCCCGCAATCAGGCTTCGTAGATTCAGGCAACTGAAACAACAACGCCTCAAGGCACTCACCCCTTCAGGCCACGTCACCTCCTTCCCAACCCTGACCCGAGCACAAAAAATTTTCCTGAACAAGTTCCTCACCAACACCTGTACGGTACCAGAGACCATTCGACAATGGTATTATCCCAAGCACGCCCCCCGATGTCCCTACTTCCACCACTCCATTGCAGCCGATCTCTACCACCTCATCTGGCACTGCCCCAAGTTTTCTCGCTTTCGCCCGTTCACTCCCCCTCACCACACCTCAACTTACATCGACCCAACATCCCTCTCACACGACACACTCTTCGAAATCACCATTTATGCCACAAAAAGCGGCCTAGTACGGGCAATTTAGCCGTGGTCTGCACGACTTCTGAAGAAAGCCCTTGAAGACTACGTCATAAGGACTGTTCTCCACCCTCCCCATTCCCTTCCCCCCCCCACCCCCCCACCTGGCCTTGGGCCTTCCTTTCTAATAAAGTGTACAACAGCAACAACAGTTTCGTCTTCTCACTAAAAATGGCGGTAGTCGCCCACGCTGGAGCACAATTCCGAGGCTCCGCGTGTCTCCGAAGCGCGAGCTGTTCCATTGCGCGAAGATTTCATGTGTGCTTTTGTTTCTTTGTGTGTTTGTGTGCCTGTTTGCTTGCTTGTAAGCGGCTGCTGACGAAGAATGTGTCCGCGTGGGCGTGAAACGGCGTCCGCCAGGCAACACGAAAAAAAATCCATCGTCTCCTCGACTTCGCCCCTTTGTTCAAAATTGTGTGTCACCTCACCATCACTGGTAATCTGGTAATCCATTTTCCCAGAGTGAAATTGTTGTCGTTGAAAACGTTTATTCAGAAAAGAAGGGGAGCGAGTTGGGTTAAAAAATTACGCCCATCTTCCCGCGAGGGAACCCTGATGTGATGCGACGCATCGGCGGGTTCAATTGGCGTTTCCATTGGGTTGATTCTCTAAATCGGGTGAAACGTGTTGTAAACGCGTATGATGCATTCCATCACGCGCGGGTGTCATACGCGTGACGATGGGCGTAAGTTTACATTAGCGTTTGGAGTGACGCTGGTATTGGATTGTGTCACACCACTCGCCGAGGGGCCGTCGCTTCCATCACGTCTTCATCGGAAGAATCGAGTCAAGCACGCAGTCGTCAAGCAAAGTGACGCGAAGTCGAACGAGATCGAGCGCTGACTGAACCGCCGCAGCGCGCTACCCGCTTTATACGCCTCGAGCTTTGCGACCGCTGCGCCGCCTGCTGCCGCTTCTCCGCGGCGTTGACGGGATTTGCGCTGCGTGACTGATAGGGGCTCGTGCAGTGTTTTGGTTCTATTTCGCTTCTTTTCGCCTTTCCGCGCCCTAAAAAAAACTTGTTATGGTGACGACTATAGGCAAAGAGTACGTTTAGGTCACTTAAAAAGCAGCTGCGTCTTCGTAGAGTACGCGATCGCCTGCAAGAGCTACCCGGGGACGCGGTCCTGCGCGCTTCGTCGCCGCTCTTCCGGGCGTCGGCGACGGCAGCAACATATCACCCCTGTCACCTCCAAAACATCAGGCACAAATGAATTCTACTGACGCCTCGTTTAGACCTGATACTGGGACAATGAGAAGTTGGCTTCATTTTGCAGCGTGGACAACGAATGCGGCTTCGTTTCGCATATATACGCCGCAGAAAAATATGTTTCGGGGATGTGATTACCCAATCCCGGACAATAACTTATGCCTTTTATAAGAATATAAACCATGCGAAAATGTAAAGTATATTCCAAGCCTGTGCGTCGTTAAATATGTGCCCACACACGCCATATAGCAAGAACCAAGGAAATGAAGCCACAGGAAAATAAATGCTGTGCCAATGCGGAATTTAGAAACATAGTAGCTCTAACGGAAATGAAAAAACAAAAAAAACAGTGCAGCTTCTGCCATGCTAAAGACGTTCGTCTAAACTTAAGCCAGGTAGGTTTCACTAAACGAACTATACGCGAAATGCACTGCTATTTCGCGAGAATTCGGTGGGGGGGGGGGGGGGAGGGGAGGGGGACGCCGTGTACAAATGCGGAGCGGAATCAAGCAATGAACGTTTTAGTAATCCCACACATAAATTTCGGGTTCACTTTCCTTTTGTTTTTCTACTTCAACGAAGAGCTGATCGTACGGCGGACGCATTTTTGGAGTATACAGGGTAGGCTGTTCAACAAGCGATGAAATGTGTCGTTGGAAGAGTGTGGTATGTGATAAAGCCCTCTGATTTCAGTTTCTGGTTTATTCTGCAGGCTCCCTGTGCCATATGACGATATTTCGAAGAAGCATTTAGTTGCGGACGCGGATTATATTGTAAGCCCGTCTCCGCGCTGCTCGCAGAGGATATATGTAGCAAATGAAGGTCTGCGGGCGCGCACCTCACTACAAGACGACTGTGTCGTGTGCTGATCCCCGAGTATAATTATGCATTGTCCATCGTACGTTTGTTGAATATTCCCGAAATTAACACAGACTGGCTTGTAAATGGTGGTTATCAATATCTGAGGTATAATATTGGCAAACGTAACTGGTGTGCTGTCAGGTATGAGTGCTCCGCTGATTACGTAAGCGCACGAAACTGATTTAAATCGTAGTGTATAGCCGTAGCATGAACATCTGAGGAACAGGTGGTTACGGAGACACGGCTGGTAAATTCAGGTCAGTGTAACTACAATCGGCTCCATCATACGCCGGTTCCGCGGCGCTGGCCTGTGACACACACCTGGCGCTTATACAGACCGAAAATACCACACTACGATCGCGTATGAAACATTTACACTCTCGTAAACACACCCCATTTGCGAACAGAGTGACTGCTCCACACAAACATGAATTTCAAACGCCCACAAACGGTAAATCTCAGTCGTGAACGTGCCGCAAAAGCAGCGGCGGCACTGGGGAGCGGGGAGCGGACTCCCGCGCCTGCTTTCGAAACGGGCCGCTAGGGGGATTTCAGTGGCGCCCCTACAGGCCGCGCTCGAGGCGTATAGTGACAGCGTCTGAAGGCGAGGAGACAGCGGAAGAGAGTCGCGCATGCGCGCACTTGCGCGACAAGAGTGGAGCGAAGCGAGCGAAGCGTGCGCACACAGCTGTTGTTTATGATAATGAGACGGAGTGAGAGTGTTGTGCACAGCTGTCGGAGAGAAGAGCGGAGGAGAGTCGCGCATGCGCAGGTGGCGTGCGGACGCCGCCGACGCCGACGCAGGAGGGACATGCCTCAGAGCAAGAGGTGCGGCGCATCTAAAAAGTGGAGCAATGGATGGCCATCCTATTCCCGTAGGCCGCGGGCTGTGGCTGCAGTCTGGCTTCTAATTTTTTGTACTATTCATTCCTACTATCTTTGAACATATTGTTTGGTTTATCTTGGCCGGTTTAGAACTTCATTGTAAATTAGTGTACGTGAGTTATTTTATTATTTCTGTACAGTGACTGCATGTTCTGGCAGATGTTCTTTCACTTGAATTTGTTTTCCGGCTGTACTACTGTTGCCTCCGAAGTGGGGTGCGGGGCTTTCTGGAGCTGCGTTAATTAGGGTCGCTTTTACTCCGAACAACATTCAGCATGGTCAAAATAAATTAAAATGTAAAAAATCATGGCCTATTGTGAGGTAAGCGAGTAAAAACTGTTTTTTTGTCATTGAGGGCGGCCCCTAGAAGACCACTGCACAGCTTGAAACCAAAACGTTTACTTCTCGTAGTTCTTGTTTTAAATCAAGGACATTTGGGCTTTGGTAGTCTGGGCGGATTCAGTGTGACGCAATCACAAATTTGGCTTCGCGCGAAAAAAAAAATTGTTGTGCAGCTTTGGCGCTTTGACGTCAGTTGGTCGGTGGGTGGAGTTGCAACCAGTATGCACGGCGCATGCCTCGGAACACGACAGCCCCATTACCTAAATACTCTCCCACGTCGCCGTAGTAAAGGCGATCCTCGGTTCTGCGGTGGGGATCGGAGCGCGTATACGAGACAAACACACTGCAAAAACAATCCGTAATTTTACGGAAAAATTACGGACCAGATGGCCGTAATAAAACAGAGCCGTGTTCCGTTTGATGCAGAACAAAGAAAACACCCGTAATTTAACGGAAGTGCGCTCCGTCCCTCAGGATGCGTATGCTCTCTCCGTTACACGTCAAACGAAATCTTTTTCTGCTTTGCAAAATACGGGCGTTTCCTCTGTATGATGCAGAACAGAAACAGGTCAGTTTATTAATAACTGCAAGAAATATATTGTCGTGTCGATCGTCGGGAATCGATCGAGAAGCGAAAACAGCACCCCGACAACATTCGTGGCGTAATGAATGCGGCTCTGTTTCGTTAGTGTCTAAAGTGTAGTAAACTTAGTGAGGACCATGAGGCCCATACCGCTCAACACGAGCGCTGTACCTTGTCTTTACGACGCTCCGGCGACGTCGCTGCCCCGGATCTGCAAACTGCACATGCGTGTGTGACCGGCACACTTGTAGAAAATATAAGGTCATTTGCGTGCAGAAGCAGAGTTGCGGAAGGTAATTTAGTTCTTAAGGAATCAATAGCGGCCGAAGTATTTAGCCTAAAGCCTAAAACCAAAGCACAGCATGCATGCAGTGCGAAATCGCAGTCACAGCCAGTCACACACCTTTTTGCGAGCACTTTCTCGAAACAGCGGAGTTGATGGCGATCAACCATTGTGGGGGCTTCGCGGAACCATACTTCGCAAGCGCTATTTAAGAAATCGCACTTTATCAGCCAGGAAATCTGTAAGCCAGCTAGTAAACACAGATGTATGGCACACGCAAGGTGGGCATTCATGTAGTATACAGGTTGTTCGGCACAAGTGCAGCGTTCGTGCGGTTGGGCAGTGGTCTCGAGCGTCGTGCCCATTCGATCAACGTCACCGGTTCGATTCCTCGTCGAAGTATTTTTTTTTCACTTTCTGAATGTTCTATCAATTACAGAAAGTCGTGCTTTTTGAAACGGAGTGTTTGTTTTGTTACGGCCTCTCCGTACTACGGAATGTCCGTTCTTAAAATTTTTTCCGGTGTCTAAATTACGGAAATGTGTCCGGCAACATTTTACCAGCAACTTTCTCCATAGAACTGGCTATTTTTTTTTACAGTGCAGCCAAGACGAGTAGCACGAAATGCTCTTACCAATAGATACCGTCGCAGTCTAAACTACTGCCCATACAGGGTCGGGGGGTAACGAGGCGGTCAACCAAGCAGCTCGAGAGCTCACTACCCGAGCAGGACCAAGCCTCGTCCCCTTACATGGAGCCCGATGAGCCCGAGACAGCCTATTAAGCTATCATGAAATCACCGCACACCACCGCCTCTCCCGCCGAATGTATCCGCCTGCACATCGGGATCTTACTAATGCCCAAGAACGTCTGTGGCGCCAGACGAACACGCTTGCTCGCTCCATACTGCACCATACTCACGCGAATTTATATCCGTCACCTAATTGCCCTGCGTGTGGTGCGAAAGACACAGTCGCCCATCTCAAATGGGCATGCTCTGAAGACCCCTTTCCCTTGATCCCCTCAGACGAGCTATGATAGAAGGCGCTGGGTAGCTCGGACTTGCAGACCCAGAAGAGTCTCGCGGAAAGAGCTGCCATGCATTCACCGGCGGGCTGCGGCTGGCGGTCACCGAACGCACTTAACCAGGCTTTTGAATAAAGTGTTTTCTCTCTCTCTCTCTCTCTCTCTCTCTCTCTCTCTCTCTCTCTCTCTCTCTCTCTCTCTCTCTCTCTCTCTCTCTCTCTCTCTCTCTCTCTCTCTCTCTCTCTCTCTCTCTCTCTCACTCTCACTCTCTCTCTCTCTCTCTCTCTCTCTCTCTCTCGCGGGAGAGAAGAGAATATGAGATAGACGTGATAGCCAGACGAGCTGAGATGACGGCTGCCGCTTGAGCGACGCATAGCCAGGCAGCCACTCTTGCGCGATATTTGGAACAGCGCTTGTCACTGCTGCGTTTGCGGCCGGAGTGAAGTCTGGCTGCCCGGCGTAGACGGGCTTAACGACCGCTGGAGCGGTGAAACGCATTTCTCGTTCGTTCGGTAACAACTAATAATAGTGAAAGCCATCCTCCTCAGTCAAAGAAACGGTCAAAGAAACGTTTGGCCGTTTCTCGGTCAAAGAAACGGCCATGGCTTGCTGACGCAAAAGCTACTGCTGCCGGACCGCACCCGGAAAGGGAAGCGGGAGAAAGAAATGGAAGCTTTGCGGATTTCTGAGGAAATAAAGCATCGTTGCTCGTCGAACAAAAGCTGCTAGTGCTACGAAACGTATGATCTTTCAGTTAAAACAAAATTTCACTCAGCCTTTAGTGTCCTTTCAAGGCACAGAAAATAGCTATGCAAAACCAAGCGGCCCCAGGCACAGCTGTCCCAACTGATCCTGAGAATTTACAATCCCCACATGTTATAAGACGAGCATTGAACGAGGCTACTCCTTTTCCTGTAGAAATCACTCATGAGCACCTTAAAGGGACCCTGAAAAGCTTTGTGAAGGTGGCAATCAAATGCATTCAGGTGGTAGAACACATAACGGGGGATTTTTAAGCTAAGTGTGAGCCCCATACGTTGTACGGATAATTTGTAAACAATTTTTGAAGATCGCCTTTATCAGCCGATGTGCGCGCCGCCGCCGCGAGCCGACCGCGGCTGACGCAACGGCGGTCGCGGCTGACGCAACGGCGCGGCGCCCGCCTGATTCGGCCGATCGTCGGTCGCCGGCAACGTCACTGCCATTGGCTTCCAGTTGCTCTTCCTCCTTCCTGCGCGATTCCGAGGCAAAGGCGGGTCTGCAGCGATTTACGCGTGCCTAGGCGCAGGAATGTAGCTAGCGGAGAACGGAAGTCGAGTGTCGCGATGTCACATGGCTATTCCCAGTGTTTCCAGCTGCTTTGAAAGAAGCAGAGAGGGAGGAGAAATCAATCGGCAATTGGGGAGAGGTGCACTTAATTCCTTCTGGCGCAGCTCATACTGAATGTAGATCAATAATTAAAACGGCATTGCATCGCTGTACTACGCGACAATAAAGGCCTTTGTAACTTTTACAAAAGGCTTTTCGGGTCTCTTTAAGGCACTCAAGGTAGAGATTCAGGAGGGCACCACCAAAGGACACCATCGAGAACCATATGGTCTCGCGGACCCACCAGACCCACAGCACAGTCATGTCCCTGCATGAAGAGATGCTTAAATAGATGCTCTACCACTGTTTCCATCTCCGCCGGCACTCAGCGATAACAACTGAGGTTTTTAAGCCGTCCGTGGTGGGGCGGTGGAATCGCCGTAGGTATACAAACGCAAGCGGGGCAACCTACAGGTCCACATCACCACAGTGTCAACTCCCCCATTAGCCACAGCATTTCAAGAAACCAACACGCCAGCTGCACATAAAGGCTATTCGGCCCACTGCCTCCCATATTTTCTGCAAATCGCTATACTTGTTCATAGGACCGGGTCAGCCAAGCACCATACGTTTAAATCCCTATCTCGCACGTACTCACCACTCGCAACATTCGTAAGGCGAAAACCTCCATCTTACACGAGCTGAATGTCTACAGACTGGCTTAATAGAAACACTACTCGTTCGAACACATTCTTCAGCAAAAACTCTTAGTCACCAAGAACGATCCTCTGCTCGCGGTGGGCCATTTTAACGCCCCACACATCGACTGGAGCTACCATAGGACGAAGCGGAAGGGACGCCTCTTGAAGCCCTAGTCCAGGCACACTACCTCACTCTTCTAATAGACCCTTCCAACCAGACGAGATAGGGCAATAGTATGTGAAGAGACACCTGCCCGGCCTCACGTCACTGGGCATGTGTCATCGGCCTCACCTCACCGGGCATGCGAGATTGGAGAATATCTCACCTTTTAAAATTATTTTCTTTTCAGAAGCGCATGCACGCGTTGGGTAGGGACCACTTCTTGGTTAAAACGATGCTGATCTAACAGCATCACATACGCTTGCACAGTGAAAAACCCCAAGCTCTTGGACTGGGGCCAATTTAGAACGGGGCAATTTAGAGCGGCTGCCACGGAGCAGGACCTAGCTAAATAGACCACCCAATTACTCCAGGCGCCGAAAGATGCAACTATCACCCTTGAGGATGTGGGGGCAAAGCCCCTCAAATCGCGGCGAGGAGGCGCTAGCGACGTCCTCCTCTTTGGTGGGACGAGGGCGATCGTCGCGCGCTTCCCTCCTCTCCCTACGAGGCGACGGGGGATGCGCGCAGTAGAGAGAGAGAGAAAAAAAACTTTATTTCTGGTCAGATTAAGACCTATGCGTCGTACTCTTCCGCAAGAAGAATCATGGCTCGCTGGTCGACGAGGGCCGCCGACGCCAACCACACTCGCCAGTTCGGAGGAGGGGGGTTAGGGTAATGAGGAGACTGCTGGGCAGCGGGGCAGGAGAAAAGGATGTGCTCAACATTTGCGTACGTAGCGGGGCAGTTGGGACAGTATGGGTCGGAGCGATAGCCGTAGTGGTAAAGACGTGCCGGAGTGGTGAGGGTGTTCAGCTGGATTGCCCGAAGGGTGTGCACTTGTGCAATGGATAGGGTAATGTGTGGTGGCGGGAGAGTTTGTAGTGAGTGCCGGAGGTGTTGGTAGTGCTCGTTGAGGGTTTTCGTGTAGAAATATGCCTCCTCCGCCATGGGAGGGAAAGGCCAAGGGATCACCGGCGCCCGGTTAGTAATCTCGCGGGCCAGCTGGTGAGCCAGCTGATTGCCAATAATCCCTGAGTGGCCCGGCACCCACACCACAGCGACCGAGGCAGGGGAGAGGAGCGTGAGAGTTTCAGAGAGGTCGTCATGCAGATCTTCGGCAATTCGGTTGTCGCGAAGAGCTCGAATAGCCGCCATGGAGTCGGAGCATATGCGGTAGCGGGGGGAAGGGGGTAGGGAAGTTAGTTCTCTAGTTGCGTGAACGATCGCCGCGAGTTCGAGAGCTAAGGGAGAAGTAGGATGGGAGTAAGGTCCTGCTGTGGAGGTTATTGGGGTGTCAGTGGGGCGGAACATAATTACGCAAGCAGTGGAGCCACAAGCTGGGTGATATGCCGCGTCAACATAGCATGTGACAGTGTCCGGAGGGAAGGGGTCGTGGTAAAACGCGCGAGCTTGCCGTCTGCCCTCGTGAAGGTATGGGGTCATGTTGGAGGGAATGGGGGCACAGCGGAGGTTACTGGGAAGGGGCCGTTGGAGGGTGTGCAGGGGAAAGTCAGTAGGCCTGATGCCCGCCCGCTGAAGCAGCCAATGGCCCTGCGCGGAGCCAGACAGACAGCCCAGCTGTCGATCCCTGTGGAGGCGCAGAAGATCATGAAGAGGAAGGAAGAGACCTGTGGCGTATAATTTCTCTGTAGAGGCGTGTGTTGGGAGACGCAGGGCAGCTTTGTAAAGTGTGTTAAGGGCAGATTGAACACTTGTATGGGAGACAGTACAAGATTTTGTTCAGGGCGAAGGCTGTTACTAGCTGACTGGCTCTGCGTTCATCGATGCCCCCACGCCGCTTGACCACCCGTCGGACCAAGTGAGTCACAGGAGACTCCCCGGAGAGACCGCCCTTGGGACGCGCAGCGATCGCACGGTACGTAAATGCCTTTCGGCCACTTCTGGTCGTTTCTTGCATTGGCCGTTGTTTCCAACTTCCGTGGGTCACGGCACCCACCGTGTCGATTAGCCCATGCCTCGATTCGCGTCAGTGTGTTTATCTAGGATGCCCGGCGAGTCTCCGCGGGCATATTCCACTAATTGGTGGGTTGCCCCCGCGTCCGCGATGTGACGGCTTGCGCCGTCTGAGGTCAGCGGACGAGCGCCGATGCCGCCCGGTCGAGTTCAGTGGCTTGAAATGTGTAGCGGCCACAGACAGCCCCCTTCACCTACGTCAGCGAGCGTTTCGGCCGGCCAACGCCGGCGGACGCTAACGGCTGCCCGGCTACGGGCTGGGCACACGCTGACGGCTGTATGCCCCAGGGGCTAGGTGCGTAGTGCAGTGTAGCGTTTGTATCGTGGTTTCCCGCGTAATAAACTCCTGTACTATGAAATATCTCGCTTCCCGGTGAAGTGACTGAAAACGTACACACGCGGCGAGAGTCGTGGCTCGCTCTCGAACCCGTTGTGGGCAGAGGCTCTCGGCAGGGCAGTTCGGTGCTGCGCGAGAGCAGTGAGAATAACGACGGCGCGTTATTCTATTATTCTATTCTGTTCCTTAATGCTAATGGCAAGGATTAAGGATAGGGATAAGATAATGCCCACAAGCTCCCGCCACCGTCCAGTATGTAAACCAACACATAGCACACTTGTGGAAAGCACACAACACTCTGGAGCTGACACAAGCCCCGACGAGCACTCAAGAACAAATTCAACAAGATTCGTAAAAAGATTGAGTCCTATGCGGCTAGCCTGGCGAGAAATCACTGGCTTGACACCTGCGATGGGCTTAAATTGGCCATGCAGACAAAAAGAAGTTTGTTTTATCCGAAGGATTTCGTGATTTACTGTGCCTCTACCGCGTGTCCGGAAGCAAAGGATGCTATATTCACTGCGAAATTTAATATATTAAAGCCCGCTTATATCGAACAGTGCGAGGATTGTAAAATAGTTCGATATAGCAAAAATTCGATATAGAAATTAAAGCAAAAAAATGTTTATATGAGAGCAATCTTGCCGACGGAGTCACGAGCTAACACTGAGCTCTTTCCACCCTGCAGTTCACTACTGATACGACACTTTCTCGGAAAGAAACAATCATTTATTGGGGCGGAAGAACTGTGTGAGTGTAGCCAGCTGCTTGGAGCGCAACGCGTCGCTAGTGGCTGCTTGCTCCACGGTATCTAAACAGTCGACAAGCGCAAGACCGCTGCCCTCAGCTCAGTGGCACTGCAGTATCGCCGTAGCAGGGCCACGGCACCGACGGCTTCGCTCGTGCTCGGAAGCGGCACGGAACACTCGGCGTCTTCGGCAGGGCGGAGACAAGCATGGACACAAAAGAATAACGGTGAACCCAGCTAACCGAGCAAGTGCGGGCAGCAAGTGGCGGGGACTGGAAGTTCGGTGACACCGCAGGCCGCAGCGGCCAATGTGGTGCTTTCGGCTCCACCGGCATGCATGCTTTGAGCTGGTCCACTCTGCCACGGCCGGTTTGGACGCGCCCGAGCTCGCGCGGGAGTCGCAAGCGATACCCGCGCCACCACTGCGCGCCGATGTATTGCGGGAAAGCCTGCCGCATTCCTAAGGAGAGCGAAAAATCCCGCGCGGTATATCCATTGTGAGCAAAATCGCTATATATATCCATCCAAATCGTTCTATATATATATAGAATCGTTCGCTATATATATATCCAAAATCATTCGATATATCCATTGTGAGCAAAATCGCGTTGGATATAAAAAGTTTTAAGTGTATGTAATTTTTACCATAATTATAAAAGGGTACGATATAGGCAATAATTCGATATATCCGTGTTCGATATAAGCGGGCTTTACGGTAACTTAAGTTACAATTTTGATTCTCCTGCCAAATTTTGTGTTTTACCGACGCCTGCAATGACATCATAAGAACGGGTCTTCAAGCTAAATTCGGTATGAAGCGGAGACTTGTTTACCGTTAGTGAACCTAGATGGCGTCACAATACCGCAGCGGACCGCTTTCTGCCTTTGGTTTGTTTTTGACCGTATTTGCACCTGGCTTGTTTTTGTTCAGGGAGAAAATAATCGTTTCCAGAAACATGGTGCTCGCTCGGCAAATGTGGCCCCGTAAGACGCCATCGCTTACGCCAATCGGCCAGTGTCGTCTGAGACAACCCTAAAGAGCCGCAGTGCTACGCAGCTACAACAAGCATAGTGCGCGCAGTACCAACAGCAGTACGCACTCGTACTTCTATGTTTACGTGTGCTTTCGTAACTTCCAGTGTTTCACCCGCCGCTGTGGCTCAGTGGCTAAGGCGTTGTGCTGCTGAGCATGAGGTCGCGGGTTCGATTCCCGGCCGCGGCGGCCGCTTTTCTGATGGAGGCGAAAAGAAAAAACGCCCGTTTGTACGAGATTTCGGTGAGCGTTAAAATCCCCAGGGGGTCAAAATTAATCCGGAGTCCTCCACTACGGCGCACTTCATCACCTGCGCTGCGTCGACGCGTTCAACCCTACAATTGATTAATCAAATCAATCAAAACTTCAATTTTGTCAACCAACCAGATATTACTGCTATAAAATGAATATGCATTAGAATTAAGTGGAATTATCTCTTACCGCGTTTGCTTTTGCGGGCCTCAGCCAATCGCAGAGCTGGCGCGCATGACATCATAGGTTGTGTTGCGGGAAAGGATCTAATGGGTCGCATATGCCCATTCCCTTTTTTACGAATTATATAGCTTATTTGAGTGAAGTTTACGTTAAGAATGGTGTCAGTATGATTACAACAAGGCAATCTTTCGAATGAACTAAACTTGTACTTTGCCTGCATGGCCCCTGTCCACCCGACTGTCCACCCGAAAGGCCTGACACATACTAAAGGTAATCTTCAACCTAACCAACACAAAGACACAAACAGCCAATAACACAAACAAACTTATCACTGGTGCGGGCCTACCAAAGGAAGAGATATGTAGGAACCTAAAGGCAATCTACATACCACCCTCCCTCCCGAAAAGCGAGTCCACCCCATCCTATACGGGAATGCCCATTTATACCCTGGATGCACCCACCACCACGCAGGAATTAGAGCAAGCTATATAGAACCGAGTCGGCCGAGAACTCAATGGAGGGATGAGTTACGAAAACTTGGGGGGAAAGCATGGAATCAGCTAGCACCCGATAGACGTGGCTGGAGATCTTTGGGAGTGGGTTTCGTCCTGCAGTGGACACAACCAGGCTTATTATAACGGTGATGATACAAAACCTAAAGCGCAACGCCGTGCAGGTTTGGATGGCGTCATCAATTCCATCCTCAGACAGCTCTGAACATTGCAGGGGTAGAGAGCCTTTTGTCATAGGACAAAAGGCTCTTTACTTCTGGCTCAACCACACACTCCCCCAGCAAAGGAAGCACTCGACCATTACACTAATCCCCAAGCCGGAAAAGGAATTCTCCTGTCAAAACTTGTGCCAAATCTCGCTGACGTCATGCCTGGGTAAGCTTTTGGATCACATACTGCAAAAAAAGAATGAACGGATTCCTAGAGCAACCCCAGCTGTACGCACCTAATATGCTAGGTTTCCAAACCAACAACGCAGGATGCTCTCTTGCAATAACATCCCGTCCTACATCTACGCCCACGAAAGATAGACAACAGCACATTTCTATCATTGGATATACCGAGAGCTTTTCACAGGGTATCCCACCAAGGAATTCTACAAGCCATCTGCGATTTCTACAAGCTATCTGCGAGTCGTTTCTCTTTTTCGCCGTCCGGTTTCCGTCGGTCTCAGCGCCTCGCGCTTGGCATTTTTGGCTCACTGGAGGTAAATTTCGCGGCCGCGTTCGCGGTTCAGTCAGGGGCCAGGAGCTGCTGGATGCATATGGGACCCGCGGGAAGGTTCCACCCCATCTGGTGCCTGCGTGCACTAACCAATTAATGGGCTCGATTAAAGTTGATTATCTCTCTCTCTCTCGTCGGTGGCCGTTCTCGGACGAGGAGGCGCGACACCTCCGGTGAAAGAGCCGCCTGCTCTCTCCGTCCCCGGCAGAGCACCCAGAAAACGACGAAAAATATTGTATACCGCAATTCACACAGTTGACGTGCACATTACGAAGCTTTGAAAATCGTGTCGCATTCTACAGAGATGTGGGCATTTATGCTGCACATCGCGGCAGCAGTTTGTGTGTTGTATGACAGTTTGAACGCATCAGTCTGCAGGGTGTTCCAGCTATCATGCACGAAGATATTTAAAAAAAGCAACGACGTAGCGCGAAGAAAACCTAGTGCATAATGTTTCCAGTACAGTGGAGTAGCGGCCAGTAATTTCTGTGTTAATGATATTTAATTAGCTGATCGTAATTATTTTCAAAACTTAAGAAGTACTGTTCCAATCATCAAAATGTCAATGAGCCACGAGAGACATCTGACTGCGGCATTTTAACCGACGTGCTTATTGCGTACTAATTTATGTTGACTGGTAAGGAAAGCCCGCGAAATATGAAAAATAACACGTGTCTGCGCTTTAGCCCGCATCATAAAGCAGTGCCCTCGAACAGGATCCCTTTGAGTTAGCCGGAATGCAATAAACAAGAGAAAGAAAGAACAAATCACGACCGAGTTGGTGCCTTCTGCCACATGCGCCCCGCGAAACGTACTGTTGCTGCTCTTTCCATGTATGCCATCATCAAGGTGATGCGCTGCCTCTTTGGGCGTGTGACAGGCAAAGCAGGTATTGCAGTCAGCTCTTTTGAAAGCGCTGGTTTACGACGCGGGCGGGCCGCAACTCCACTGTACTGGAAACATTATGCGCTAAGTTTTCTTCGAGTTACGCCGTTGCTGTTTTTAAAAATCTTGGTGCATGATAGCTGGGACCCCGTGTGTAACAATTATATTGAAGCAACTTTTAAGTGCGAATGCACTTCTTAAGCGACCCTGAACCTGCGTCCACCGGCGATGTCCGCGCACGTAGAGATGGGCGCGCGCAGCCTGGCCGCTGACATGGCACATACCCACGTGGGGGATTGGCCAGGAATCTCATCGTCTTCCTTGGCAACGGGGGGGAGATGGGCGCGCGCTGCCTGGCCGCTGACATGGCACATACCCACGTGGGGGATTGGCCAGGAATCGGGCGTGAGAAGGGCTAATGCACCTGCTTAAAGGAGTACTGACACGAAATTTCAATGCTGAGATCCGCTCTAGCAATCAAGTACAACGACAACACAAATAGGTGTCTGTGAATAAATGCATCTTTCTTTCTTTGTAGTTGTGTGTGTGTGTGTGATCTCTCTTTCGCGAACATTACCGAACCGCGCAAATTCAACTCGTGCATTCGCACTTTCACATTCTTCCCTCGGGGAAATGCGGGGAATTTTTTATCTTTTCCAGGTTTCACCCGTGGACATCGTTTCCCGGTGCACTGTATTAGGCGACCGCAAGCATCTGGTACGCTGCAGAACCCAGAGAAATCGTGAAGTTGCAACTGGACGCGTCTTGGTGCTGTGTTTGTGTGTGTATTACCAGAGTCCTTCAATGCTTTACTGGTCACGAAACTTCGGCGCTCGCTTCATATAGGGACCGCGCGCGCCACTACAGGCGCCACCGCCGCACGAAGGTCATCCAGCCGCCGCGCGTGCGGCGTATTGGCCAGCTCTTGGCGTGGAAACGCTCGCTGCTTTTGGTGTCTGCGCGCAGATTAAGTGTGTTTTTTTTTCGTAGTAGTTAGCGATGAATAGTCCAGTTATTGTGTTTATCACCTGCCTTCAATGGGCTTTTATTTTTCGAAGTTACCGTAGACTTCGGCCGCGAACGGCAACGGCTTCTGTGTGCTCTGGCACAAGCGCTGCGCCGTCGTGTTTACGGATTTTTAAATCTCTATTGCTTGTTTTCTTAAAGCAAAGTTGTAAATACCACACATACGGTAGCTGTATAGTCACGGACTGCTGCGGGCCTATCGATAACACAATACAAAAAAATGAAAGAAACCAAGTACGCGTCATTCAGACTACGCTTAATGAATCCGTTGATTGCTCTGGAATGCACAGAACGCTAAAAGAGATAGCTCAATAGTATTGTCGTTTCGATGAGTGAGTACATACTTCAGAACATACAAAAACGCTGCAGAAACGCGAAGGATCAAAACGAAGAGATATACACGTTGCACCGTGTGTCTTTCTGCTTCCACGCTTTGCAATCCTTGCAAAACAAGGAAGCGAAAAAAGAACAATGAAACTGTATTTATCACACGCAACAAAAAATTTCAATGTTACGAAGGGAGACAAAAGAGCGTGGTCCAGCGTACAAAAATTTATTTTTTCGCGCTGCGATGTGCAGCACACGGAGGAAATAGAATATTGCCACTTGGCCAAGAACGACGCAAAGCTTTTCTGAACGCAGTGAACTAGCGATCTTCTGCACTACAAAAGACTAGAATCAGTGCCGGATTAGGAAATTTTGGGGCCCGGGGCTACTGCGTCCTTGAGGCCCTAATAATATGATGATGATGACAATGACGATGATAATGATTCCGCTTTGATATGCAAAAATTTTCGAAGCGCATGTTATGCTCTCTGATCAGTGATAAATTACACATAATTTTACGCTTTCGGAAACTAATTTCTTGGCTTGATGTCTAGTATTATATAACGGATTTTACCAGGCGTAAAAGTTAGTATGGATTGATTGCCGGGCCATCACAGATTCACAATTAATCGAAGCACCATGTAGGACTGCAGACGCCATGGTACCGAAGAGGATTTTCTTACGAGAAGCATATCTTGTTAAGCCTGTGACGCTTTAGTTTTATTCTAAAGTTTTCCACCTCCATATATGGGAGGGCTCAAAGTCTGCGTAGGCAGCTGTCACTCACAGATATCTGCCAAACAGATAGCCGCCACGACCTACGGGCCAAAATCCTGTAGGTTACACGCGCAGACGAGAAAGCACGCGGCGGATGCCGCGTGCTTTCTCGAGTTACGGATTCTTTCTCGAGTTACGGATGCAGTTTCGTGACCAGTGAAGCATTGAAGGACTCTGGTATTACATAGATGACGTTACGTATCCGTCTGCTTTTGGGCAGTTGCAAGGATTCCTTCAGGTAGCAATTGGACATGATGGCATCGACGAAATTCCATGAGCGCTCAAAATGGTGCGTGATGGGCTGATGTAATTACACTTCGTCTGAGTTAACCTCATAGCAACGCTCACGCGCTGCTTTAAAGAGCATGAAGAGTTCATCTGAAGCCTATTTTATAGTTCCTGTCTTTATTTCTCGGATTTCTCTGTATGGAAGTATTCTTGTAAGTTATTGTGAATAAAGAAGTTTCAGTAAAATTTAAAATTTGTTTAAATTTCTGGTTTGTGTTGTCGCTCAGCTTTGATTCGAAATCTCGACCTTCGCAGCATCCTCACAGGCTTTTTCACTCAATTTTCTTTACCTACGTAGAGATAATGACGAAAGAATCACATCACAAGCTTAACTGTATGAGATAAGCTTGTTACACTTGTTCAAGATGCTTTATAAACGTTTGTCTTCCACTGGCTTCAACGGCACTTAGGTTTATCAACCTAAATTCAGTGGCAATCCTTAACCCCCTTATTCTGCTAACACTACTAAATTTGGGGTCGTGTATAACGAAGAATTAACGGCGCAATCGCAATGCGAGTCTTCTCGATCCGTGACTGGCGACCTTCTTATCGCTTAGTGAAGGGGAAAAGAAGATTTGTACTTACCCGATGCGGCATTTTCCATCTGCGGTTAATACACCTCTCTGACCGCCAGGAATCGTTTAAATAAAAGCTGAAAGAAGATAACGTTTGCTCTGCCGTATTTATGGGTTTGGTGGGTGCTCCAAGCTACACAGACCATAAATACTATCTTCTTTCAGCTTCTATTTAAACGATTCCTGGCGGTCAGAGAGGTGTATTAACCGCAGCTGGAAAATGCCGCATCGGGTAAGTACAAATCCTCTTTTCCCCTTCACTAAGCGGTAAGAAGGTCGCCAGTCACGGGTTGCAAGCGTGAGCGCTAAGCGTGGTACTTCACCACGCCTAAAACAAGCGTGCAAAAATACATTTTACTACCGCTTCGCAAGCGTTGCACATCCCGCGAGTCACGCTTAGGAAGCGTGATTTTTCAGCGTGAAAGCACATCACGCTTGGAACAAGCGTTCAAAAAATCGCCGACACTCACGCTTGCTAAGCGTTAAAAAATTTAGAGTGTAGGGAGGCCACCCAACCTGGATGGTCAACGCTACTACACTTAAGATCTTCCAGCGCTCAAATTTCCTTTATAAGAATCAATAAACGTTTATTCTTCCTCCTCCTCCTCCTCCTCCTCCTCCTCCTCCTCCTCCTCCTCCTCCTCCTCCTCCTCTCTCTCTCTCTCTCTCTCTTGGTCCCCAGAAAGTCGGAGGAGCTTTGCATTTAGTCGTTCGGCGATCGAACGGCAACCAAGAAATCTTTGACACGTGCACACCTCGTATTTTCGGCATTTAAAGCTTCTCGTGACTATTTTTTCCCCTTAAGAACGACGTACGCCTGACTGATAAGAAGGATGTCGCTGTTACTAAGCATGTCGCAGCCTCCTCGTCCGCACCATGGTCATCCAGACGCAGTCCTCTCGGACGTAAGGAGCCTAAGAATGAGCGAAAGAGGCAGCGGCATATACCGATCAGGATTAACCAGCGCAAACTAAACGGGTCGAGAGGAGTACGCAACACGAGCGCTACTAACGACTGAAGTCTTATTGAAAAGAAGGAAAACATATAAAGAGTTGAGCTTGAGCACTAACCACAGCCATGACGTAGAGCACGCCGCAAACACACTCTCCACAACACAGATAACTGAAGCTCAAGTACTGTTAAGATAAGCAACTTCAATATCCGGCAGTGACACCGAGAGCGAGCTTATGCACGTGTCAGAATTCTTTTTATCAAGAAGGCTTCCGAAATTTCCCTCGTGCGCGTGTCATTGTGTGCAAACAGAACACTTCTATATGGTTAAACTTGGGGTAACAACCATGCTTAGAGCAATGCGACGAAAGGTGGGACGTGGGTGTGTCCTTTAACGTGTTGCGATGCTCCCGCAGGCGCTCATTAATGCACCACCCCGTCTGTCCAATATATATCTCATCACACGATATATACCTCACCGTTTAGTTTGCGCTGTTTAATCATGAATTTATACCAACTAGCCCTGTTTTCGACCTTCTTACATATACCGGAGGCTGCTGCATTGCACAGTTCTCTTCACAAAGCATGCGGGAGGAGAGCAGACTTGCAGCTGTTGCAGGATCGTTAGTGAAGGAGAATTCCGCAGTTAGTGCGATGGTAAGTGTGTTGACGTTGTGACGTTATTTGTAGGGGGCATTTGTAGGGGTTGAGTTATTTGTAGGGGGCATGAAAGTGGGTGAACGGGTCAATTTGGGGCCATCCAGATGAGATGCTGGAGATTGGCTTTGGTGGCATTGGGGCAGTAAGGACGATTAGATCTCCGAGGAGGGGATACAAGCACATAAAGCTTGAAAAGTATAGCCGGCGCTTGCGAACTATTCTAATTTAAGAAGAGTTCGGCAGATTGGGAGAGCTCGGCAAGGGACACGAAGCCGCGCAACGATTGGCAATTTCTTAAGTAGTTATCAGCCAATGTCCGCACTGAAGTGTTGCTGATTGAGGTTAAATGAGAAGAATAATAATGGTACAGGGTGCATCTGTGTCGCCCTTTTAATTACAATGTTATTGACTGGCTCCGAAATCCCCCACTCACGTCTTGGGGGGTCGCCACTTAAATACCCCATTATTTCCTTGCGTCTTTTGTTCTCACGCCATTACCATAGTTTCTTTCTTCTTGTGAATGTCGGTGGCTTGGCACGTGATAGAAGTTTGGGATCCCCATTTTAAGAAGGATGTTACGCAGCTTGAAAGAGTTCAAAGAAAGGCCATGAGCTTTATTTTTGGTAGATATAGAAGGCATGATTCGCCATCCTTATTGATGCAGAAGTACGATGTACCGACTCTCGATGCTCGCCGGAAAGTTAGTCGTCTTGGGTTTGTTTACAACTGTCTTACAGAGAAAACTAAATTAATACTTCCTAATTGCATAAAACCTTTAACTTCACGGACAACTAGACATAGCCATGAATACTCATTGTCTCCAATTTTCGCCAGAACTGACGCAACAAGTACACATTTTCCCCCCGAACAGTGTCGGAATGGAATTCTTTGCCACGACAGATTTTTGAATCCGCTGATTTTGTGAAAGAGCTTGAGTCCCACATTGTAAATTTTGATGGTTGAACGTTGCTATGGTCTTCGTGTTGTCTTGATCGTTGTTACTAATCTTCATTATATAGTATGTATACTGTGTAGCCCCTCCTGCCAGGGCCGAAATACTGGCCTGCAGTATTGTTAAATGAATAAATAAATAAATAAATAAATAAATAAATAAATAAATAAATAAATAAATAAATAAATAAATAAATAAATAAATAAATAAATAAATAAATAAATAAATAAATAAAAATATAAATAAATAAATAAAAAGCACAGCTTGCACGAACATCCGCGTGCAGCGCCGTCTAGAATCGAGTTGCAATATCCACTCCGTTATGCAAAGTAAATAACCCAGCTATTCCTTTTAAAAGTCCGGCCTGGCCCCAGCCTTCTTTTAAAGCTCCGCCCTGTAAAGCGGCGCGGGGCGGCTCCGATTTTCTCGGTGTTCTGTTCATCCTCTGAAATCTGTTTGATACGTGGTTTGAGGGTGGCTCCAGTGCAGCTCAGCGCAAGCCCAAAACAAGTAAGCGAGGAAGTTCACTGCAGCGAAAGGAACGCACCCTTCTCCCGACTGTCAGACTGACCGGCTTTGTTTACGTGCGGACGGCGAGCGTAGTATCAGGCATCGCCCCTATTTAGCGTGTCATGAGCGTGATTTACCATTTTACGAGTGTGTTTTAGACGTTGAAGGTGTGTCATCTGCTGTCGATTGTGTTCTTGCTGTGTATGAACACTGCTGCGTGGAAAAATCTTGTCGTCTCGGACGCTCCTATCGTCCGTACTAGAGCGATCACTTCTGTGACTGTGGCAGCATTTTACTGACAGTGGCCTGGGGACGTCATTCGTTCATTGCTTTCTGCTCAGTTTTGCTACCAGAGCATCTAATGCAAGTGACTTTGTGGCTGCGACGCTGCCCCATCGGCAATGTGGACGCCATGGCAGCCATATTTGGGAGGGGCTTCGGTCTCTACGCCGCGCCCACGAATGGGCTGGGTGTGTGTGATTGACACGAGAACTCGGAAGAAACTCGGGAGAGATATTGCGCGGCCGAGTTGAACTCGTGACGCTCGTTTTGGCGGCTGCTGCGGCGTGGATCATGGTTCACGGTCGCCGTAACAGGCATATATCTATGCTGACAGAGTTTTTCCTTTAGTGGAGAAGGAAGTTCAAGCCCTTTTAAAGCAAAGCTTTTTACCTCTACCCCCCAAGGGTTCTTTCGCGAGCGCTGGTGTCAACAGAAAACTCCCGCGAACAAATAAAATAAGTTACTGGCACCGCCAGGATTCGAACCTGGAACTAATAGAGGAACGGAGCGAGAGCCCGTTGTCTTACCGATTGAGCTACGAGCCCACGCAGAGACGGGGAAGACAGGCGGCGCACTCACCCAGCACATCTGCGGGCTTACCCTCTGCGTTCTCGCTGAATGCCACGTGATGGCGTGACGTGACCTCTCGAGCCGCTGTGCGCTCCGCGCACGGCGCGTGTGGCAGCCGTGTAAGTGCCTTGCGTATGCAGTAGGAGTCACAAAAATTAAAGGAAGCTCACACCAACGCATGACATCTCACTTCTAGTACACCAATAGTAAAGCCTGTGGCCTCCAATGTTCCCCTAAAAAATCAGAGTTCCTTGTCGTCCGCCCCATGCCAAACGACACTTCAAGGAAGACATACAAATATTCCTTCATGGCCAGGCCATCACCCCAAGCCCCACCATCAATATCCTGGGCATACGTCTCCATACCAACACCAAGAGTGACGTATCCTTGCAGCGCCTCACAGCAGCAATCAAAGCATACCCATGATCAGGCGAGTTGCCACCAAGAAGTGAGGTGCAAGGGAGGCGATACCCTTCGATTAATTCAAGATGTTGTCCTCTCGAGAATCACTTACGTCACCCACTATCTTCTCGGCAAGGAGGAAATTAAGGCCTTGATATAAATATTATAAAGGCTGTTAAGCAGGCCATTCGTCTTACCTTGAGTGCGTCCATTAGTGCTGCTTAGGATGGGGCAAGAGCTGATAGAGGGCCATCTTTCTAACCAGAAGCTCCGATTGAGCAGAACTGCAGTGGGTCACCGCATCCTCTAAGACACAAAGCAGTTCCCACCGACCATGTACGGGTTACGACAGCACCTGTCGACGCAAGATATGTTGCAGCAACTGGAGGAGGACATCATAGAACGGGCCAACATCCACACACCTAAGGCCATCCTGACACTAAACAAGGCAGAGAAGAACAAGTTAGATACGCTCTTGCGAAAGGCGTATAAACAAGCCCTGGGTCTGCCCCCCTACACCTCCACGGATCGTCTCCTCAAGCTTGAGGTGCACAACACTGTGGACGAGCTGTTTGAGGGCCACCTGCTCAGTCAACGTTACCGGCTAGCAGGGACGGATGCAGGCAGGGCCCTTCTGCTAAGACTGGGCATAAACATCCCTGATCGCCCTCTTGAAACCACAGTAGAGATCCCTCGCGAACTACGCCGAAACATCAGAGTGGCCCCTTTGCCCAGAAACATGCACCCGCAGTTCCACCAGGGTCGGAGAGAGGTGCGAGTTAGAGCCCTGGAGAAGAACTACGGCTCAAACGATATGGTTCATTATACGGACGCCGCCGATTATGCCAGACGAGGAGCCATGGTAGCGACTGTGACGAAGAAAGATAGCCACGCCTCGAGCCTCACTCTCAACAAAGTCTCGACGCTACAGGCCGAAGAGGTAGCTATTGCGCTGGCAATAACGCAGACCCCAGCGGAAGTGATAATCACAGATTCACAGTCAGCGTGTAGGAACTACCTCCAAGGCCGCATCTCGTGCATCGCCATGAAGATCCTCGGCCAGAACCCTCCGAGGAAAAGGGTGTCGATTGTCTGGACACCAGCTCACGCTTCCCTCTGCGGTAATGTCTTTGCTCATGAGACTGCTCGAGGTCTGACCAACCGAGCGCCGCGAGAAAGTTGGCTTGAGACAGCGATCCCTGTAACGTCATACCAGGAGGTGACCCAATTCTACAGGCTCACCAGGCTTATGCTACCCGCTGGCCACCCCTCCCTCAGCAAGGCAGAGGAGCGCTCCTGGCGTCTCCTCCAAACCAACACGTTCCCCCACCCGACCAAAGTCCACTTATTCTGGGCAACAATATACTACTCACAGTACCAATTCTGCAACGCGCCCTGCACCCTGTATCACATGGTGTGGGAGTGCCAGCTTAACCGCTCACTTTCCCCGATATCTAATCCCTCGATTGAGCAGTGGGAGGAAGTGCTGGCCAGCTCTAACCTCGAAGAGCAGCTTCAGCTGATCCACCAGGGCTGAGGCGGCGGGACGCTCCAACGGGGTCCACCGCTCGCTTGACTCCTCTCATTAAATAAAGTTTATTCTCTCTGTTTCTCTTCACGCGATTAACTGGGCAGCACAGAACGTCACTCCGCGTGATGTACTCCCGTACTCTTGGCGACAAGGTATAAAGATGCTCCATTTACCCAGAAACATGAACCCCTCACACCACGAGGGTCACTCAACACCACCCTCGGCGGGGATCATGCAGTTATCTACACAGACGCCTCCCAACATCGAGGGCAGCAGTACGCCATCATCGTGGGTACCACCAGAACCAACCTCCTTGCGTGTGGCTCACTCAATACCCAAGACATGCGGCAGCAGAAGCAGCAGCCATCGCCTTGGTGTTCGAAAGGTAGTCACCGATTTCCAACAAGCCTACCGGAATTACCAATCGGGGTGGGGGTCCCGGGCTACACTGCGTGTGACGAGCTGCACTCCCCAACCAGTTCCATTTAGCTCACCTGGACGCCCGCTCAAGCTTCCATGGATGGCAACGAATACGTCCACCAACAAGCCTGCGCTTTTACCCTCCCAGGCTATGGAGCTGCACGAGGACAGTCGCCCGCTTGTCACGTTCAGGAACATAACCCAGCATTATCACCTTCAGAGACACACCCTGCCCTCGCCCCACCCTGACCTATTCAAAATTTGACCTGCTATGAGGTTTAACGCCTCACCGTTACACAGGCGATGAGGTGCGCCGTAGTGGAGGGCTCCGAATTAATTTTGACCACTTGGGAATCTTGAATGTGCACCGAAATATCGAACGGGCCTTTTGGCTTTCCGCCTCCATCAGAAAAGCGGCCGCCGCTGCCGGGAATCGAACCCGAGCCCTCCTTTAAAAAAAAAGACCTGCTGCTGTACACATGCTAATTTATAAGAACAGGTGCAAAGAAGAAGCTGTCGTCAAACGTATATTGAATGCTGCAGAAAAAGATGGAGATTACAAGAAAGTTTAAAAGCGCACAAAATATGGCATATATTTGTGACAAATAAACCAAGAAAAGCATATTGCAACGTCTAAATTTATTCGGAGGTTACAGTCAGGTCTGACCTAGCGCCGGAGCTAAAGATCAAGGTCAAGGCCACAGTTGTAAAGTACCTCACATATTTCCTTCACGCTGTGGAACCTGGAGACAGCTGGTGAACACAACCTGAGGCGCAGTGAAGTATTAAAAAATATTTTACTGAATACACAAAGTGCCGACAGCCCAGCAAAAATCAATCAGAAGAATATATCGTGTCGCTTTACATGTCTGAAGCCAGTGTACTTGCCGGTTGCATGCTAGGCGGGACTGATAGGCAGATTCACGTCATGTACCTCACTGAGCCCTATACACAGTACGCCGAGACGACAGTGGGCTGCGGACACCCTGCCGAAACACGGCGTACATTCCCAACACATCTTCGCCACCAAATAGGCTGGAGGATGGCGTGCTGGCAGCGGGAGCCGTTGGATCACGCCACTGTAGCCCTCGCTACAGGAGAGAAGGACAACACGGAGGAGGTGAACCCGGAGGAGGTGTACAGCTTGTTGCTGCTGAGGGGGACCACGGCCCAGTTCAACCGGCTGTCACTGAAGTGGGGTCGCGGTGAAGTCAAGGAGGCCGAGTTGACGACCCCCGGAGTGCGGAGTTGCAGCTGCCTCCAAGTGGTCCACCGACCGAGGACGGCTGCCCAGGACTGGGAGTAGCCTTGCAGCGGCAATGGTCAGCGGCAGCAGCGTCAGCACCTGGTTGGCATTCGGGAGGCCTCGCCCATACAGCGCACGGCCATCTGGGAATAGGTAAGATGAACTGGTCTTCACCGAGTCTGGCGAAGGTCACGGGATGGTGGAGCCGGCAAAATTGAACAAGACACCCTAAGCAATCTCTTCGCCATTATACAAAGCCACAAGATCGCCGGTAGGCGTAGAGTGAGCTGATTACTCTGAAAAAGGATGGCTTGCCCGAACTATGGGACGAGAAGTTCCACAAGTTGCAGAGATGCCTATTTGAAAACCTTGAGGAGCAAGTAGCTTGTGTGGAAAAATGGCTACAGCTAGCTGAAATGCCTGGATGAGGTGTTGAGGGAACCCCGGATTTCTCGATATTCCGAGAGTAACAATCAGCGCAATCTTTGGAACACACATAATATTCATCACTGAGGACATTCATACCGCGAAATTGTTTTGCTAAAAAGAAATTTGGGCTGACCTCGGCGAAGTGTTATTTAACAGAGGTAGAACTAAGTGGTCGTGATTTGTGAAGAAGCGAAATGCGAATAGCTGTGATTTTATGAAAAGAAGTACGAAGGTGTCGAGGATTCAGCCTAGGTCACCTGGCATAGAAGGACCCACTAATATCCAGGATTATCCGGCAATTTGTCGGAATAGGAGCAGAGATTAAGTAGTGAGGGAAAATACAGCCACTACAACTACTGTGTGTTCAGACCGGGGAGAAGAAGCCTTAAACTGTAAAATAAGCACTCAATCGCTTGCTAGGCGGACGACCAGCACAAGGAGCAGGAGGCTCGTGGTCGGCCGGAACCACTTCCCAGCATGCGCCGGAAGCCCAGAAATCCGGACGCGAGGCACTCCGAGGATGAGCTTGCCGTGACAGCCGCAGCGGCCCCTGAAATGCAGACACATCAGCATGTTAACTTACTGAAACACAGGATAGGCTATCCACCGCATACTTCTCTTTGATGGGTAAAAATAAAATAAACGTTGCTCAGAAAAAAAAAAAAAAACGTTTAGCGTCTCTATCATTCAGTCAAACACAAGAAAAAAAACGAAGATTTATTCCTGAGCCTTTCGATCGGTCGCAGGTCTAGTTTCGGTGAGTGCAACTGCCTTCAACTGTTTCAGAGATACAGCCGCAGGGCATTGTTGAATAAAAAGCTTACTCTGTATCTGTTCGTTTGGCTGTGAAAATGTCGAAAGGTTATAATGTTTCTGTTGCTGCCGGAAAATGTCCCCGGTTCCTTAATTCGGGTATAGGTTTCGTATTTGGCATATAATGCAAAAATACAACTTCAGTTTCAACCTGTTGCCCTCCCGAACAATAGAGTGATGGCACTGAATGCCACATCTCGCTGTGTGGTACAACCAGCACAGAAGTTTAGAGCTGGAGCGACTGCGTACCATAGTTACACCTTTATTCGGGACCGAATCACCACGGTCTGTACGGATTTAGTTGCAAGGGGGACTATACACCCAGCACTGTCTCGAGGGACCCGAGCGTCTACGACAGGCTAACTTTCAACACAAGCACCCATAATTGGTTTCAAAGCCTTGGCCTCAAATTTGGTTAGAGGCCATTATATAAATGGATATTGACTACAAGATATTGATGAATGTTCTAGTAAAAGCTTACATGGTGCCATGGAATATCTAAACAGGCCACGCCGTATCTTGCAGCATAAAATGGAGTGTTGGCCTTAACCTACGATCAGCAAGTACTGCACTGGCGTGTTGCGACGTTGATTAATGTAGCGATTTTTCTAACACATATAAAAAGCGTTTGGTGAGGAATTTTGAAACATTTTGTTTATGTTTTGGAGCAAGGGGAGCTAAAATTGGTATCAATTGGAAAGAAGAAAAGTGCACGTATGTATCATCGCGCGGAGATTGTTACTCTGACGTGAGAAATTAATAGGTGGCGCATGTGGGCAAAATCGATGCAGTCGATCCGTCACACAGAGCGAGACGTTATGCGGAGCCCAAGCCCGCAGCGGCATTAGCTGTGGTAGTGGAGGGCTCGCAGCGCTGCGTCCCCCAGACACGCAGGACAACACGCGCAATTGGAAGACACAGCTACACAACCAATTTTTGTGGAGTGCATGTCCTCTAACTGATAAGAAAGCGAGTGTTTTATACACTGGGGTAAGTGCAAGGAATTTCTAGATAGGCACGTGGAAATAATTTCAAATTTGCACTAAAATTTCTGAAGTCTGAAAGGGGGCGCCATGTATCTAAACGTGACCCCACCGTAGGTGTCCAACTCCGCCGGTTTCAACGCGTGATTGAAGAACTGCATAAATGAATAGGAAAGGTTGCACACTATTATTGTTTTACCCGGGGGAAAGTTTTAAAATTCCTCTTTTCATCTCACGTGCAGCTGAAAGGGGGTTGTCGTATGGCTCGTTGTCATGGTGGCCAGCATTCTTTTTGGCGGGGGGGGGGGGGGGGGGCTGGAATATTTAAAAAAAATTATTTCAAGCGTTGTAGGGCACAACCAGCAAAACCGTCTCGAAGTGATGCCCTTTCATTTGGGATAGAGAAAATATACTCCACAGAAATCGGTTGTCTGTCCCTCTAACATTTCCCTACTCCATTACCTAACTAGTAAGCTTACAACGATTCCCCGCTTACGCCACAGCAAATGCGCCGATGACATTATTTGAAGGGCGTCGGGAGGCAACGGCGCTCAAATCGAGGCGGCTCTCCAACAGGAAGCTGACTCAGTTGCCCCTGCCGCTAGAGAAATCGGGCTTGGATGTTCGCCTGGAAAATGTGACCTTTCAATCCTCCCCGCCTAACCAACCGGCAACCCACTTCAGAAAACTACCATTGAGGTCCGCGCCGTGGGTCAGGATGTTCCCCAAGCGGCGATCCTGAATATCCATGGGCTTTACATGCAGTGCACCCGCGCAAACACTGAGTACTTATAGAACGGCCCGTTTCTCAGGTAAGTCAGACCATCGCCCTCATTCGCAGAATCGCTCCCGCAACAAGAGCTCAAAGAAATGGGTTGTATCCGGCTACTCCCGTCTCTGTGCTCAGCCGTCGAAACTACGCTCTCCGGTATCTATCTCTTGCTTTCGCGCGGCGAACTCGCTAAAGTCAACTGCCTCATTCGAAAAATTGACAAAATGGCGCAATGAATCTCCCAGAGCACTGCCACTGCCAAACTCTACCAACTCAGCCATTGCACTATACGACGGACGAACTCACGGAAGCCCACCTCATCGGCGAGATTGGCGCTCATCTACATCGACCTGTCGCACTCTATTTACTCCTATCCTCTCAAACGCCCCTAGACTCTCAGATGTCAGGCTCCGCGTCCCACTAGAAAATCATGGCTCCCTCACTACCAACTGTTTACTGCGCAATATAAGTCACGTTTTCGTGACGTGGCCGTTTTTCAAAGAGATCAAACCAACAAAGCAAAGTCTTATCCACCACAAGATTACAGTGGACATTGTCAAATTGGACAAGTGTCTCAAGATGTGGCAATGGGAACGTTAAGATACGACCAGCCTTTACGAAATGGTAAAGTCAGAACCACGCCCACCAAGTATCTGTGAATGCCCCTTGACAGATGTCGTGGAATCACGCGCTACTGGCAAGGTAATCTGCGAGATACGCGTACCCGAAGCCTCGATATTTCCACGAGCTAAGATAAGTAACATGTTTTTATTCCCCGAACTATAGCCAATGTGGTGGAAGGAAATTTGTGTACACGTGCGAACATTCATAAGCTCCGCCGGTTCTTTGCACTCTTTTTTTTGCCACGCCTATTCTTGACGCATAAAGCGCAGTAATGTGCTTTGCCAGTTAAAAAGTCAGGATTAATTGTTGAATCGTTGGTACCGATATTTAGGTTTTTAGGTTTCTTCGCAACCAGGCCATTTCTCCGAACGATCGTGCCGATTAGATTGCCTTGTTATTTACATCATTTTATTGTCAGCACAGGTGATATTGCCGCATAAAAAAACCCCATAGAGTAATTTTTTGTGTCATGTTAAGCCATCTACCGGTTTTGGTGCGCGCTATATTTTTTTAGTGTTGAAACTAAAAAAATGTTGAAACTCGATATTGTTGAAACGAAGCTTGGGTCTAGTGCCATTCCAGTATTCGGCAAGAGTGCAGAAAAAAAGGGAGATGCAAATGGGCATCCCAGATTTGGCTCCATAAGGGGTTCAAGTGTTCGTGAGGAAGCTTACCGTGGGAGGGTGCACTGCGCAGGAATATTGCCGAGCAGCAGCAGCTTGCGCGGGGCCCAGCAGCAGGGCAAGCACCCGGAAGCGGCTGGCAAACGGTCTCCCGGAGGCCTTCGACAAGGCAAGCAAGGACGGCACTGGGTAAGCGTTCCTTTGCCATTTTTCTTCTATCATTGGAGAATATGTTGCTGAAGGCTGGCACGTAGAGTTCGTGTGCCCGTGGAAGGGCAAAATTTCTTATTCTAGAAATATATAACGCAACGCGCAACCTTGGCAGCCGTCGGCCTTTGCAGCAGTTTTGTGAAACGCACGCTTTGGGATACCCTGGGGCGTTCTTCAAACATTGTTGCGGTGGTGCTAATAGGGATTGCTTGGACGTTGGTAAAAATTACAGAACGATTGTAATTTGCGATGGGAGATTTTGAACAAAGTTGATATAATTTCATTGCCATGATATAACGTTCTATAGCTCAGGCACACACACACACACACACACACACACACACACACACACACACACACACACACACACACACACACACACACACACACGCACGCACACACACACACACACACACACACACACACACACACACACACACACACACACACACACACACACACACACACACACACACACACACACACACACACACACACACACACACACACGCACACACACACACACACACACACACACACACACACACACACACACACACACACACACACACACACACACACACACACACACACACACACACACACACACACACACACACACACACACACACACACACACACACACACACACACACACACACACACACACACACACGCACACACACACACACACGCACACACGCACACACACACACACACACACACACACACACACACACACACACTAACACACTTTTGTATGCGCGGTGAAATATTGTGTCCACTGGCGTTTTGTGTTTGTAGGCTGTATCATGGATCCCCCTTTCTTCTCCAACCAAAAATATCACTGCTCAAACTCGTACCACTAACCTAGGCTGAAATCGCAGAACCTGGTGTTCGGGCTCGCGGATACTAGAGCAAATACTCTAGGAAGGTCGCTGTGCAGCAAAGCACTGTTGCGTTTATCCATCTAGGGCTCGTGGTCGCGGCGGATTACCCTGTGGCGGCGTTGTTTCGCGGCCTCGTGGTCGGAGTGGATGGACAAGGTACGCGGGTGGCGCGGCTGCCCCTCTCGACCTGGCTCGGCCCACCGCAGTTCTTCTCTGGACGCAGCTATGGGCGAAAGGCCCAGGCTTACTTGGCGTTGCCAATCTGAAATAAATACAAAGAGAGCGCACTTCTCAGAGACGGCTGCTTCAATACTTGCTAGCGTGCTGAATGCGAAGAAAGCGATTACTTACTCACAGTTCAGGGTGAGTCACTTTCGGGGGAGAAAATTTCGACAGAAAGGTACCGGAGGCTTAGATCAGGGCCAGCCGTGTTCGAAATAACGAGGAGCGCGTGCCAGGACCACGAGGCACCGCGCGCCTTGACACCGCGATCAACGGGATGATGATGACGACGAAGTATCCAGACTGTCGGAGGACACGGAAGAAAACAAACGTGCCGGTGCCTGGTCGTCGTGTTTGTTGCGTGGACTGCGGCCGCTACGATCGTCAAAAGTCGACGAGGGAGAAACATCGCCCCTCCCCCAATTTGGCCCCCCTGAACTTCTGCTTTTAGTGTCTTTTGCAGGGGTTCACGCCTTATGGCTCATAGATTTAAAAATATAAAATATACTCCCACTCCCACGAGACCCTGCCCAGTTTCCCCGGTTATTACTTAGGTACGATAGAAAAAGAAGGACCGGCATCTTTAGAGTTAGCGAACGCCATCTGAACAGGCCAATCTTTCCTCCGTCTTCTTTGCGCCAGTGACACCTTCCCTATTGGCAGTGAGATGTTTGAGTGGCACCCCCTGGCTCTGACGTCGGCTTAGGTACTCGCGCCGCTGTCGTCTGCTACACTCGCGCCGCTGCTACACTCCCGCCGCGGTAGTCCGCCTGTGAGGGGCAGCAGTGCCTGTGCTAGAAACCACCCGCTTTGATGCTGTAAGGCATTACAAAGCGCATTTCTAGTAATTCAGTTATTTTTCCAGCTTCTGGCTTCTCAGAATAATTTCAAGGTGTATCGCGCACAAGTTTGCAACACACGAGGAGAGAGAGAACAAGTTTCCTAGCGCACCGCTCAGAAGAGCGTGTGTAAAGCGTCCTTTCTAGCTTTTTTGCGAAGTTCAGTGCTCAGAGCTCATCGATTAGTATTAAAAATACGTAGGCGTCCCTAAAGTATTTTTGAGGTGCTCTAATGAAGACTCGACAGGCTAACCTACATCCAGGCATCGGGTCGCACATGCGCATCGCACAGCAGGGCATAAGACGGCTGCCTCCTATTCCTTTCGTTGGCGTTGACTTGTATCAGTTTAATGTTTTTCTGTGCCCAACGCATTAATTTTTCTTCATCGTCACAAACGTCTTATTAGGAGGTTTAGGGATGTTTGGTAGGCCCACAAAGTTTGTGTGGATATTTTATTCGGGCTGTAAGGCATACACTATACCTTCTTCAGACATTGGATTTCACTACAGCCACGTACAGGAAGGTGCATATCCGCAGCGTGCGTTGTTTATTCACATGAAAATGCAATGAGAAGGTTTGTGCTATGCCACCGCGAAACGGTGGAGATAATGTTGTCGAGTACTTGAAGGAGGCTTTTGTGCCCTGAATTTGTATCGTAATCATCGTTATCATAACGAACTGAACCTCCACCCGGACAGTTATGACGTGATGCGGTGTTGAATTCTTGACATACTCGCTGACGAACGCAATAGCTCGTATACGTGCCGGTTTTCAGTATAGCAAGAATCCAAACCGATGAATATGTCGAAGCAGCTCTTTATTATTTTCCAGCCACTTCAGGCGTAAAGAAGAAATCCTGGCCTCCTCGGGATGACGTTCGATGAACTGAAGAAAATTATTCTTACTCTCTTGTCCCATGGACGGACGAGCCCGCCCACTAATCAGCTCAATTTTACTGTTCAATGACGTTTTCTCCTCCGCCTCCTACTACTGCCCTTGAGTGCAGTTTTCGCATATCTGAATATGGGAAAATATGGCTGTGGGAAATTTACTGAAATATCCCTCCAGGTCTGAAGAAGCACACGTTACTGTATTTTTACCTTATACGTGACTCGTGTTGCTCAATAACCCTTCACACTCGTTAGAAGTCCGGTATAAAACTAGCACACGCCAATGCACACAGTAGATTATTTGGAGCTCAACCTACATTTTTTTGCGCCCCATAGTGCATCTCGGCATACTTTCATGCCATGACAACGTAAAGGGATGTGATACAATACTGCAGAGTGTTCGTCAAAGTTGCAAAAACTGTTTTACCTTGCATACGGTTACCGGGCATGGTAATACCATCTTTTTTTTCCAGAGTTTGCTTTACGTCATAACAGTTATATGTACAACATCACATTTGTTTCACGCGGAAATGTCAGCAGTTACCGGTACTGAGGGCCCCATATTCACCGCTGTAGATCAGGGGGTCTCCCAGGATGGAGCCCTGTGCCCCGGAGGTGTTGCAGGCGAGAGGTTTGAAGGGCATAGCAGGTCCATAGAAGGTGGCTCGTGTCGGCTTCGGACGCAGTGACCGTACAAAAGGGGCAGGTGTCCACAAACGGTGTGTGATAGCGGGCAGGCCAAGCGTGGGTCACTGCTGGGGATAAGGCCACTCAAAGCCTCCGCAGCAGGACCTCCTCCCAGCGAGCGAGCCCAGTGGGGAGGTCAGTTTCACGCGGTGAAAGTAAAGCACGCATAGCGCGGCGGAGGTTCTCCTTTTCCACCAGCAGTTTTTCTAGGGTGGACACCGGAAGAAGTGGTAGCGGCCGTGGAAGGTCTATAAGACGACAGGCCCAATCCGCCGCTATGTGGGCAGGAAGCATATTCCGGCGAATCCACAAAACACGCAGAGGGCATGGGTATGTGTTCAGGATGGCGTGAATACGTGCCATCATGCTGGTGCTACGCGCAACGCGACGTAGATCACGTATCGCTGTCGTTGAGTCCGTGTTTCAGTTTCACGCCGGTAGTTACTGTCGATGCAAGCGCTTGGAGACCATCCAGTAAGTTCTGCCAGCAGGCTTGATAGAGGGCGGAGGGTCTCGTAGACGCAGCACTGGTTTAAGGTTGGGTGAGGGGGACAAGCCAAGGCTGTGGTTACGAGGCAGTCGTGTGCCCCGGTGATTACGAAAGCCTGCATGACTCGTGGCCGTGTCGCAGGCGCCCAGTGGCGGACATGAAGGAGGGCTGCATCTGGAGGTTGACGAAGGCCAGAGGTACGGACATGTAGCCTTGCCAGAAGCTTGTTGTCGGTCACCTGATGGCAGAGCCAGGGCGGTCTAGCCACAGAAAAGGCTGGCATCGTATCAGAAACCTGGCCCATATATGCAGCGAGAGCTGCTCCCTCAGGCGAGCGGAACGACGCTGATGAATGATCTCATCTAGCGTGTTTAGCTGGGCGTCGGCTTGTAGCGGTGGAATTGGTGTTATGCGAGGGAGGCCAGTAACGGTGGGCATGGCGGCCCTGTTGATGGCCTCAAGCCGAGCCCAGTCCGCTTGCGTCATGTGCTGGAACTGTGCCTTATAAACAAGCCGTGGCTGTAGTACGGAGCGCACTAGGAGACAGGGAATCGTTGCCCCGCCGGACTTCTGAGAGATGCGGCAAACCAGGTGGAGCATCTGTCCGGTTTTCTGTCGAGCAGATCGGAGCCACTGAGCTGCTGAACCTGATTCCGATATTTATAGTCCTAGGATCCAAAGACGGTCATCTGCCAAAGCTGACAGCACCGAAGGCCTAAAATTTGTTTTGGTCTGGCATTTTCGCTGTTGTCGGTTATAAGACCTGTTCCCTTTGTTCGAAAGATAGCTGAATACAGAAGCTGACGCCTAGTTCCGACTCGTCGCACTCCGCACAGGACCGCTTTAGCACAATTTGGGCGACGCGTGCAATGTTTCCTCCGAAGCGGTATCAAAAACTACACTTTAAATCATTCCTTGAGCTAGTGTATGTGACTTTAAGTCTTTTATTACGATAGGAAGTTGCGCATACGCAAAATCTGGTGCGGAAGAGCATCAGAAGTCAACCGATCGCAAAGAAATACAGTCAAACCCGATTATAACGAACCCGGATAGAGCGAATTACGCTATATATCGAACAAAAGCAAATCTGTTACGAAAATGCATGCGAATCATATTCCTTACAACGAAGTTCACATCGGATATATTGAACTCGGCGCGCCTGCGATTTCCACCGAAATGCGTGGTCTCGGAGCGGCGATTGAGATGCATTGGCCACAATTGAGATTTTGAGCCTCGCATGGACCGACGTGACGCCCGACGCCTTCCGTAACTGTTTCCGACGCACGGTATTCACGACGGAGCCCTCCAGCCAGCGATTCCGGACCAAGACGGCATCATCGGCGAACTGCGCGAAGAGCTCGCGAACGTTCCAGATGCTGCGCCGAAAGGAGTTTCCTCAGAGGATTTCCTGAGCGTTGACGGCGATGTTGCCGTCACTGTGAGCCCCTTGAGCGCACACACCATCGCCGATGTCATGGCAGCTGGTGCTGCTGAAAGCACTGAAGAAACTGAGGATCTCACAACGTAAACCGTCCGACGCTTTATGAAGCGCTTTTGCCAGTCGATGTTCTCCGCCAATATTGCTTCGATATTGAAGGACACGGACTTTAACTGCTGGTGCAAACGATGTCTCGTGTAAAGAATGCGGTGCTAGTTGGCGCCGCCAAAACGAAAGTGAAAACAAAAATCACCCCTTTCTCGCGAAGTAGGCAGTTAAAGGCGGAAAGTAGCTTTATTGCATGCAATAAATTCATTGTTTTGTGTAAGGTAATGGCATAATTTATGTGTTCGTTTCGTTATGTGGGAATGGAAGGGGAGGGGGGGGGGGGGGGGCGTCCCGCGTATTGCGAACTCGTAACAAATAAAAAAATGCGTTATAGACAGGTTCGGCTGTATCGAATTATTGAATATATGATCTATCGAACTAATCGCGGTGCATATTACAGTTCGCTATAACCGGGTTTGGGTGTAGCGTGGAGACCGAGCCCGAGTGAAGCAGACGACAAATGCTAGAATCCCTAAGCCGACGTCACAAAGCCGCGTTTCGCAAAGCCGCCCGTGGTCGCGCCCACCGCCAATCGGCATCGACGACTTCGCATTAGTATAGCAATACCTGTACTTCTTGAGTGCAAAGCCACAACCCTTGGCGTCTGCTGGGGCAATGTTTTTTGCGGCCAAGTTACTTTTTACGGCACGGAAGAAAGGCGTCTGTTCCGCCATCTCTTTTTTTCTTAACTATTTCCTCTACCATTCTGTGTTGTTTTTAGCATGGAAATTCTTGTTTGTTGTTCCTTAGTCACAATAACCACTTTTTCTTTACAACCCTAGCTGCGGTGTTTTTTGTAGTGTTCTTCATTTTTAATTGTTCCCTTTACTTATTACATAAGTCGTGTGTCCGCCTTAGACGCACCGATTTTCTGCCAGATGCACCGAACATGTGTTCCGTAGTGGAGAGGACTAAAACAAAAACAAAACGAAGAGCACGGGGGTTAGCCAATGCTTTATTGCATGGGGCAAGTGTGGCGCTAGAAACATCGTGTCGTTTTATTTACTAAAATGCGGAGAGCTTTAAATAAATGAACCCTGAGCACAAAATGCGCAATGTCACCAATCGAAAGCTTGCCTCGTCGAAATAACTATTCTCCGAATTTTAACTCAATCTGCCCTGAAGCCACATGTAACACGCAAAACCCGCCGCAGGGCGGCTACTCACTGGCTATTTTCTTGTCACCGTTAGCCTAATTTGAACGTTTTGCAAAGACCCCGCCCCCCTCCACAAAAAAAAGGAAGCGGCAGCAAATTAGGCTATAAGTGGGCTTAAAGTTAGCACATATCGACATTTGAATTAAACATACCCCTACTTTGTCGACTCCGTTTTCAACAATTAAAAGGCGAAATATCAAAACATAGAGAAAAGTAAATGCCGAATCAGGGCAGAATACGCGCTTTTTCCGAGTCACTGTGGTAACAGTATGGCAGCATTTGAAATCGAAAGAATCGTACAAACCACACACCCCATTTACCCCCGAGGAGCGTGTAGGGTTCAGGTGAAGTCTCGTCCTTGAATTCTGGTTGGTTTCATGATTCAAGAGGTACTGGCTGCAGGTCAGTCTCCAGTCCTACGCTGGAACGTGCCGGTAGTACACGACAGGCACGTGCAGGTTCGAAAATTCTCTACTTTCTGCATTTTTTTCTCACAGGTTCCTCAAGAATTCTCAACAAATTTTCCTGCTATCTCCTTCTGCAGCTGATATATCTTTACGTGGATTACTGTTCGGTTTTGGGCGTGATTAGCCAGCGCCACCTATGTTTACATTACGTAGCCATTCGGGCGCAGACATCATTCAAAGCAGAGTGTAGTATTGCGCGAGTTGGTGATTCATCTTAACAATACAGCGCAATAGAAACAGACTTAATCTGAGGCACACAGGACGAGCGCTCGTCTTGTGTACCTCAGCGTAAGTCTTTGCTTCTATTGCGCTGTATTGTTAAAAAAGTCATTCAAAGAATCATAGTTCGCGCGGTAACTGAATTCCACTAGATATGCAGCTCAGCAGCACTGGACTATGCATTTCACATTTTGAACCAAACAGCACGCTTGCTTTACATGCTAAAGTTCCAAGTTAAAACTGCCGGTATGCAAGAGAACAAGGCATTGTTAGGTAATTGCGGTAATTTTAGCTCAGCGCCGGGACGGATGGCGCCATCTCATGTTGACGGCACACGGACTAAGGCGCACCTGAAGTAGGAATAGATGCGAAATGGCTTCAGGCCTGCAGCCGCTGCCGCTTTAGGAATTACTAGATCGTTCTCATCACTATTCATTCATTTATGCTCGGTCCTGTTTTATGAACTGGATTGCAGGCGCTCTTGGATGCTAGTGGCTTGAGGGAACACGACTGCGGATATTTCAACATAAACGCGAAAAAGTGTTCAAGGAACATTCCAAAAGAAAACAAACTATTTAATGATACGAGGTCCGGTTTACTGGCCTTAATTAACCTTTTTACTTTACGACTCCTTAAATTCCCTGTGTCTATTAAAGATTCCCTTCTTCCCTTTTGGACAGAATTACAGCCGAAAATTCCCCGAAAAAAGGAAAATTCCCCGTACGGAACATCACTGTTAACAGAAAAACGCAGAGAGGTTTGGCGACATGAGTTAGCCGACATTCTACTCTGCAGGGAAAGGAGGAGAAGAAAAAAGGTAGTAGGTGTAGTTAAGAAGAGTAGAAGATTAGCAGAAAAAATGACCGCGTATCTGCTCTTTCCGTTGCAAATGTCAACGAATGACGGTAGTCGTGTGGCGCCCCTGCCAAGTAAATGCCTGCCTTTTCTTTCCCGCTCACCTGTTATGCTGTTTCTCTCCCGTCTCGCTCCTCCCAAGGTGAATACGCTAGAGTTTTGCTCAAGCAAGTTTAAATTTACGGTGTTCCACTGTTCCACGACGGGTGCCTCGATTCCAGCGCTGCTGTACGGTGGAGACACGTGTGAATCGAGGCACCCGACTTCAACGTTTAAAGAACTACGTTGCCCTACTCCAATCGTAGTGAACCATTTGTTACTGTTGCCGTTTGATTTCTTAAAATGCCGCCACGAGCTATAGCGGCGCGGAAGACAGATGGCGATCAAGGGAATTTATTTTCAGCAGTGGATGTATTTCATTTGCTATCAGAAAAATGAGGCATCCAGAATTTTTTTAATAAACGAACACCGGAAATATTACTTATGTATTCGTTTTCTACCTTGCGTAATGTTTTGTTCTTCTTCAACAATGTTGACAAGTATTAAAATTGCCACCGGACTTCGATGTTTAGATTTGGTGGTGAGCATATAAACCTATTGTGCAGATCCTGTTTCACTTTGGCCGGGTGGATGAATCGAGTCACACAGACAGACAGACCAAAATTTCTGCATTTAGTATCCCAAGAAAGACTATCATCTTTAAAATAAAAAATACAAAATACAGTCCTGTTTTAGTGTATTCAGATAAAGGTTTTTTGAAATGACAAGAACGCTACAGCGTCGTATACACCCCAATGTCCTGGAGAAACTTGAATAGGGCAGACAGGGCTTTGCGTGTAGTACAGGGAGAGGGTGATGGGTTAAGTAATAGTCTCAGTGTCATTGGTGCAGGGTGGAGACAACCTATCTAATGCTGTAAACGGCGCCGTGATTTGGCATACGCAGAGCGCTCGAGTAATATGTTCGACTGTTTAGTTGAGCAACAATTATCACAACATGGGTATTATCCCTAGCCTATCCAATGTAGGTAGCAGATTGCTAATGCTGCGTTGAGGCGGAGCCTATGGAGTAACGTCTCCAGTCGGCAGGGTAGACGTTCTGGCAGCCTCATTCTAATATATGGACCTGTGCCATGTAAAAAACCGTGATTGTACTCCGGCAGAGACCATAAACGATTTTTTTCCGTGAAAGCTAGTGGCTTCGTAATTGTTGAGGCACCATGTTTCGTGAAGATCTTCTTTCTGTTGCTCATTTGTAGGCCCCTGCGGGCAGCCTCATCCGCTTTTTCATTTTACATGATGCCACTGTGCCCTGGAATCCACTGGAGGGTTCCCAGGTGCGCAGCGACGTAAGCGAGATGATGTAAATACTTCATTTCGCGCTGGGCATGTTCGGGAAAGCTGAAACAGGTAGCATGTTGCAGGCCTTGAAGAGCTGGTCTTCATAATCGCAGAGAGAGAGAGAGAGAGAGACTTTATTATAAGTAACCCGGCTTCAGGGGGAGCACCTCACAGGGTTCCGCCCTGGCCTTAGTGTCCAGGGACACGGGACTGGACGATCGTCTTCAAGGTCCCGCGAGCGGAGCGCGAGGAGTGCCGGGGGCGCCGGTGAGGCGACCGGCCTCCTGCTCGGTCCGCCGCTGCGTACCCAGAGCCGTCGCCAGCAGCTGAGTTACCGCGGATTACGATGCGAAGTCCTTAGCCATCAGTCCTAGAGTCACCCACTCGGGGATAGTCCGTGGTTGTCCCCTGCGTTCATGTTCATCACATCCCCATAGCACGTGGGGTAAGTCCGTGATCACCACACCACACACACTGCACATGTTCGACGGATAGAGTCCAGGGCACACATGATGCGCCAAGGCTGGGGTGAGCACCGATCCCGTCTGGAGTTGGCGGAGATGCACTTCTTCTTCTCTAGTGAGACTACGATGTGGTCGGGCCATCTTTCGCCTTCGCGCCCTGTACCACTCGAGCACGTCACTGCACCCGGTGATAGGGCTGAAGTCGTTCTCGTGGTCGTCGCGGCTGGCAACCGCGTCCCCGTCCGTTGTCGAAGGTCCGTATGCCGTCGCGCGGTGTGCGAGCTCGCGCGCGATGGTGTCGGCATCTTCGTTTCGGTTGGGAGTGCCTCTCTGTAGTCGACCGACGTGAGCCGGGAACCAGCGGAGGTAAACCCGACCGCCTCTGTGCGGAGGTAGTATTTCGTGAGCGACACGGCCCACCGTCATCCTGCTGTAGTTGTTGATTGCTGTCAACGAGTCGCTAAGAACTGTGCTGACTTGTAGGGGTCGGCACGTGAGCGCCAGTGCGATGGCCGCCTCCTCGGCTTGTGTTGCCGTATCCACTCGTACGCTGCCAGCAGCAACACACTCCCCGGTGCTTGCTCGTACGACCGAGAGCGCATATGTCCCTACTCTGTGAGGGTATGCTGCTGCGTCAACATAGTACGCGTCAGCGTCGTTTTCGTACGTGTACGCCAGAGCGTTTGCTCGCGCCTTCCGGCGTCCGTCGTCGGTCCCCGGCTGGACGTTGCGGGGAGGCGGAGGGACGACTAGTTGCAACGAATGGAGACGCTTTCGTCTTTCATCATGCTTCGGGTAATCATCTTCTTTCTCTTCCGCTGCTGAACTGGTTCCCTCCGGAGAGGTTAGGCCCAGTCTGCGCAAGATAGTTCTGCCAGTTTTGGTGACTCCGAGTCGCACGAGCTGCGAGGTGCGCTGGGCTTCGCCGATCTCCTCCAAAGTATTATGCATTCCCAGATCCGCTAGAGCAGCGTTGCTGGTCCCGGGGAGCAGACCCATGATCGCTTTATACGCCTTGCCTATGGCGGCGTTGATTTTATCCCTTTCATGTCTGAGCCATTTATGGAACGACCCTACGTATGCGACGTGGCTGACGACGAATGCCTGAGACAACCTGAGCAAACTGGCTTCCTTCATTCCCTGCTTCCTGGTGGCGACTTGCTTTATGAGGCGGGTCGCTATGCCTATCTTTGTGATCAATCGGTCCACTGCTAAAGAGTTTCCGCTGCCGGTGTTAATATGCATTCCGAGGACACGCAGGGCGTTCACGTGCGGGATGACGCCGCCGTCTCTCGTGCGTAACGTGATCTCCGAGGCCTCTTTCGCCGCAGACTGGCGCCAGTGGCACGCAGGGGGAAGAATGAGAAGTTCAGACTTCTGGGGAGAGCAGTACAACCCCGTGCCCTGAAGTCGTTCTTCGATGCAGTCGATGGCCCGTTGTAGGGTGGTCTGTAGGTGTCCAATCGTGCCCCCGTTCATCCAGATCGTCACGTCGTCCGCATAGATGGTGTGATTCACGGACGGTATGCGAGTCAGGCCCTCGGCGATTGGCAGCATGGCAAGGTTAAAGAGGAATGGAGATATGACCGCTCGTTGTGGGGTTCCCTGTCCTCCTAGTTCGCGCTCCTCGAGCTGCAGCTCCCCGGCCTGTAGCTGCACCGTCCTGCAAGACAGGAAAGATCGTGTGTAGTCGTATGATCGCTTCCCCAGGCCAATTCGACAGACTTGCTGTAGGATGGCTGAGTGGCGCACGTTATCAAACGCGCTCTTGATGTCGAGCCCCAAGATGGCTCTGCAGTCGACAGTGCTGGGATGTTCAAGCAAGTCGTTCTGCAATAGGAGCATGGCGTCTTGGGTGCTGAGCTTGCTGCGGAAGCCCAGCATTGTGCAAGGGTATAGACCCCTGCTTTCCACGTAGTCCTGCCATCTATTATTTAAGACGTGCTCCAGGGCCTTTCCCACACAGGAGGTGAGAGATATTGGCCTGAGGTTCTCAATGTTGGGTGGCTTGCCCGGTTTAGGAATCAGAACTGTGCGGGCAGTCTTCCATTGTTTGGGCACGCATCCCGTTCGCCAGCACTCATTGAAGAATTTGGTTAACGTTGTGACATCGCCATCCGCTAGGTTCCGCAGCGTCTTGTTCTGTATTCTGTCTGGCCCCGCCGCCGACTTGCAGTTTAGCTCATTGAGGGCTCGGCGGACCTCGAACTCGCTAATGTCAGCGTCTAGTATGGCGTTGTCCTTTCCAGTGTATTCCGGATGGGTGACTGCCGGTGCTGAGGGTATGTATTTGTTGCTTAGGTAGTCCTTGACTCCGGCTTCGCCCTGCTGCTTGATGGCTGCTTGCAGGATCTGTTCAAGTCTGTGTTTTTAAAACGACTTGCTCTGCTGCTCGTCCCGAAGGTGACGGAGGAGTCGCCAGGTGCGGCTCACGTGCAGCTGCCCGTCTGCCTCTTTGCATATGGCAGACCAATGCTGTCTAGATAGATGTCGGCTATACGCCTCGATTTCTTTCCCAAGGCGTGCGACTCGTTTGCGTAGTGTCTTGTTCGTTCTGTTCCTCTTCCATCTGCGCTGCAGCGACCTTCGCGCCTCCAGCATGTGGGCCAAGCGGGAGTCCAACGCGGGGATGTCACTCTCTGTTAGCGTTTCGGTGGTCGCTCGCTGGACCGTCTCGTTTACTTGTGCGGCCCACTCGACGACGCTTCCGCAGCTCGTGTGGGTGCTGAGCTCACGGAAAGCGTTCCAGTCCGTCATTCTATGCGTTCGTTCCCTAGGAGCCGCGCTCGGGACGGGGAGTTCAAGCCCGACCTCTATAATATAGTGGTCACTCCCGAGGTTCATGCCCGTGTTTTTCCATCGAGCCGGCGTCCCGGTCGGCGCATGGATGAAGGCGAGATCTGGGGTAGTTTCCCGTACCGTTGAGGTGCCGATACGCGAGGGCTGCGAAGCATCTGTACAGAGGTTGAAGTCGACATTCTCCGCTTCCTCCAGAAGATTCCTGCCTTTGGCCGTCGTACGCGGGTACCCTAGTTCCTTGTGACCCGAGTTAAAATCCCCCCCCCCCCCCACCACGCATAGAGCACCTGGGGTGAGTTGTCGGGCCCTTTGAAACATCGTCTTGAATCTCTGGTGGCCGTGTTGCGGGTTGCTGTACACGTTCACGGCGGTCAGGGAAGTCCGGTGACTCTTTTTACCCACGACCACTTCTATAGCACACATTTCGAGTGCTGTCTGGCTTCCCTGAGGTGGGTCGAGGGGGATGAAAGTGATCCCTTTGCGGATGAATATGCACACACCTTGTGCCGCTCCTTTGCCGTGAACGCGCGCGCTAGGCGGCGCAGCGTGCACGCGGTATCCGGGTAATTTTGGGGGATCTTCCGAATGTGTTTCCTGAATCATAATAATTTCCGGGGGTTCCGCAATGGTGCCCAAGATTTGTTGTAGTAATGCCTTGCGGCGCTGGAAGCCATTGGCGTTCCAGTGCCAGATTCGGAAGAAAGTCCTATTGGGAGCCATCATCACGGGTTGTTATAGGCGTTCCATGTTGTTTACCCGCAAGGGAGTCGATTATGAGTTTGTTGAGTTCTGCAATTTCTTTCTTGATGTTGGCTTCCACGGAGGCGACTTTCTCGCCGAGTGCTTTGATTTGCCCGGCCTGTTTGTCGACTCGTTTGCCTAATTTATGGATACGGACGCCGTAGTTGATGCCGGCGTCCTCTACCGATGGGATCCTGATCTCTTCGCTAACGAAAGGTTCCTTGGCATTGCCGTTGTTAGTCTCCTCTGCAGATGGCTCTTCGGTCATATCGTCCTCGTCGGTGTTGTTCGTTGTCACCGCTCGCTTTCTGATTTTACTGGGCGGTTGGTGATGGGGCGATGTAGTGATTGGCTCACGCGCTGGCGTGAGGGTCGGCGGTCTCTGCACACTGCCGAGTTGCCAGCCTGTTTCTTCAGCCCTCTCCGTCGGTGCCGCCGTGCGCCCCAATTGCGCCGCCAGCAGCCTATTAATCATTTCTTTCTGCTCCTTGACAGTCTCTTGCAGCTGTACTATGATTTCCCGGAGCGCGGCCACTTCGCTGCCGCCGGCGTTGTCCTCTCTGTTTCCGCGGGGAGGAGGTCCGCTTCCCTTTCTTTGCGCTGGTTTCTTCTCGCCTCGCGCTGGGGGAGGGTAACCAGAGGTGACCGTCGCCCATGTTGCTCGATTATTGGAGAGACTGCGACCTCGTTCATTATTATTTTCCGCGCTCTTGCCTCTGTGTCGGCTCTGTGACTGTTGCCGTGCCTGAGCACGGACGCTCCGGTCGGGTAATTTTGGGAAGTCGAAGCCGACCGTATTATCATTCGAGCCGTTATGTGGCCGTTCCTTGCTCGCCGCTTGCCGTTGGCGTACGACAAAAGGGGTTTTATATTTGTTACGGCACTTTCCCGCACCGGATGGATGGGGGCCTCCACATAGTTTTCACCGCGGTTTGCAGCTAGCTTGGTGGTTTTCCGGCGGGTTGTGTAACCCGCAATCGAAGCAGACCTTTTTTTCCGGGCGGGGGCAGACGTCCTTGCGATGCCCAATCTCCCCGCATGACCGGCATACTTCCTTGTGTTGCTTGTATAATCGACACCTCATCATGAGGCTAGCGAATTTGACGTACTGAGGAACGTTGTGTCCTTCGAATAAGATGATGATTGCGCTCGTTTCCCCCATTCGATGAGCGGCGAGTACAGTAGGATTGCGATCTCCCAGCACGCATGCATTGATGTCTGCCTGCGTGTATGCCGGCGGGACACCGTATATGATGCCTTTGACTGTGTCGTTAGGCGCGGCACGATATGCGAAAATTTCATATTTGTTGCCTCGAAGTGCGATCGTCCTGACCTTGTCGTATCGATTAGCTCTCTCTTGGCTTGGAGTACTGATGACGATGATATTCTGCCCTACGTTAGGACAGACAGTGTCTTTCAGCGTCTCTTCCAATGGTATTTGGGCGGAGGCTGCCATGGCCGCCATGAATTCAAGAAGATCCTGCCTCCCGAGAGCGAAGCCGCATCGCGGGCGGACGATGATTTTGTGGTCGTTTTCAGGCAAGTTCGGCATGCGCGCCGTTCTAGCGAGCTTGATGTTAGCTCTCTGCGTGATTTGCGCCCGCGTTGCATGCGATCGCTTACCGGGAGAGCGAGGACGATGCTGCTGCGATTGCCGGTCCTTGCCCGGCGGCCCGTCCTTGCAGGTGCTCTCTTCGCTCTTCTTTCGTCTACGTCGGGTAGCGACGACCCATCCCGCGTGTTCTTCCTCCTCCTGGCTAGCCGAGAGTGCCTCGTCGATTGTTGTTCCCCGCACTCGAACGGTCATACGGCCGGCGGTGCGGCCCACGTGGTCACCGGAGTCTTCCATCTCGTTCACCTCCATTGCCGCCAGAAGATGTTCGGATGCTTCTGTTGCTCCGTTCTTCACATCGGCGGACATCCGCGCCGAGAGTGGTGTTCGTTGCGACGGCCGAGGCCGTCGCTGGGCCTAACCGCTGGTCCGTTAGGCCTAGCTGCCGATCGGCCACGTTGAGACTTGAAGTGGGCGTAAAACGCCGACAAATGCTTCGATCTTCGAAATTCTTTCGCCGGATGATGCCGGCGATCGAACTGAAGCACTACTCACTTTTTCAGAAGGCTGGGCGAAATCCTTCCGCACTAAAACTCGACACTTTGCGGAGCCGATGCGACACACGTCCGCACTCGACGGCCGCTCGCAGCGCCCCTCATAATCGCAGAAAACGGTCCAATAAATCGTCGTCTGGTGTGGAATGTATCGAAGTGCTCCTCTAATTCCGTGTAGCTCTGCCGACGCGCCCCGTCGTGCTAGCGTGCACGTGCATGGAACAGTGGCCTGTTCTGTAAGCTCCGCAAATTTCTCCTTTCTGTGGCCGAAATTCAACTCGGTCCTCGAAAATTTTGGCATCAGCGTCTTCACGAAGCTCAACAGCACGAGCGGATACCATTCTTATCAAGGTGGGCCCATTTTTGAGCAAGCTCTGAGTGATTGAATAATTCGCCAGCTGCCGCGATACTAAACCTAGCGCTGAACATGTAGCGCAGGCCGGGGCCTCCCCGGCGGCGGCCGCGTCGAAGACAATCACGGGCTACGATTCTGTCTCAATGCAAGTCGTATGCATGTACACCGCCAAACACGAGGACTGTCCACCATTTGAGGAAGAATATTTAGAAGACATGATTCGCATATGGCGACGCAAACACAGTACGAAGGCTCCCAAGGGCAACGACGCTCCTGGCCAACAACAGACGGCGGCTCGCTCTGGGCATGCTCCTCAAGGGGGTGTGGCTAGCAAGTCCTCGAGTCACAGAACCAGCAAGCCCCAGTGGCGACCGAAGCATAAGCCCCAGATTGGGCGCGATCAACTCATCGTGGTCCTCAAGCCGAGCCCAACGTTGGATTTGAAACAATTTTTCCTCCACGCAAAGTCGGATCTGCAGGGCGCCATCTCCTACGCGAGCTGTCTGTGTGGCCGGTGTGGGAACAAAACGTGATAGTGTGTGGACTCAACTCAGAGCCTGCCACCCGATAACTGCTCGGTGATGTCACGCTGACAGTCGACGGCCGTCAGCTCCCCTTCCGGGGACATGCCAAAGCCACAGGCGACGTCTACAAAGGGTTCATCACCATCGATCTCAATGATACGTTTGCCTCCCTCAAACACAAGCTCGATGGAAAAACGGTGAAATCATTTCCGTGAGAAGACTGGGCAGCAGCAACGTCGCTGTGGTCATAAATATACTACAACGACCAGGGCATCCCGGTGAGATTGTACAAGAAAACGACCACCCCCTGTCATTGTTGCGACAGGGTGGGACACAGGGCGGATATCTGCCCAAGACGCAAGCCGGGACGCTGCGGCCAATGCGGCTCCGAGGTGCCTACCACTCCCGAGGGCCCTGTCGGGCACAAATGCACTCCCCGTAGCCTCTTCTGCGGGGGCAACCATCTCACCGGCACGCCTGATGTAACAGCAAATACCTGAAACCGATCAATCCGGGAACCTCACCAACCAGAGACGAACAGAGAGAATGCTTCAAGAAAACTCAAAAGAGCAAGGAAATCCACAAGACTTCTACCCTAGTGTCGGGCAGACCTGCTTAAGTCAAGAACAACACCGGATCCGGGACTGTGCCGAGGACGCGGATTTTCAGCGCCGAGGACTTTCCAACCCTGCCAAACGCCCAAAACGAGGTGAGCGATTAGGTTAGGGCTGTCTCCCGGCCTCCCTCGTCCCATTCCCTCCCCATAACCCCAACCGAAGTCTCCCTACAGCGACAAAATGCGGAGCTAAGGCACCAAGGCGAAATTCTTGCAAACAAAATTCAAGTGTTAGAAACGAAGCTAGCTGGGCTCATGGAGTCCCGAACAACAGCTGGGACTTCGGAGCCAATGCAGCAATCCGAGCCATCAGAGCGGGATGACAGCGCCTCGGTCGTGTCTGGGGCGTCTAGCGCTTCGCGATGCTCAGTCTGGACACTTGTACAACGTGTGCCACAAGTGGAACAGCGGCTGACAAAACTGGAACGCACTATAGAGGAACTGCCAAAGAAAATTCTAGAAGGTGTCAGGGCATCCTTTGCAGGGCTCTGACAGCAGGAACTTTTGCAGATAATTATAGCGGTAACTGACTCCGGCATGGACACAGTTCAGGATTGGGTCAGCACACAACTCGGGGGCAATGCTCACGATCCCCGTGATCGGATTCACGTAGGCGTAAGGTGGCGCCTCGCCCGGCCAGAGGCTTGCAGAAATTCAGTTTATCAACTAACCCCACGGAACCACTGGTGCCTCCGTTAGAGAACCCCTTAACCATGGGAGGAGCTGCAGGTTTCGTAAATCTCAATAATCTTCAATCATGGCTAACCGACCACAGCGGAAAGCCCAACGAAAAACTCTAGATGAGAAATTTGTAATAATACAATAAAACTGTAGAGGGTTTCGGAATAGGAAAAAAAAGGTCGCATCTCCAATTATATCTCCAGTACCTCGGCCCCGCACCAACTATTCTGGCTCTTCGAGAGCCTGGAGCCGATGCTAAACTTCCAGGGTATATCTCATTCCAGGGGGGCCCTACGACTTGCATCCTGGTGAACAAAGCGTATACTGAGATCCAAGTCGATCTAGATCTAGAAACCGAACAGGAATACGGTATGGTAAAGGTCCTTCCACTTAGACGTCGTGATCCTCCAATACACGTACTCAACATTTATAGCCCCCCGCACAAGCCCCGCTTAACTTTTAGCAAAGTTTTTATCGAGCACTTAAATCGGCCGAAAAAGCACCCCTATTGATAGTTGGGGATTTTAACACCCCGAGCCTTCATTGGGGATACCACTTTGAGCAGGCCAGCGGACGCAAGTTAGCGGAGCTAATCTCCACGCTTCGACTTACCCTGCTCACGGACCCGGCATGTCCCACGCGTATGGGAAACTCGGTAACTCGTGACACGTGTCTCGACCTTTCCTTAGTTAGAAATAGTAGAGACGCTACTTGGGAAAACCTGGAAGAGACACTGGGTAGCAATCACTGCCTCCTTAGGATCACCCTCTTGGGGAAGGCTGCTAGAAGAAAGAGGGGCCAGGCCAAACTGACCAACTGGCATCAATTTAGGCTGCAAGAAGTTCCCCTTTTCTCCTCACTCACAGCTATACGAAGTGGGCAAAAACAGATCACCGCCTTACAACAGAAACACGTTACAACACTTCAAACGACCGTAAAAAACTTCACTGTGGACAGCCATCTCATGGATATACGGGAGCCACGCCGGTGCCTTACTAAAAGATGGAAGAAACAGAAACTTAATCGTAAGCTTGGAGCCCGCATCAGTGAACAAACTGAAAAGGCGGCGGAATATGCTGTACAACTCAGCGACGCAAATTGCATAGAGAGATGCAATCCGGCTGAGCGTCAAATGGGATCAAAGGGGACATGGCGCCTTTTTCGTAGTCTCATTGACCCAACTCAGACGAAAAGGGAAACGCAATGTGAACTCCGAAGAGCCCTACACGGGTACCAAGGTACGACGACCGAACTCGCGGATACTCTATGTGACAGATATCTCTGCCGCACGGAAGACCCCAGTGGACCTGAGTATCGTTACGCAGGCAAGCAGAACCAAGATATGGATGCCCCCTTTACACTACAAGACCTTGGGGCAGCTTAAGCTAACATGCTCAGAGGTACAGCCCCGGCAAGAAAACCGTATAACAGTATATCTATTGGCGAACCTCCCAGACTCGGCCTACTTCCAACTGTTAGATTACATAAATAAAATCTGGGACGGCCATCCACTTCCCCCAGAATGAAAGACCTCCTTGTTCACTTTTATACCCAAACCCGGAAAAATTGTTAATATTGATAATCTGAGGCCAATATCGCTCACCTCATGCGCGGGTAAGCTCACGGAGGCGATGGTCCGGGATCGTCTCTCTCCACACATTGAGTCCACGGGCCTCTTTGCAGACACTATGTTCGGGTTCCGCCCGCATATGTCGGCAGAGGACGTCCTTTTCCACCTACACCGAGACGTAATTCGACCACCTACAATGCGACAAAACGACAAAGCCATCCTTGTCCTATCTCAAGGGGCATTTCGTCCGGCACAGCAGCATACAGCAAACTTAAGCACAACGAATTATGGTCAGAAAGGCTTCGCGTACGTCAGAGATTTCCTCTCCAAGCGTCAAGCATTCCTCAGGATCGAAGATGAGGTCCATACTACATGGGTACAAGGGGAACTCCTCAAAGAGCGGTACTGTCGCCGCTACTTTTTAACATTGCTATGATGCAGCTGCCGCACAAGTTAGCTCGGGTAGAGGGCATACAACATGACCTTTACGCTGATGACATAACAATCTGAAGCACAGAAGGCAGCTTTGGGAAATGGAGGACCGCCTTCTAAGGGCCACCAGCATTGTCGAAAGCTATGCTAGCGACTGTGGCCTCCAATGTGCACCAACAAAGCCTGAACCTTGGCACATTAAATCCAATCCTAAAGACAACCCAAGGCTTTGCATCTCTTTAACAGGTGGTCCTATCAGAGAAGTGGAAGAAATCAGGATCTTGGGTCTGCTTATTCGCAACAAACGTAGTCCAGAGGCCACCATTGCCAAACTGAAGCGAACAGGCGAACATGTCGGACGTATGATACAACGCGTATCCAACAAGCGCGGCGGGTTACGGGGCAGGGACGCGCTCTGGCTCGCCCATGCCTTTGTAACCAGTAGAATCCTCTTCCTACGTACGACCAAACAACACGAGAATCGCATTGATGTCATCATTAGGAAGGCCACAAAACGAGCCCTTGACCGCCCGATGGCTACATCCAACACCAGGTTATCGGCGCTGGGAGTGCTCAATTCATATCAAGAGCTGCAAGAGGCTTAACTGTCAAATCAGTACACGAGACTCGCACAGACGGCGTCGGGACGCCACTTGTTTGATCGCCTACAAATTAGCTGGAGTGCACTCCAGAGGAGACATGCTGACTCCCAGAGTTGTGGCGGCACAGGCTGTGGGTGCATCCACTTCCCCGTAACATAGAAAAGCACGCTCACGATGGTAGGAGGGAAGCACGCGCTAGTACCCTGGAAAGGAAATACGGAAATAGGCGATGTGTTATACGTTGATGTGGCAGGACCTTCGCCTCTAGGGTTCTTCACTGCCGCTGTATTTATATATGAACCAGCAAGTCGATGGGCTCTCCTACCGGGCTCCTACCTCCACGCAAACCGAGGCGATTGCCATAGGGCTAGGCAAATAAAGGATTATAGTCACGGATTCTCGCCGAGCCTGTGAAAGCTATTTAGCGGGCAAGGTACCACCCTTGGCCTACAATTTTATAACGAGTGGTGTGGTTCGTAGACCCCGCACATAAAGAAATTGTGTGGTCTCCGGGGCATCAGGGTCTAAGAGGTACTGAGGCCGCGCACGCGGCTGCCCGAACGCTTACCCACCGCGCGCCTCACCCATGCTCCCCCTGCTCGGAGATTAGCAAACCACTTTTGCGGTTTAGAGAAATCATTAAACATTACTGCGATAACCGCCAGCTTTACCCAGCCCCTGCAAAGGGTCTGAGCAAGGTCGATGAGCGAATACTGCGGCGCCTGCAGACGAACACGCTTAAGTGCCCTGCAGTAGCAAAGCATTTCGGCCCTAAAATGTTGGGCGGTGTCTGCACTGTGGGGAGGTGTCCGATATCTTTCACATGGTGTGGGCGTGCCAGAGCAACCCTGCGTTATTTCCCAACCCTTCCCTTACGAGAGAGGCATGGAAGGCAGCCCTGCTTAATTGCTCGGGGCTGGAGTCTCAAAGGGCTCTAGCTTAACGGGCGAGAGCAGCGGCCTTGACCAATGGGGTCCCGGAATAGGGACTGCACCTGTGCAGAGGGCCACAGGCCCTAACTCTCTTTTATTCTTATCATAAAAAAAGTTTCCCTTCTCCTAATCCTCCTGCCGACGCGGGTGAAGTCGGTCCCTCAAGCCCTCAAGCCTCAAGCCCTCAAGCTGATGGAATATAAAATCCCAGAAGAACTGCACCCTCTTAAAAATAATCTTTTTCATTAATTTTGAACGTGTTGATGGTTTTCCCGGTTTTACACAGAGGTAATTTTTGCGAGTTTCCAATAAGGGGGGGGGGGGCGATACTATGTAGCCACGCTGTGTTATAACATTCTAAAAGATGTAAACGGGAGTGCTGAGATAGATGAGAAGTAGCCTCGTAAGTAATTCCGTCATAGCCAGGACAGGAGCGTTTTTTGACGTCGGAAATCGCGGCGTTCAGTCATCTGGAGTAGGTCAATTTGAGGGATATGCTTTTTTCGAATCAATTCCAGGGGTGAATGATTTTATACTCACGTGTCTCATAGTCCAGGGCGGGAAGTTGCGTGGAATGGTCTGCAGGGCTTCCTGTGCCTCAAATGAACGCGGAGCGTTTCTTGAAGCCGTAGAACGTCCAAGGGGAGGCAGCCGGCTTCAGCAATTGTCCCAGAACACGACGCGCCTTTAGGAAATCGGAGGCACTTTCTCAGGCAGCTATTCCTCGCCGCCTCAACCTGTGTTTTATATGTAGGTGATAGCTGTTGCAGGACAGGCAGGCGGCTATAGCGCAACACGCCATCAACATACGCTTTAAACAGCAAAACCATAGAGTGACAATCGCGTCCCCTGTGGCTGCCAGCAAGATAACAAAAATTTGCGATGCTGTTGAGATTCGCGTCCGTAGCCTCTTCACTTCAAGGGCCCACTTGAGGTTTCGGTCTTAAAGGATGCCAAAATATCTTTGGGCACGTACGTATTGCATAGGCCGGCCACCGAGAATTAAAGGATATCTATCTATGCATTTTCGGGTGAATTATGTCATGGCGACACTTTTTTCGGAGGCAAAATGGACACTGGGTATGCAGATATTTTTGTAAGCGCCTTCTGAAGCTGGTTTTGCGTTACCCTCTATCATCTTGAGCACTGCAAGTGCAGATGTCGTCCGCGTACAGAGTGATCTTGTCGTTATAGGGGAGTACGCGCTTCAGGTGTATGAGCGTGATATTAAACAGTAAATGGCTTAATACAGCTCCTTGAGGTACTCCTCTTTTTATTTTATAATATGATGGGCCTTCTGTCGTGCACACGAAGAGTTTTCGTCCTTCAAGATAGCTTGAAGTTCATGCGAACAATCTTCCGCTGAGTCCAAGTGCAGTAAGGGATGCTCGAATTGCACCGTGTTAAACTGAGTCGAATGCTGACTTGGCGTCTAGAAACACTCCAACTGATACATGTACTGGTACAGATTGTAGTTCTACAGACGATACAAGGGCAATGATGTCAATTTAGCCGATATGTTTTGTCAAAATCTATTCATTCGAGGTGGATATAGTTTTTTGGTTTCCATGTAGCTAGTGACCCTCTTAAAAATCATATTTTCTATTAATTTCCCAACGCAACTAAGCAGGGCTATCCGACGAGAGGAGTCGTAACGTGTCGGTGGTCTTCCATGTGTTAACACAGAGGTAATTTTTGCGAGTTTCCCATAAAGGGTAACGGTGCCATATAGCCACGCTGTATTATAATATTCTAGAAGCCGCAAGCGGGAGTACTGAGATAGATGAGAAATAGCCTCGTGAGTAATTCCGTCATAGCCAGGACAGGAGCGTTTTTTGACGTCGGAAATCGCGGCGTTAGGTTCCTCTACTGAGAATGGGATGTCCACGGCGGGGGTAGCAGATGGCCGTGGAACGATGTCATTGGAATGTAAGCGCATCTGCGTAGACGATGTTATAGAGAGGAGTCTGCAGACTAAGTTGCAGTACTGTTCAGCTACTTCAATGTCTTCGTGCACCGATAGCGCGCTAATTGGGCGTAGCTGAGAGATATTGTTGTGCATGCCCTTCACAACGCGCCAAATGTATGTCGAAGGTTTGTGGGCATCTAAATTTGCGCAGAAATCTTTCCATCGCTGACTGCGTAACTTTTCCAAAAGCCGTCTCACATGTCTCTGTGCCTTGAGAGCTTGTTGCAGGTCAACTCTCATGGTGCTTCGCGCCTTCCGGTCTGCGCGCCTGCGAGTGGCTCGTAATCTCTGGTATTGCTGATCCGTCTTGATGTTTAAAGGCCAACTGCAACAAAAATTTACCTGCCCTAAATTTTGCGTCAACGTGCGGTATGTACCACTAACGTCTCTTGTGTCCTAATTTTGAACTCCACAAACGCAGTTTTTTTAATAAAACCGTTCAATAACACGCCACTTCAGCCTACGCAGCACCTAGCGGAGTGTAGCCGCAACTTGTCGCGACTGCGGCGAACTTCCGGATGTGACGTGCACGATACTGCCACACGTGCACATGGTGCGGCGCGCCTTTAGCTTCCCTTTACCACATGGTGGGTGCGTGCCCCTCCAAAACCCCCCTCCATGCTGCTCTGTCCCTGCCCCTTACCACTCTAGAGCAATGGGAGGCTACACTGCTCAGAAGTGCAAGAGTGTGTAATCCAGCTGGCTGAACTCGCCGCTAGGGCCCACGGGTTCTTGGCTGTCGACTAGGGGACTGTAACAGCTTTGGATGAATAAAGTTATTACCACCACCACCACCACCACCACCACCAGTAAGGACTCCCGTGCAGTGGTCGGCTCTTCCCAGTAGCCCTTTTACGTGCGACCTCACGCGAGTGAGCAGTGTAATTCGTACCTCTTGCAAGAATAGTTGCTTTCACGCATTTCCGTAATGCGAGAAGCTGAAGAAGCTCTGGGTTGCCGATACATAACGACCATATTCGAACAGTGCCGGTACGGGTCTACGCGAGGCAATACATCGTCGGTGAGCGAGTACGGCAGTAGCACAACGGCCGATCGCTGTCGAGAGGCGAGCTGCATTACAGCGAGCAGTAGAGGGAGTCGAGGAAAGCCTGGCAGGCACGGGGCTTCGGTGCTCACCCAGCAAGTCCAAGCTCCTGATCTACAGACCAAGGGAAGGGCGCGGTGCAAGAGAAAGAAAGGAGCATGAGGAAATCAAGGTATTAACTGGCGACGGCAACAGCATCCCAAAGGTAAAGAACATACGCGTCCTGGGCATACTGATTGACGAGCACGGTAACAACGGAGGCACCATCACGCGACTTGCGGGGAAGGCGGCCAACGCCATCCGGCTCCTGCGGAGGGTGTCCAACAGAAGAGGAGGAATGCGCGAAGAAAACCTCACCAGGCTCGTGCACTCCTTCGTGTTGTGCCACATCATTTACTTGGCAGCGTTTCACCGATGGAAGAAGAGCGAGAAAAATAAGCTTGACGTCATTATCCGACGGGCATACATGACGGCCATCGGAGTACCCGAGACCATCAACACGAACAGACTAGTCAGCCTGGGCATTGATAACACGCTTGACGAAATTGCCGAGGCCCAAAGGGTTACCCAACTGGGAAGACTGTCGATGACCAAGGCAGGAAGAAAAATTCTGGAGAAGCTTGGCATTGAATATCACAGGCAACAGGGCCACAAGGGTATGATTCCCGAAGGTGTACGCGGCAGAATCCGCGTGGACCCTGTCCCGCGGAACATGCACCCAGAGTATAATGCCGGCACAAGGCGAGCAAGGGCCAAGGCATTCATAGACCTGCACGCCAACGACAGCGGCTCTCGATATGTAGCTGCTGCGGAATACGCAAGTAGAGACGGCTTCACGGTGGTGGCAGTCAACGCTGAGGGGGAAACGAGAGCGGCAGCCAGTATAGGAAGCAAACAACCAGAGGAGGCAGAAGAGATCGCCATCGCGCTGGCCATCAATGGACCCAGGATGTCGAACAGTCCTCAGTGACTCTAGGGAGGCAGTGAAGAACTACGCCCGCGGTAGAATCTCCCCTGCGGCGGCCAGGATACTACACCAAAAGACCGAAAGCGACAGATGTGTTAGAATCAAGTGGTTCCCGGCACATGCAGGGAAGGTTTCGGAGAACAACGACAACCGCAACGAGACCGCACACTCAAGTACGCGAGAATTAACAGACCGAGCCGTGGGAGCCTGCGAACGATTGTGGTTCAGTACCAGGGATCGCATGACAAGCTTCAACGAGACCACGAAGGCCTACAGGATGGCCAGGCGAACGCTACCGCCACCCTGCAAAGGGCTCAGCCGGAGCAGGCCGTCATATAGGGGCAACTACAAACAAGAACGATCCCGAGCCCAGCGCTCAAGCACAAGATGTACCCAGAAGCACACCCCGGCGACAAGTGTAGGGTGTGTCGAAAGGAAGTAGCAACGCTCGAACACATAGTTTGGGATTGCATCAATTTCCCAACGGAGTCAGTATTAGGGAAGTTACCGCCGGCGATGGAAGAAGCAACGCGGCAAGGAAACCAAGACCTACAAATCGAGGCCGTCCAGCGGGTCATCGTGGCACTGGCTCGGCAGGAGTCCGGCGGGCCGGGAACGGCTAACAGGGCTCCGGCTGCGGTTGGAGGTTAGGAAGACGACGTAGGCCACGTCTGAAGTCTGCATGCAGACTTTACTGCGGGATCAATAAAAGTTTTTTTCCAATCCAATCTAATCTCTCACAAAAACAGGATGGTTCTATCGGCACAGGGCATTTCAGCTGTGCCGGCGCCCATCTAGCGCTCAATACTGCGTTTTGTGTACCTATTTCCTAGCTCCCTGCTTCGCCACGATGTCTCGCGATGCCCGTGTTTTCGTTTTACCCACTACACCGTGGTTTCGGACGACTATAGGAGGCGCGTCTCAGCAGCTCACAGTGAAGCAGTAATGGCTGCACAAACTTCCCAACCCTCTCTCGCGCATGTTTTAAATGTTTGAATAAACAGACGACCCGAAACACATCGAATGCGCGCCCTCTTCTCACAGGCAGTTGTGGGAGAATTCCCTATCGGCGCCCACTCGATTCCTGAGTGTAACGTCACTTCCGGCCGTCCGTAATGGCCGCTCTTTTTTTCAGTTTCGGTTTGAAAAGAGCGTTTTTGATCTTCGTTTACTCTATGGTTTACGATGCAGCGACGCACATTTGGGCCTACAAATTTAGTAGGTAGCAACTTTTAAGCAACTCTTACGGGAAAATAGTGCATTTAAGGAGCCGAAAATTTCGTTGCAGTTGACCGTTAAGCGCCTTCGCATCACACAGGATGATTTTTGAGGCAGCGAGCTATGGTTAGAATAAAGTCATCGTCTGTAGTTGCAGCAGTAATCATCTGATCTGCACTGTTTTTGTGGGTGTCCTAGTTAGTGCACTTCACCTTAACTTATAGTCGGGTGCATCTTTACCCAGGTAAGACAGTAGAATCGCGTAGTGATCACTGCCCTAGTTTCCAGGTCTGTGCACCATGAAGAAACGCCAATATATCTACTGACTGTCATATTTTTTATGTATGTGAGGCTTACATTATTAAGAGGCTCAATAGAGTATTTTATCATTCGGCCAGAATTTCATTGCGCGGGAACTTGTATGTGTGCTACCCCACATCTCATAGTGCGCATTGAAGTCGCCGCAGATAAGGTAAGGCGGGGCGGGGCCATGCTAGTAGTGATCATATTGCCTAGCCTTGAGGCATCAAAGCCGCTACTTGGCTCTATGTAGGCAGCGATAAATGTGAAATATTGGGTGCCGATCATGGTTTTGGGACAGACGTATTCTTCAGTTTCATGAGTGGGCACGGCGACTCTGACTACGGGCACATCATTGCCAAGGCAACAAAAAGCCGACTTACGCCGTTAGAGCGTTCCGAGCGTAGTAGATTGTATTTTTTAAGCTAAAGTCATCTTCAACACGAGATTCGCATAATACGATCAATGGAAATCGATGTGTACGTACTAGTTGTCGAAAGTCAGCGAGTTTTGAGTGAAGTCCACGTGGGTTGAAATAGAAAACTGTGCATGTCCTGAGATTTGCGTTGATAAATGGTTTCAGGATGCAGGTGTCCCATGATCCGATGAAATCATTTTCTTTGGTCTCCAGAGCCATTTCGCAAAGCCGAAGAAGAGGCAGCCACTAGAGGTTCAAGAGGCAAGACAGCTTCTACTTCCGGGATACGTTTGTAGGAGGGGTTGGCATACAGCAGTTCCCCGATTGCCGCAGACAACATGGGGATCAAGATGCCAGTAATGTCGGCCTGTGTGGCCTGGCCTGTCGTCTGCTGATGCTCCCTGCGGGAACGCCGACTTGCTGGTGAACGTGCACCCTGTGAGAGCGTATCATGTGTGACCTGAGTAGTTTTGGTGGTTTGTTGGTCCCGTGTGGCTTGCGCATAAGACTTGCTGGCGGGAGCTTCACTTCGAAGTGGAGGGCCGTTTGAAGGCGCCGTAAAGGTTGAAAGGAATGTTTCTGGGTTAGATGGCGGCTCGAGTAGTGCAGGAGCTTTCCCTTGTGCTTCCTCGATCCTGCGGTAAAGTGTAGCTGCAGCTACACTTTCTTTTCTACATTTTCTTTGGGCAAGCCTTGTACGACGCGGGATGTGGGCCATTGCAATTCGCCCATCTGCGTTGGGTGGGCGAAGTACGGTCTTTGTGAGAGTGGTCCCCAGAACATACCTTACAGCGAAGTTTTCCCCTGAGGTTGTTGGCGATATGGCCATGTCTCAAACATTTGAAGCACTGCGTGGTCGATCTAATGCATTCTGTGACGGGGACTCGGCGCCAGCTGCCATTGCGGAACCTGGCTTGAACTCTAGATGACGGAGCACGGGCGACTTTCAGTGACGGCTTTGTTTTCATTCCGTGAGTAGGTGACTTGGCGACGGGCAGATGTTACACCTTGATCGCGCAGGTAGTTCCCCAGTTCCCCATTCGTGTACTCGAGGGGCATGCCTTGAATTTTCCCGTACGTCACCATGTATGACTGCGGCACGCGCGTCTCGACTGTCATACCCGCAAGGATGCAGATGCGAAGGAGTCGGTTAACGGCACTGAGCGACGACACGATCACAATGAGGCAACCATCTTCGCATGAGGCCATGGGTCAAAACTTTTAGATGCAACGCATCTAATGTTCGCCCCTCTGTCCTTCCTGCGTCTGTCCGGCGTTGTCCGCACAGCTGCGCCTCTCCTCCTCTCCTCTCTCCGATAGCAAACACTCTCTCGCAAACAGCTGCGGGTTGGCGCACCGCGCTCTCACTCCGTTGCTAGGCGCCGGTGGGCGGCGCTGCGCGCGCTGCGCATGTGCAGTACTCTCTCTCTCCGCGCTCTCCTCTCCTTCGGGCGCTGTGAATATAAAGCGGCATGCCGCGCTCCGACGGTCTCAGTCGACGGTCGTCCGCGTTACGCTTGCACTCTCTCGCAGTACTCGACGATCGCTTGATGCAATCGTCGAGCCCCTAACTGTGCACTTTACGGACCACAAGGCACTCATTCTCGTCTGCAATAAAGACAGTCCCTGAGCATACGTGTACTGCATGTGCATTGCATGGTGAAAATGGAAATTACGCCCACCTCCCCTTCGCGTGAGAATCCCTGCTATAAGCGTAATCAATACGATGGAAAACGCCAATGGAACCCCCAATGAGATGCGTTGCATCACACCAGGGTTCCCGCGAGGGGAGGTGGGCGTAATTTTTTCTTGCGCCGTTGCGACGACCTCAGACGCCAGTAAGTTGGGGTTGAATCGCCACAAACTGAAACCTTCGGCTGATATGTCTTCGTGCAAGTGACCATTGTGAACTCTCCTTCATTCCTGTCCCTGTCAGTCCTGTCAGAAGACGCATTCCGACTAACTGGTTCTTGGTCCACTTGGTCCACTTGGGGTAGGTAGACCCTGGTTAGGTGCGTCCATTACGGCAACATGCGCGCAGGCGATGGCGGCAGTCTGCTGAACTGCAGGTCCCGTTGGCAGCTACGCTTAAGCCGTTTGACGAGCTGAGTCCCCCTTTTCTGAAGTGGCTTTAATTAGGTTGTAAGGAGGCGGGGTGAAGGATTGTAGGCGCTTTTTAAAACATG